>NC_139217.1:461823022-462175522 GCF_055691185.1 Crinia signifera
CCTGAAGCACCTATACAGTGGAACCCCCCCACAAGTGACCCCATTTTGCAAACTACACCCTTCAGGGAATTCATCAGGGGGTATAGTGTACATTTCAAACCCCCAGGGGTTTCACCAATTTTGATACAACTGAGCTGTGAAAATGAAAAATTAATTTTTTTCATTTTCACAGCCCAGTTGTATCAAAATTGGTGAAACCCCTGGGGGTTTGAAATGTACACTATACCCCTTGATGAATTCCCTGAGGGGTGTAGTTTGCAAAATGGGGTCACTTGTGGGGGGGTTCCTAACTTTTAGCATCTTATGGTGCCTAGAAACCTACATGGTGCCTAAAAAAATAATCTCATAAAAAGGAGGCTCCAAAATCAAGTAGGTGCTCCTTCTATTATGAAGCCTGTGGTTTGGTCACCGTGCACACTAGGGCCACATATAGGATATTTATGAAAACCAAAGAATTGGGGGAATCAATTTTTAGTCACATTTCTCTAGTAAAATCTACTGTATTCGTTAGAAAAATGTATTAAAATTGAAACTCTGCAAAAAAAAAGAAATTTTGAAATTCCACCTACACTTTGTTTTAATTCCTGTGAAACACCTAAAGGGTTAACAAACTTCCAAAATGCTGTTTTGAATACTGTGAGGGGTGCAGTTTTTGAAATGGCATCATTTATGGGGGTGTCTCACATACAAGTACCTCAAAGTCACATCAGAACTGAACTGGTCCCTAAAAAAATCAGTGTTTGAAATTTTCTTGAAAATTTGAGAATTTGCTATTCATATTGTAAGCCTCCTAGTGTCCCAAAAAATTAAAAGGAAGTTGAAATAATGATGTCAACATAAAGTAGACATATGGTCTATGTTAGTTATTCACTATTTTGAGTGGTAAGATTATTTGTCTCACAAGCAGAAAATTTAACATTTTGCAAATCGCTAAATTTTCCATTTTTTCACGATATTTTGGTATTTTTCACAAAAAAACACAGACTGTATCGACCCAAATTTACCACTAATTTGAAGTACAAGGTGTCACGAAAAAACAATCTCAAAACCACTGGGATAAGTAAAAGCAAAAAAAAGTTATCCCCACTTAAGTGAGACATGTCAGATTTGAAAAAAATGGCTCTGTCAGGAACGCAAAAACTAGCTCTGTCAGGAAGGGGTTAAACTGTATATTACCGTTTAAGTGCCTCTTTTGGTCACTGGCAGACCCGTTTTTGGAAACTTTCCAAATACCAGGTCAAAGCCAGTGCAGTCTGGACACCCCCCGCGCGGGTTAACATCAGGGTTAACACCCCCCCCCCCCCCCCAATGTGTTAAGTACCCTTTTGACCCTGTCGACCTAAGGACTAGCGACATTCAGTGGTCTACCCAGTACCTAAATTGGGTTGACCCACTGACCATACCCCCACAACTCTGGCGGTTTAGTGGTCTGATTCGGTAGTGACAGTCACATGACCGCCAGGATCCCGATGCTGCTGCGATCGCTAAGAGCAGTTAAGTGGTCGCTGGGTTACCCGGGACGATAAGCCGTCTGTCAACATTCTAACATGTCGATATTTATTCAGTGTCTACTTGATGAATGTTAATATGATCATTATTGACATTAGGTTGTGTCAACATCATATAACTGTCAACATACACCCACGAGAATCCCTATTTTAGTTGTCCTGCCAGTTAGGGGTAACTTTACTGAAGCTTCTAAATAAAATTTTAAAAATGATGTTTCCCATAGCAACAATCAGATTATGTTTATGATTTCTCCATTGCATTCTAGAAAATGATAGACAGTATCTGGTTGCTATGGGCAACATAATCTCTACATGTATAGAAGCTTTAGTAAGTTTACCTCACATTGATGGTGTGGAAGGTCGGTCAGATTAACGTGAAAGAGATTTTTCCCTAAAACGTTAAACAAAGTTTGTATTCACTGCAGAATTGTGGAATGCGCACAGAATGTTATTTCACAGCGCGGTACGGTATCAGTAATCAGGTGCTTGGCTATCGTGTGTGACCGGCATTTGTGAACCCGTCTGTAATTTGCAAGTAGACATAAACAAACCTTGGAGTTCCCCTGCAAGATAAATCTAAAAAAAAATGTTATTTTTTATTTTTATTAATCCACAATAGAAATTGAAATAGAAAAAAATGAGAACCAGGGCGGTGTTCCAGGTCTGTAGTATTTGGGACACAGGGCCAGAGGTATTAAGCATGAAAAGTGATCAAATGGAGAGTGATAAAATGCCAACCAATCAGCTCCTAACAGTCATGTTGCAGAACTGATTTGAAAAATACCAGTTGGGAGCTGCTTGCTGATTGATCGTTCTCCATTTTATCACTTGTCAAGGCTTAGTACATCTCACCCGCAATCTGAAGCTGGTTACGTTGGACCTTAAGTCCACCAAAGATACCTCTGATAAGCTACCGTTCAAGGAATGTTTAATGCAATTTGAAGTTGGACTGCACGATCAATGCCCTATTTGTTATGTTGTGTGCTTACAGTATATACAAGGGTGAGTAAGGCTGCTGCAGAGACCCATTGGCCTTGTGCCCAGGGACCCAGAGATTAGCAGCGACAGATATCCCCTGCCATGGTGGTCTGCTGGATGTCACTGCTTTGACATGTCTGGGTACTGGTGAGTTGCAGTGCCGCCCAAGTCCAGAGAGGGGCAGCGGTCCTCCCAGCAGCTCTGGAGAAGTTGAGAGGAACCTTAAATGACCAATGCCACCTTTAATTCCCAATAGGCAAAGCCCGCAAGAAGAGTAAGTATTGGAGAGAGAGAAATACTCAAAATATGATTAAATTTAAAGGACAGAAATAGGATAGACTATTTATTTTCTCAATTTTTTCCATGCACGCAGCACATGTTGGGGGGGGGGACTTTATTCCTAAGCACCCTAAATGGACTTACTAGGCAATTGGGGTATAGGGATTCCCTCTCACAGTTAGCAATACCCGTTACTGCCTTTATGTACTTTGTTGTGGATTGGTAACCGGCTGCAACCACCAGATTCTACACTGGCATCTAGAACAGCTTATTTCACCCATCCTCCTATATTGACTCATGTACCACATGTTCCAGCCAGGCTTGTATCCTGGCACCTGGAACCGATTGTTCCTTCCAGGCTCCCACACTGATATCTGTAACCACTTTTTTCCTCCCATCCTCCTAGATTAACTTGTGCACCACTTGTTCCACCCAGGCTTCTATCCTGGCACCTGGAACCGCTTATTCCATCCGGACTCCTATACTAGTATCTGGAACCACTTTTTCCACCCAACCTCCTACATTGTCTCATAGACTGCTTGTTTCACCCAGAAAGAAAAAGACACGCACTAGGCGAGTCGAGCAGCGCTTGTATTAATAGACAATACCAATTGGTTGGAAAAATATAACAAATTTTACTGTATTAAAATACATGCATAATTACAATATTACATAAAATATATATAAAAAACACAATAATGTAACAGGTAGGGTGGGGAATAAAAAGTAAATTGGAATGAATGAAAATGAATATAATAACCAAGCCTCAATGGATACGTCTGGATATATATTGTGATCACTTTTTGGGGGACGGGTAAGTGCACGTTACCAATTGATGTATTAGGGTCCTTTCTAGGTGGTGTAACCGGGGGTCCTCATTCATTCCAATTTACTTTTTATTCCCCACCCTACCTGTTACATTATTGTGTTTTTTTTATATATATATTTTATGTAATATTGTAATTATGCATGTATTTTAATACAGTAAAATTTGTTATATTTTTCCAACCAATTGGTATTGTCTATTAATACAAGCGCTGCTCGACTCGCCTAGTGCGTGTCCTTTTCTTTCTTTTCTTGAGTGGGGAGTGACTACCCCCACATTTGAGCAGCTGCTTCCATTGAGGATTCAGCTCATTACCAAGCGCCTGACTATTCCTAGTGAATATACTTTCTCTCTGCTTGTTTCACCCAACCTCCCACATGGACACCTGGAACCGCTTGTTCCATCTATCCTCCTACATGGTCACCTGAAACTGCCTGTTCCACACACCCTCCTACATGGTCACCTGGAACCACTTGTTCTACCCAACCTCCTACACTGACACCTGGAACCACTGGTTCTACCCAACCTCCCACATGGACACCTGGAACCGCTTGTTCCATCTATCCTCCTACATGGTCACCTGAAACTGCCTGTTCCACACACTCTCCTACATGCTCACCTGGAACCACTTGTTCTACCCAACCTCCTACACTGACACCTGGAACCACTGGTTCTACCCAAACTCCTACATGGGCACCTGGAACCGCTTGTTCCACCCACCCTCCTACACTGACACCTGGAACCACTTGTTCTACCCAACCTCCTACATGGTCACCTGGAACGGCTTGTTCCACCCACCCTCCTACACTGACACCTGGAACCACTTGTTCTACCCAACCTCCTACATGGACACCTGGAACCGCTTGTTCCACCCACCCTCCTACACTGACGCTTGTTCCACCTGGCTTTTACCTTTTACCCTAAGGCCATTTACCCATAGGCTGATATGGAACACTGTGCAATAATGTCTATATATTGCCAGTAATTACTCCCAGGACAGCTTGTGAATATCTTGCACTGAGTGTAGCATACTGGTTATCTCCTCCGTACACATGCAGAGCTGCCCAGCCCGTTGGCCAAGCAATGCGGATATTCTGGGTTTTGTTAAATCTGACAAGGGAAAAACAACCACGTTTCCCACTTGATTGTAATTGAAGAGCTGGGAACTGGCAGGGATGCGAGACACTATGGGGGTCACACACATGAGCAGCGTTTTTGGGGTTATGCTATAAAAGGTTTCAGATTTCTTCACAGCAGAAGAAAACAACTTGTCGTACAGATGTTGTCTGGAATTAAAGGGATTTCTGTAATTAATTCAATAATACAAACTCTTTATAGTCTTTTACAGTCCGTCCAACTTTAAAACAGCAGGTTTTCTATTTAACCTGTTTTGAAAGGCGTTGTAATAAATAACACGTCCAGCTCCTTGGAACCTCTTATGTGTATCCAGGATCCGGTAATTCTGCTGTATACAATCTACATATATAAAAATCGATGTGTGTATGTTCCCTCTGGACTCCAAAACGGCGTGACCAATTTCGATGAAATTTTCAGGCAATCTTCAGATTAGCCCAGCGGGTGATCCTGTGAAGTTTGGTAGCGATCGGATCAACAGAATTTTTTTTTTTGGTCAATTGATTGCGCTACGAATGAGATTTCGTTCCCGCCGAACTTCTGTCAAATGCAACTGAATATTCAAGCCGTTGTTGACAAGGTATTCCAAAATCTAACAACCAAATCCGGATTGGCTGTGCGAACGTGCAATTCTGGCACCAAAAAATGATACCGCACTGTACCTATAGATATCTGCTAAAACTTTGTCACATGACCGCCCCCATCCATCCACCAGAAGTCATCTGGCTATAGATATTTAGTGCTTCCCGTGCGAAGCCGGGGCGGGTCGCTACTGCAGAATAAAATACATGGATTTTATCTATCATTGGCTTATTGTCGTGTGTGACGCAACACTGCTATATAAACTACAAAGTGTGGGATTAAATTATAGAACAGTTGGATGGATAAGAACCCGGTTGCAGTATAATAAATAAAGTGCATTCTATGGAGGGACATGTTACCAGTGGAGTTCCCCAGGGATCTGTACTTGGACCAGTACTTTTTAATATCGATATTGTTGATATTGCAAATGGTATCGAAGGGAAAGTATGCCACAAAGATTTTTGCAGATGACACAAAGATTAGCAACAGGGTAGACACACCAGGAGGGGGGTAACACAAATGGCAGATGATCTAGGTACAGATGTATCGGGATTCATCTTTGCAGGGGATGGCGATGGCGACGCCAGCCGCCATCCCCTGCCCTGCGCCATCTGTATGCCGGAAGGGGACGCGCGCGCACGAGGTGCAGGTGGCGCTAAGCATCAAATTTTCGTTGTTTAGCGAGTCAATCAGAATCACCCCTATAGTGCATTGGTGCAACCTTATTTTATATTTCTTCCTTCTGTCATTTGTGGGTTGATGACATATGGCTGTGCGATAACACAACTGTGTTCGCACTGGATACACTTCAGATTGGATGTACATGGGATCGTTTTTCTTTTATCTCCATAAATTGTCTAGAGTCATTTGGTAAATCTGCCAGGTGTACATCTAGCATTACACTTGACAATGCACGGTACTTCCTCATCTTCCTCCTACGCTATGGAACTTACGTACGCCACCACCCTGGGTCCACGCCACCATCCATTAACTCTAGTAAAGTTGTGGTGAGCGAAGCGCGGCGAGTGAAGCGAGCCCGCGAGGTGACATGAGCGAACCCCAATCCATCGCCATTAATAGCTGCCTGGATCGCAGCACAGTACTGACACCCCTATATGTGGCACTCGCACATCTGTGTGCGGATGTACGGGTGTTTCTCTCCCGGGTTTGTGTTACATATTTTGTCTGAGTGCCGTGAAGGTTGAGGAAGTAGATGTTATGGTGTTTTGTGCCCAAGGAGTCCGCCTGGCTGCATCCACACACAAACACATTCCAGGTTTCATCAGAGAGTAGACCAAACATATCCTGGACGCTCTCAGCCTTGAGATTGACAGCTGCCCAGATTAGAACTTAGACTTTTATACAAGTTCCTTTGGCACTGACTGACTGAACTTCTGCAATCTGAGAGATGTCTTGGGATCACTACCTACTTACTTGGCTGGAAGTTCTAGGAAGGTTCGGAATTGGTCCGATAACCCTTTGCGCTATCTTCCCATAGGAGTGACCAGAGGTGGGGATGCCGGGGGTCAGAATACTCTGTGAGATATCTCTGTGTATGGCTGCACAATATTTTGGTTCCTTCCTCGGGGAGGAGAATTCTCCCCCCATCTCCTTATCCCAAGGGGGTGCTAGCTGAAATCTCAGTTCTAAAACATTTGAATATGGCCCTTTGACTTCACTATGCAGCTAGGTCAGTGGTTCCCAAACTGTGTGCCGTGGCTCCCCGGGGTGCCTCGGGACACTTTCAGGGGTGCTGCGGGTTGGTGGTCCAGGACCAATTCAAATTTCTTCTTTTTTTTTTTTTTGGTATTACCAGCAGATGAGCAGCTTTCTCGGCAATGATACGGGAGCGCCCATCACCGCTCATCTCTGGGCCATACAAACTGAGCAGCTTTTAGCTAAAAATCGCCCAGTGTGTATGGGCCTTTAGAATCACAATCTACTTAATTTGATACATTATTTATATTTTTCTAAATTTTTGCTTTTGGCCTTGGGGTGCCGTAAAGTTGACCTAGAAACACAACGGGGGAGATTTACTAAGATGGGAATTGGACTTCACATCTGATGTTGCTATGGGCAACCAATCAGAATCTACTTATTTATTTTGCACCCTCTAGAATATAGCAGACAGGATCTGATTGGTTGCCCATAGCGACATCACATGTGAAGTCTAATTCACATCTTAGTACATTTCCCCCCAATGTAATTAATATTATTTTCTTAATTTCTCAAAAAGAACCTTTTGGCCTAGGGGGTGAAAGAAATAGATACAATTCTGATACGCTAGGGTGCCGTGATTCAAAAAAGATAGGGAACCATGGAGCTACAACAAATTTTTCAAGAGGAAAAAGAGGTTGTCACTGGATAAACGTCCAGCCAATCAGCTCCTTACTGACTTTTTTCAAACACAGCCTGTAACATGGCAGTTAGCAGGTGATTGGCTGGACGTTTATCTCTCTTTATCACACTTCCATTTATCTCTTGTTGAGGCTTAATACATCTGCCCCATTGTCTGAACTGTCTTTGATCTTATGTAAAGTAGCGGTTGGAGTGGACTGTCCTGACGTCTGGTTGGTCATGTGACACTGGTCTCGTGCGAGATTTTATAAGCAGACAGCAAACAATTGAGTTCATACAAATGAACAAGAACACCCAGAATGTGGCCATATTTCATGTAGAAGTTAATTTTTGCTTCTTGTTTTTCTTGGTTCTGTATTTTGTGTTCGAAGCGTTTACCTCCAAGCTGCATCCCTTCCGTAGCCTCAACATTGCCATGTATATAATTTCTCCCTTGCCGGAGCTGCATGACTAATTACAGACGGTCCCTAGAACAAGCGTATAATCTTACAGATTGCTGTGCAAACTATGTTCTAATGTATAGTCCGTGTTTATTTTTTTAGCTCCGTTGGAATGCCGGGGCGTTCTCAGAACACAGGAGCGGCAAGCTGCAAGATTTAGGGAAGAGTTAAAAAAAAAAACTAAACAAATATTTACTTTTCCTTTTGATCCCGCGACTACCGAACGTATCGCATCCGGGATGATGGCACACTTTCCCGTATTAAAAACGCATTGCAGGCGCTGAGTAAGAATGCGCTAGTCTCCAACCGGTGGTGCAGTTGCTTTTATAGCGTGTGATGCGTCCATTTGGCATAATGCGCCACTTGTAATCACTTTGTTAGCCCTGGGAGTGTGACATCCATTTGTATCCTGTTTCCCTTAAGTGCATTTCGCTGTACGCAGATCTGCTCCATCTGCCGTCCATTACGCTGAGAACATTCAGATAAAAGCCATTTAACTTTTCTACTAAATTAATTTCAGGCAATCTACTTGAGAGCGAAAGGCAGCTCAGGTACAGTAGCTGGAGCAAATCATGTAGTCCTCTGCCTTTCTGGGGCGGGAAAGGTTGGCCAGCCGGAGAATCCTGTAGACAGAGGATTACCCATAGATCAGAAATGCTATATTTAGGCCCCTCTGCCTATAGGTTGTATCTGTGATGTTATAGAGAGATACACTGGATGCATAAAGTAGGTTGTCATGCTAATATTGAAAAGGATTACTAGAGCAATCACACATGTGGGCAATGTAATTGTCTAATACTGCTCTGAAAATAAAAATGTTTGACACGTGTTCAGTAAAACCTGAAATCACCTTTCCCGGTACTGATTCTGAAATCATCTTGGCTCAGATTAATCATCAACACATTTTTTTCATTTGTTTCTTCCTGGTGTAGTCTTTGTAATTCCACCGTTGCATGGTATATAGATGCACTGGGGCTGCCGTAAACTAAGGCCCTTACTCTGGTTCACTCGCAAAGACAAATTCCTTCTCAAATGGACAAAACCATGTGCACTGCAGGGGGGCAGATGTAACTTGTGCAGAGAGTATTAGATCTGGGTGGGGTTTTACTTCAAACTGTGATCTATATTGCAGTGTAAAAATTAAGCAGTCAGTATTTTCTCTGCACAGAAACAAAAGCGCCCAAATCTAACGCTCTCTGCACATGTTACATCTGCCCCCCCCCTGCAGTGCAGCATGGTTTTATCTATTTGAGAAAGATTTTGCCTTTGTGAGTGAACCAAAATAAGGCCTAAATCCTTCATATGAATGGCTGCATTATGCGTATCTTTGATGGTTTAGTTTGATCGATAAAAACCATCGACCATCAAATATGAGGGTGGTGGACCTAAAAGGTGAGTAGGTTGGACATGGTTGTCACAATGTTGTTGGGTGCCTGATGACTCTCGGACAGTTGGGATCCGGAAGGTCGGTATACTGACGCCGAATTCCTGACTATTGCACTGCCCGACAGAAGCTTTCCCAACCAACGGGGGCTGTTCTCCCTTGTGAGGGTCCACGACCGCTATAGAGGGAGAATATAACTTGTGACAATCCACTGTGCCCGCAACGATGTGAGCGCAGCGTGCCCTCGGGGGGCTGTTCTGTGCTCCCCTCCCTGTTGGCATACCGGCAGTTGGGATTCCGATGTCTGTGTACTGACAGTCAGGAACTACTGAAACCTCAGGTTTGGGAACCGAGAAATCAAATTTATCTATTTTATTTCAAAAGTTTATTAATCGATTAAATATTTTTATATAAAAAAACACATTGTATCAATTTTTATTTGTCCTAAGATGGTGATAATAGGATTGCCACAATGTAAGTACCACCATATACTTATTAAATAGGCGGTGACACCCTGACGTAGGGCAGAGCAGGAGAGTCCCATTGCCGCAACTTTAATTGCACTTGAATAAAGGAAAGCAAGGGTCACCTTACAGGAATGCGTGTTACGCCCTATACCCACTGAAATGAGAGCAGACCTAATGCAACTGAATCTTTAATTTTATTAGTATAGATTACACAATCTTGAGACATAAATCACTTGGCTGGTATTGACTTTGTCTGAAATAAAAAAAGAAAAACTTTTTTTTTTTTTTTAAAGCTTATCCTGCTTTATGCTTTAAAGGGGATGTACAGATGGGGCTGGCTTCATCTTTGTAGCCTCGCCATAATGCCAGTCCCACCAGGGGGTGTGCGTGCACGAGACGCTCGCACGCCCCCTGGAAAACGAAGCCTGCCTCTGGTCCCTGTCGCCTCCCCCGCTCTCCCTGAAGCGGAGACGGGCAGGGATACGCAGCGTCCCCGCCGAGAGACTGGGTCGCGCGTGGGTGTGAGATGCACGCGTATCCCAGTTCAGTGTACCCCTGCCGCAGGTGCTCGCCAGTGGGGAGGGTCTGGCGAGCCCCGGCCAAGGATGCCAGGGGAGGGTTTAAGGGGTTACATTACTGCCTCACAGCACTGAGGTCATGGGTTTGATTCCCACCATGGCCCTAACTGTGCGGAGTTTGTATATTCTCCTCGTACTTGCGTGGGTTTCCTCCGGGCACTCTGATTTCCTCCCACAATTGGCTCCCAACAAATTAACCCTAGAATGTCTGTGTACTGCAGGTGGGGCAGATGTAACATGGTTCTGCCCATTTGAGAAGGAATTTGCCTCTGTGAGTGAACTAAAATAAGGGCCATTGTGCATGGATGCAGGACCTGTAGCTGTTACATATTGTGCATGGTTGCAGCACCTGTAGCTGTGACACCTTGTGCATGGATGCAGCACCTGTAGCTGTGACACATTGTGCATGGATGCAGCACCTGTAGCTGTGACACATTGTGCATGGATGCAGTACCTGTAGCTGTTACACATTGTGCATGGATGCAGCACCTGTAGCTGTGACACATTGTGCATGGATGCAGCACCTGTAGCTGTGACACATTGTGCATGCAGGACCTGTAGCTGTGACACGTTGTGCATGGATGCAGCACCTGTAGCTGTGACATATTGTGCATGGATGCAGGACCTGTAGCTGTGACACATTGTGCATGGATGCAGCACCTGTAGCTGTGACACATTGTGCATGGATGCAGCACTTCCAGCTGTTACACATTGTGCATGGATGCAGCACCTGTAGCTGTGACACGTTGTGCATGGATGCAGGACCTGTAGCTGTGACACATTGTGCATGGATGCAGCACCTGTAGCTGTGACACGTTGTGCATGGATGCAGGACCTGTAGCTGTGACACATTGTGCATGGATGCAGCACTTCCAGCTGTTACACATTGTGCATGGATGCAGCACCTGTAGCTGTGACACGTTGTGCATGGATGCAGCACTTGCAGCTGAGATGCATTGTGCATTTGGAGAAGTATTGCTACATGCAGCACTGTATATAAACCAGACTTGAGCACCTCAGGTTGGGACCCTATACCTGACCTGTACATCTTAGGTGCAGATATTGATGGTCTCTGCAGTGACAGCATTTGCTAACACCCCCCCCCCCCTACTCACGTATACTATGTAACAACTTGTATCGGTACCTGTGTATTATATGGGCTCCCGATTTTTTCATTGCATGCAACTACTTGAGGCATGCAATGCAATGCGATGCGATTTTTCATTGTAAAGACCTGATTTTTAATTGTATAGTCACCCACAGGTGATTTCATACCCCCACCATCCAACCACGCATGGAGTTGATTTTATATAGTGTGGCGAGTGCAGCGAGCCACCGAGCCCGAAGCGTGGCGAGTGCAGCGGATTACTTTACATGTATTCTGCGTCCCCTCGCAGGGCTCGCCACGCTTTGGGCTCGGTAAATAGTGGGGGTATGAAATCACCCGTGGGTGACTATACAATTAAAAATCTGGTCTTTACAATGAAAAATTGCATTGCATGAATTGTATGCCACTATATTGCATGCAATGTGATGCGATGCAATACAATGAAAAAATCGGGCGCCCAGATATTACACAAGTACCCTTGTATCCTCAGCACGGACAGGCTGCCAGTATGGTGCGCGGAGCAGACCGTTTACACGCCCTGTTCGGGCTTCCTTAGCACTTTGCAGTGGATTTCTGGCATCTCTGCTCAGAGCGCTACCCGCCGCCCCAGGGAATGGCTGCTGATTGAAGTGAGTCGGAGAAGGAAGGAACGGTGCTTAGCGGAAGGTGGAGAGGAAACATTGGGGGCTGTACGCTCAGATCAAACTCTGCAGCTCAGCAAAGCAAAAACGTAAAGTCAGAGTTATAAGACAGACCTGAGTATATGAGCGCACACAGGCCGGGCAGGCGGGCATAGGACTGTGGAAGTGGTGGCTAATGTTATGCCGGGTTACATAATGCACTTTTATTATTAATAGCTAAGAAATTCGGCCAACCCTGGTCCCCGGTGAATTTTCATCCTCCTAACGGTTGTTCGTGCCCACGGAACTGCCGTCTCCGCAATGTGCATCATGCAATGAGAGCCGGCCTCGTGTATTTCTTATTTATAGACCTAGGTCCAATGGGCATGCGTTCACTGGGTAGACTATGTCTAGGTCGACGTATTCGACAAAAGGTCGACACAAGCTTGTGTTCGACATAGACACGGTTGACATGAAAAAAGTTGGCAGGAGTCTTTCATGGTTTTTTTTTTCAATAAAAGGTGGTTTTTCATACTTTGGGGCAAGTGGGCACAGAGTAAGAATATAATAGTAGTGTGCCACACCCAAAGCATGGCGAGCGCAGCGGTACACTTACATGGTATCCATGTCGACATACACCAAAAACTGTGAAAAACTCACGTCGGCCTTATTCATGTAGACCATTCCTATGTCGACCATAAGAGTGTCGACCTTTTGTCACTGTCGAACTTGAATATGTCGATCATTTCAAGTTGTCTACCTAGTGACTGTCGGCCATTAGTAGTCGACCTAGTGACTGCCGACCTAAATATTGTCTACTATTTATGTCGGTAAATCCTTGTTTCAAATACCCCATAAGACAGGGTCCCCACCAATACGGTCGCAAGGGCAACACTTTGACGATTAACATACATTAGGTCGACACATGAAATAGGTGACCATGGCTAAGGTCGACATGGTTGGAAGGTCGACACAAGCATTAGATCGACAATGGGAAGGTTGACAGTCAAAAGGTTGACATGAGGTTTTCACAGTATTTCATACCCTACCCATCCACTAGGGAGAATATAACAATGTGCCGAGTGCAGCGAGCCATGCGAGGGGACGCGGTACACCGACGGTCAACTGACACCGAGATTTGGGAGAAAAAAATGTGAAAAACTCATGTCAACTTTTTGACTGTCGACCTTTCCATTGTCGACCTAAAGCTTGTGTCCAAGTTCCGACCCTGTTGACCTTAGCCACGTCGACCTATTTCCCGTCTCGACCTAAGCCCTGTTGACCTTTAGTAGTCTACGTAATGTATGTCGACATTCATAGTGTTGACTCTATGGCCCATACACCATTAAAACGTAATGCTTATCTGTCCACCTAGAACAGGGTTGCCGACCCTCACGGAATTTCCAGGAGTCTCCCGAAATTCGGGTCCACCTCCCGGCCCCCCGGAAGGGTGGGCAACCCTCCCGGATTCAGGGGACCCCCGCTGACCCCCGGATCGCGGCATTAAAATGCCGCATTCCTCGGGTCTCAGAGGAGGGGGCGGAGCTAAAACAGCACAATCGCGTCATTTTAGCCCCGCCCCCTCCACGGAGATCCGTGAATTAGCTGCTTTAACAGCATGGAGGCGGGGCTTAGTGATGTCACTCGCAAGCCCCGCCCCCTGAGTGGCTGCTGAATCTCTCCTCTCCGGGCTTCTCTAAGTCGGCAACCCTGACCTAGAAGATGAGAAACACATTGTGTGCACCCAGTTTGGGTCCTGGCCCGCAGGATGTGCACCTCTGCTTGTATACCTATCCCTCTCCTGCATCGTGCATTGTACAGTATATAACTATTATTATTATTGTTTATTTATATGGCGTCACAATGGTTCCGCAGCGCCTTACAATACATCGATGAGCAGGAACAAAACAAGAAAATGAGTGACTTACAGTACAAATGCGAATTAGGACAAGTACACGGCTTATCGCTGACATGTGTGGGCCATCATATGATGCATCATGAAGGAATCTTTCATATGCAGAAGTATGGCAATGGTTCCAGTGTTTGTGTAATCTCTGTTACAGGCAGGCTGCCCGGCACTGAGTCCTGCCGCAGTTATACACTTCAGCTGCTTTGGAAAGCTGTGCTCAGTGCACTTGCAGCAGCCTATCCATACAGGCTAATGCTAGGTAAACATACCCCCCTCCCCTGTGTCGTCCGCACTCCTCGCTCAGCAGCCGGGTTACCCTCACTCACAGCTCGCTCACTGTGATTGCCAGCAGGTGATTAGGCTAATGGGATTTCTACGCCATGTTAGCGTGGATTAACCTGCTGCAGAGCCCTGCTCCAGAGAGGAATCCCATGGAAGAGGGGACTGGGACGGAGAATTAACATTGCAGAGGTATGTGTTTTATAGATGTTACTAATACTGATTGCAGGTCATTCAGGCTGTCTGCGGGGTTAGTTTAAGAACAGCCTCTTGCTGTAACAGTCCAGAAATCTCTTCCTCTATGGGCTGCAGGCAGGCGATACATACAGTACAACCAATGGGACTGATCTTGTTGGAAAATCTCTTCCGACGGACGATTTTGTGCTATTTAACCGGTTCCGTCGGCAGAGCTTTTACGCGCAGTTATCCTGTGGCGCGGTGGATTTTAGAGTATGATCTGGTGACTCTATTAACCTTGTGGTTCTTCATGTTACAGGCTGGGATTGAAAAATGACAGTTAGGAGTTGGCTGACTTGTACTTTATCTCTCTACACATGGGGGCAGATGAATGGTGAAGCCGGGTTAAGTGATAAAGTGGCTGGTACTTTTTGACGGGCCAATCAGCCCACAACTGTTATTTTTCAAACCTGAGCTGTAACTGGACAGTTAGGAGCTGATCGGTCAGTGATAAAGTACCAGCCACTTTATCATTCAACAAGCTTAATAAATATGTCCCTCTATCACTCTCCAAGGCTTAGTACATATAGGCCCTTATTCAGATCTGATCGCAGTACAAATTTGTTCTCAAAATGGGCAAAACCATGTGCACTGCAGGTGGGGCAGATGTAACATGTGCAGAGTGTTAAACTTGGGTGGGGTGTGTTGAAACTGAAATCTAAATTGCAGTGTAAAAATTAAGCAGCCAGTATTTACCCTGCACAGAAACATAATAACGATCACAAATCGAACTCTTTGCACATGTTACATCTGCCCCACCTGCAGTGCACATGGTTTTGCCCATTTTGAGAACAAAATTGTACTGCAATCAGATCAGAATAAGGGCCAATGTACACTCCTCTGTTCCTCATTTCAGCGCAGTTTTATGAGACTCTGCTTTTCGTGTTGGCAGTTTGTGCAAAGTTCTCCATCTGCATCATTAAAGGACGATTATAATAGGTGAAAAATAAAATAAATAAATGCAATAGTATCCAATCAGATATAACCGGTTAAAGCAGTATTATTATTTTGTGCGTGTCAATTGATGTAGCACTTCTATGGTGCGTAGCGCTGAACAGATATTCGGGCTGACTTTAGCCCCCTTAGGTGCCATTGCTGGTGTTGAAATGCAGTGGCAATGGCACATCGCATCCTACATGTAAAATTGTATTGAGCCCATAGGGAGAATATGTAAACTCCACACAGATAGTACGGAGTGACTACCCGTTTAGACCGATAGCAATGGTAACCACTGTGCTGCTAAAGTACAGATGCCATTCTGTACTCTTTGAAGACAGAGCAGCACCCCACCCCCCACCTCTATCATCCTTTTTTTGTGTTTTGGTTTTAGAGACTTGTGTTATAGTTTATAACAGTTGTTGCTAACGTCCTATTACAGATGTGTCTATTTGATTACATTTATTGTTTTACCTTATTACTGAGATTATAGGAAATGTGTGGCCCTTTTGAATGCCAGGGACTGTGTGTCCCCTGTTTATCAATGAAGTGTCTGATTTCCAGGTTCTTTAAGGTGCATACACACTATGGGGTCTAGTCAATTAGAGTCGGAAACCTAGGGCTGAACAATAACAACGTCACCCATCCCCAATCAAAACATGCCGTCATTGATGATTTGTTCAGACGATACAACAATGTTATTATTTTGAGGCCTATAAGCATGCACAGTCTACTGATCATCGACTACAGTGCAAATCCCCAGTGTGACTAAAGCCGGGTACACGTTGGACAACAGTTTTACTGGAAAACGATATTATTAGCAATATTTCCGTACGTACGGTATCGTCCAGCTGTACGCACTGTATCGTTAATGTTGCACACTCCCACAAGTAGTTAGCGAACCCCCTCTGTCATGCAGCTACATTGTTATTATTATCCCTTATTTATATGGCGCCACAAGGGATCCGCATAAATGAATAAGCAAAACAGTGACTTACAGGTGACTACAACAGAGGACAAGTACAGGGGACATAACCATAGCTGCATCTGCAGGCGGCACTGACCTAAGTATTAGGGGGTAGAACACAGTGACTTACAGGGGAATACAATAGAGGACAAGTACAGGGCACATAACCACAGCTGCATCTGCAGGCGGCACTGACCTAAGTATTAGGGGGTAGAACACAGTGACTTACAGGTGACTACAACAGAGGACAAGTGCAGGGCACACAACCAAAGCTGCATCAGCAGGTGGCACTGACATCAGTATCAGGGGGGCAGAACACAGTGACTTACAGGTGATTAAAACAGAGGACAAGTACAGGGTATATAACCACAGCTGCATCAGCAGACAGTAAAGTAAGTACCAGGGAGGCAGTACACAGTGACTTACAGTTATATACAATAGAGAGGACAAGTACAGGGTACATAACCATAGCTGCATCAGCAGGCGGCACTGACATCACTAGCATGGTGGCAGAACACAGTGACTTACAGATGACTACAATAGAGGACAAGTACAGGGTACATAACCATAGCTGCATCAGCAGGCGGCACTGACATAAGTATCAGGGAGGCAGAACACAGTGACTTATAGGTGACTACAACAGAAGACAAGTACAGGGCACATAACCAAAGCTGCATCAGCAGGGGACACTGACATCAGTATCAGGGGGGGGGGGGGCAGAACACAGTGACTTACAGGTGACTACAATAGAGGACAATTATAGGGCACATAACCATAGCTGCATCAGCAGGTGGCACTGACATCAGTATCAGGGGGGGGCAGAACACAGTGACTTACAGGTGACTACAACAGAGGACAAGTGCAGGGCACACAACCAAAGCTGCATCAGCAGGTGGCACTGACATTATTATCAGGGTGGCAGAACACAGTGACTTACAGGTGACTACAATAGAGGACAAGTACAGGGTATATAACCATAGCTGCATCAGCAGACCGTAAAGTAAGTACCAGGGAGGCAGTACACAGTGACTTACAGTTATATACAATAGAGGGGACAAGTACAGGGTATATAACCTTAGCTTCATCAGCAGGTGACACTGACATCAGTATCAGGGGGGCAGAACACAGTGACTTACAGGTGATTAAAACAGAGGACAAGTACAGGGTACATAACCATAGCTGCATCAGCAGGCGGCACTGACATAAGTATCAGGGGGCATAACACAGTGACTTACAGGTGACAACAACAGAGGACAAGTACAGGGCACATAACCACAGCTGCATCAGCAGGCGGCACTGACATCAGTAGCATGGTGGCAGAACACAGTGACTTACAGATGACTACAATAGAGGACAAGTACAGGGTACATAACCATAGCTGCATCAGCAGGCAGCACTGACATCAGTACCAGGGGGGCAGAACACAGTGACTTACAGGTGAATACAATAGAGGACAAGTACAGGGCACATAACCATAGCTGCATCATCAGGCGACACTGACATTAGTATCAGGGTGGCAGAACACAGTGACTTACAGGTGACTACAATAGAGGATAAGTACAGGGTATATAACCATAGCTGCATCAGCAGACAGTAAGGTAAGTACCAGGGGGGCAGTACACAGTGACTTACAGTTATATACAATAGAGTACAAGTACAGGGTATATAACCATAGCTTCATCAGCAGGTGACACTGACATCAGTATCAGGGGGGCAGAACACAGTGACTTACAGGTGATTAAAACAGAGGACAAGTACAGGGTACATAACCATAGCTGCATCAGCAGGCGGCACTGACATAAGTATCAGGGGGCATAACATAGTGACTTACAGGTGACAACAACAGAGGACAAGTACAGGGCACATAACCACAGCTGCATCAGCAGGCGGCACTGACATAAGTATCAGGGTGGCAGAACACAGTGACTTACAGATGGCTACAATAGAGGACAAGTACAGGGGACATAACAGCTGCATCAGCAGGCGGCACTGACATAAGTATCAGGGTGGCAGAACACAGTGACTTACAGGTGACTACAATAGAGGACAAGTACAGGGCACATAACCACAGCTGCATCAGCAGACGGCACTGACATAAGTATCAGGGTGGCAGAACACAGAGACTTACAGGTGAATACAATAGAGGACAAGTACAGGGGACATAACCACAGCTGCATCAGCAGGTGGCACAAACATAAGTATCAAGGGGCAGAACACAGTGACTTACAGGTGACTACAATAGAGGACAAGTACAGGGCACATAACCACAGCTGCATCAGCAGACGGCACTGACATAAGTATCAGGGTGGCAGAACACAGAGACTTACAGGTGAATACAATAGAGGACAAGTACAGGGCACATAACCACAGCTGCATCAGCAGGTGGCACAAACATAAGTATCAGGGGGCAGAACACAGTGACTTACAGGTGACTACAATAGAGGACAAGTACAGGACACATAACCACAGCTGCATCAGCAGGCGGCACTGACATAAGTATCAGGGTGGCAGAATACAGTGACTTACAGGTGACTACAATAGAGGACAAGTACAGGGCACATAACCACAGCTGCATCAGCAGGTGGCACTGACATAAGTATCAGGGGGCAGAACAGAGTGACTTACAGGTGACTAAAATAGTGGACAAGACATCTGCAAATAACAACAAACACTAGAGGAAATCATGGGCTTTGGGTCTGATTCAGAGGTACATTAGCCACTACTACATCTGAATGGTCATGCTGCGGCAGACGGGCACCCTATTGAGATGCCCAGTTGCCAAGGCTTTAATCTGTCGCACCATCGATCAGATCATGGCCGCACCATTGATTGCTCAGAATGCCAGACAGTCCATGGTCCTGGCACCTGTACACCTTTGGCAAAGCTGCCATCTACACTACGATTTAAAAAGATAAATCCAGTCCGCCATTGATAGGCGCCGCTGTATGTGTTACTCGCTGTTCGGATTTGCACTCTTTTGCATGTTCCTCGGATGAAAGGGGCCGCTGTCCGCAACGCTAACGAGTCTCTGCTGTGAAGAGTTTGTCCATCATTTCACATGACGTTATAATTTCCTTGTACAACAGATCTCCCTCCAAGACCATTATGCAACGCATCTGGGAGAGAAATGTTTTCCCGTCGCACATGGGTCTTTTCCAAACAAACACATTGCATCCTGGGCACAATAGGAAAAGTATCCCCCTCCCCCCGTTTAGATTGTTTCCCATGGTAGCAATAATATAAAGCGTTTTATATTTAAAATTTTATTTATTTTCCGACGAAGTGCAGGCATCCTGGATTCCCCCTCCAACCACTCTAGGGGCGACCGATGCGAGCCGCGGGAGCGTCTGGTATAGAACAATGCTTCGGAGGAATGAAGTCTGTATTGTTTATTGTACCTCTGTTAAATGGGGATCCGGATCTGTACATTTTCATATTGTGCTATACCCTTTATTTCTTCTGTGCTCTTTCTTTAACCCCTTTTGGTTTTCTCGACCCTGTGCTGAGCCCATTTTGGCGCCTTTAGAGCCGCTGACATGCCATCAACCGTAATGGTTCCTTTATACAGAAGTCATGCGCAGTGGGCGGATTCAAAGATGGACGCAAGGCCACTGTTCACCCGGCAAGTCAGCTTGGAATTCGCAGCACTTTATGGCCACCCGTTCCTGCACACAAGTGTCTGCTAGCCCAAAAAAGCTTGCCTGAATCAGGCATTACGGCAATTGCAGGCGTCTAAACTCTATGGCAAAAGAACTGCACATCCTTCGCTCAGAATTGAATTCCACCATAAGTGACGGCGATGATTGTATTCCGGTGGTCCCGAGACGTAAATGTTTTGCGACCGTTTCCGGCGAGTGTCACAGCTGTGTAGGTCTCTGCGTAGGGATTAGCAGCTGCGTTGGCAATAATCCGTCCCGTTATACTTTTAAAAGAAAAAAAATTATATTTCAAAATATATATATAAAAAATTCTGAGAAAATAGATCCGAAATTGGCAGAAAAAAAATGCCGCCAAGAAAGGCTTTGGTTCTTGCTTCTAGATAGATTGATAGATAGATAGATAGATAGATAGAGAGAGATAAAATTCGATAGATAGGCTCCAGCTATCTCTCCCTTTTTCTCTGGAGACAATCCGGGTGGAGATTGACGCCCCCACGCTTTCACCAAGTACCTGTGGTTAGCAGTATTTGCACTGTAAGGAAGCCGCGTATTGTACTGCTGTGGGGGATTATCCTGCAATCCCCGATTATCCCCCTTCTGTGATCACAGAGCGCAGCCAGTGAAATTAGCGGATTCTACAGAAAATCGTCATGCTGTTTGAAGTTTCTCTTTCTCTCTAAGTACATCCTGACATGCAAGCGTTGAATAGCTTGGGAAAGGGAATACCGGAATCCCCAAGGGAGGGATCATGTGCATTCTGCATTTAAGAATTCTAAAGCTGAAAGTTTATATCTGAAAGTTGTGTAATTATACAGGATGATCTGATAATGTGATACATTGCACTATACATCATGCCACACACAGTAATGCCCATTACACATTATGCTACGCTCCATAATTCCTATTACGTATTATGCCACACAACATAATGCCTGTTACTTATTATGCCATGTAATTTACCTACATGCTGGTTGCCAGGAGTTACATGGTATTTGCCAGGGGTTTATTTCTAAATGCCAGGGGTTACACACTTGTTGCTATGGTTATGTGTCCTCTTTACTGTTCTCAATCAGAGTCCACACGGATGATAAACTTATGGCCCTTATTCTGATCTGATCGCAGTACAAAGTTTTTCTCAAAATGGGCAAAACCATGTGCCCTCCAGGTGGGACAGATGTATGTAACGTGCAGAGAGAGCTAGATTTGGGTGAGTTATTTTGTTTCTGTGCAGGGTAAATACTTGCTGCATTATTCTCACATTGCAATTTACAATTCAGTTTCAACACACCCCACCCAAATATAACTCTCTCTCTCTGCACGTTACATCTGCCCCACCTGCGGTGCACATGGTTTTGCCCATTTTGATAACAAATTTGTACTGCGATCAGATCTTAATGAGGGCCTATGAACAAGTCCCCAAAAAATGAAGAAAAAAAATTGTAAAAAATTCATGTCACCCTTTTCATGTGTCAATAATGGCCATGTTGATGTTGACCTTTCGTCTACTTGACTGTCGACCGATCATACATATACTATGGCGGGCACCCATAACAAGTGCGGGGCTGCGATTACAGTTGCATTGTGTCACCGCAGAATACACTTCTGTTGCCTGGGAGATGTGGTGGATTGTTGTCCTTGTGTATTTCTAGTTAAGCAGGTTTTGCCGGGACTTTTGTGTGATGTACCATGGTCCATATATCGGAGGACCTGCTGTAACTCGTACTAATATTAATATGGTGATCGGTAAATGACCCCATCCAGTGACTGCGCAGGAAGAATGGAGAATGCCGCCTTGCAGTTATATAAACATTGCTGTTACAGGTTGAGTATCCCTTATCCAAAATGCTCGGGACCAGGAGAATTTTGGATAAGGGATTATTCCGTGTTTCGGAATATTTTAATATTTCAATAATGTATTTTGAAGTATCTTGCATTTATACTGTATAAACACATCAACCACATGAATTACACACAAATATATTTTATTTGTTCAAAAATCAAGATTTCAAAACATGAAACAAAATTTGTGTACAATCTCAGGCACTGAATTTGAATGCCAAGCAATCATTGTCTTGCAGATGTTTAGTGCCAGTTACATACCATGTCCTCAGTAGTGCTGTTACATATCATGTCCTTAGTAGTGCTGTTACATATCATGTCCCCAGTAGTGCTGTTACATATCATGTCCTCAGTAATGCTGTTACAGATGTCCCCAGTAAGTTTTTAGCGGAAAAAAAATATATATTTTTTCACTTTCTGGAATGTATGGTTTTCGGAATAATTTGGATTTCGGATACGGGATACTCAACCTGTATTATGCCACATTCATAAATGTCGTAAAAAATAAAAAAAGTGGAAAACTTTCCTATTTGGGTTCCATTACCAGTTAAAATCTGTTGGCGACAAAATGCCTCTTTGCCTGTTTGTGCGGCACAGTGGAGGCCTAGATGCCAGGCAGGGTCTTCGGTATACAGTATTACCACCACCTCTTTGTGAGGTTTGTATGTTCTCCCTATATTTGTGTGTGATTGCCCCAAATGGGCTCCCATTGGTAGACGCTACAGAATCGATGTGTGTATGATCCCTATAGACTCCAAAACGGCGTCACCGATTTTTATGCAATTTTCAGGCAATCTTCATCTTAGCCCAGCGGGTGATCCTGTGAAGTTTGGTAGCGATCGGATCAACAGAATTTTTTGGGGGGCGGGGGTGGTGGGGGGGTGGTGGTTGGCTATTAATTGATCGCACGAATGAGATTTCGTTTCCGCCGAACTTCTGTCAAATGCAACTGAATATTCAAGCCGTTGTCGACAACGTTTTCCCAAATCTAACAACCAGCTACAAAAATCCGGATTGGCTGTGCCAACGTGCACTTTTGGCACCAAAAAATGATGATGTCAACAAGCTCAATGCGCAAATTCAATTGAAACTGCAAAACAGTCAAATACAAATTGATGGACACAGTAATGGACGAAGAACAAGCCGTCAATTATCCGATTGAATTTTTAAATTAATTGGAACCACCCGGAATGAATTAACATTGAAGGTTGGATCACCGGTGATGCTTATTCGCAACTTCAACGCACCAAAGTTGTGCAACGGAACCAGATTGACCATCGGCACTGTCCATCCACCAGAAGTCATCTCACTATAGATAATTAGTGCTTCCCGTGCGAAGCCGGGGCGGGTCGCTAGTTGTATAATATAGTGGCAGGGCTCAGCCCCCTCCCCCCAGCAGAAGAGATGTCATTATGACATCACATAACAAGCGTTGGCAGCAGGATGATTCTTTTTCAACATATGGCGCCTGGCTGTTCCCCAAGTTGGGTAAGAGTATCGGTAGAAAACACAGTGGATATTATACCGCATGTATACAGCTTACGATACTGATCAGCGCCACCCCGTGGTCGGTATCGAAATAAAATTTAGACGGTTAATGGAAGCACAATTTTGCATAGAAAGTGTACAATCTATCCTAGTGCATAGCATAGTCAAAATTGTTCCTAGGTCCTAATTCAGGTTTGGCTGGCTATGCAGCAGTCTTTTGCCCCCCCTGTTGCCGAATCCCCTTGGAACCATGCGAGGGGATGCTTATGCGAGCATAACCCCTCATATGCGGCCGACCATCGAATGATTTGTCTCCCCTCCGGTAATAAGAGTCAGTAAGAAGAGGCATCGGCTGGCCTGCACCACCAGGGGAATGCTGGGCGTTCCCCTGCTGCCACCCCCTACACGCCCCCGGCCCGCCCACCCCTGCAGCGAACAGCCCAGTGAGGATGTAACTTGACAAAGCGGTTTCCTGGCGGGGTTTGCTCATGCATAGAACCGACCATCTAAGCTGGGGACAAATTCAGGTTGCAACAAGCGATCCCGAAACAACCTGATAGTGTGAAAGTCAATTGGTGCTTTGGGGCTGCGGTAAGTTCAATGGAAAATTGCATAGTCAGAATCGTCCATAGCCGAAATCGCACCATGTGTGCTAAAGATCCCCCTCCTCCAGTGGTCACCTTTCTGTGGAGGTATATGTGTAAGCTCTGTGCATTGTTGTGCTGGCAGGTCGGTATTGGTCAATAGGAATGACATTTATAATATATTGGTATTGCTTAGAACTGAGGTTGTAAATAAATCAGCGTTCTAAAAAGGCTTTGTTTTTTATCTCTGTGGAACTACAAGTCTCAGCATGATTGCACCTCTACATAATAAGAAGGGTGTTCATTCTATGCCCCTCCCCTTCCATTTAAACAATGTGAGGTTGCGCCTGTCATCGTGATGATATTTTGCATGTATTTGCTTCACACCTCATCTTAAGGCATTCCGGGAAGCGGTGTGAGCAGGCGCGAGGCTTTATCCATCTGTATTGGCCCTAACAATGTACTATAGCCGTCTTTTGTCCCAGGGGTGGCTGTTACACATACCGCCAGTGACAGGAGGACCTGGAATGCGAATACTACCTCTGTAATTAGCTGTTATCGGCAGCAGAAACCTGTTCTGTTAGCCGGACGGGGGGAAACCAATTCTACTCCCAGTTTGTACAGGTGACATCTACCTGAATGGAAGGATTACTGCTAATAATCCAGAATCTGAGTCATTTACACAAACCCCACCCTCATTCTGTAGTAATCATTGTCCTAAGGGCCTGATTCAGAGCTGATCGCTATTGCGCGAAATTGCCGTTGACTGCGAATAGATAGCTGCCGCCCAGACCGCCCCGTGCAAATCTGCGAATGGATCCCTGTTCGCAATCCACCCGCAGTGCCATGCGCAATTTACAAACCAATGAATGATTTTTCTGGTGTGTGTAAATGTGACACACTGACCCTACCGGGCACCTGCAAATGAGACGGGGTGATTCAAAGTACAACGCCTTGGAGAGAAAGTGGACAGAGATGTAGATGTACCAGCCAACCAGCGGCTAACTGTAATGATATAGGCTGTGTTTGAAAATTGACAGTTAGAAGCTGATTAATTGCTTCTTTGCCTCCATCCACTTTAACTTTCTCCAACGCTTAGTACATAGACCCCTTAGTGCCTTATTTGGAAACATGATATACAAGATACAGTTCATCCCAAGGGTGCGCTATGGGATTGAGGTCAGGGCTCTATGCCGGCCACTCGCGTTCTTCCACGCCGATCTCCCATGTCTTTATAGTCCTTGCTTTGTGCCCCGGGGCACAGTCCTGTTGGAATAGAAAGGGCCTTCCTCATATATTTGCCACAAAGTCAGAGGCATAGCATTGTTCAACAGTCCCCATACCATTATCCCTTCTCCACCAAACGTCACAGTTGGCATTATGCAGTCATGCGGGTAACTTTCTCCTGGCATCTACCAAACCCAGATTCACCCATCTGACTGCCAATCAGAGACGTGTGATTCGTAACTCCACACAATGTTACCACTTCTCCACAGTCCAGTGCCCGATTGCTTTACACCGCTCCATCTGACGCTTGGCATTGGACTTGGTGAGGTGAGGCTTTGGAAGCCCATTCCATTAAGATCCTGCCAGACAATACTTGTGCTTTACATTAACGCCTGTGGAATTATGGAACTCCTCAGCTATGGAACCAGCAGAGCTTTGGCGACTTTTCTGCACCATGCCCCTTAGCATTCGTTGACCCTGCTCTGTGAATTTACATGGTCTTCCAATTCGTGGCTGAGCTGCTGTTGTTCCTGAACGCTTCCACTTTCTAATAATATCACTTACAGCTGACCGTGAAATACCCATCAGGGGTGAAATTTTACAATCCGTCTCACTGCAAAGGCGGCATCCTCTCACAGTACCACGCAAAGGTGGCATCCTCTCACAGTACCACGCAAAGGTGGCATCCTCTCACAGTACCACGCAAAGGTGGCATCCTCTCACAGTACCACGCAAAGGTGGCATCCTCTCACAGTACCACGCAAAGGTGGCATCCTCTCACAGTAACACGTAAAGGTGGCATCCTATCACAGTACCATGCAAAGGTGGCATTCCATCACAGTACCACGCAAAGGTGGCATCCTCTCACAGTATCACGCAAAGGTGGCATCCTCTCACAGTACCAGGCGAAAGTGGCATCCTCTCACAGTACCAAGCAAAGGTGGCATTCCATCACAGTACCACGCAAAGGTGGCATCCTCTCACAGTACCACGCAAAGGTGGCATCCTATCACAGTACCACGCAAAGGTGGCATCCTATCACAGTACCACGTAAAGGTGGCATCCTCTCACAGTACCAGGCAATGGTGACATCCTATCACAGTACCACACAGAGGTGGCATCCTATCACAGTACCAGGCAAAGGTGGCATCATATCGCAGTACCAGGCAAAGGTGGCATCCTATCACAGTACCAGGCAAAGGTGGCATCCTATCACAGTACCAGGCAAAGGCGGCATCCTATCACAGTACCAGGCAAAGGTGGCATCCTATCACAGTACCACGCAAAGGTGGCACCCTATCACAGTACCAAGCAAAGGTGGCATCCTATCACAGTACCAAGCAAAGGTGGCATCCTATCACAGTACCAGGCAATGGTGGCATCCTATCACAGTACCACGCAAAGGTGGCACCCTATCACAGTACCAGGCAATGGTGGCATCCTATCACAGTACCAGGCAATGGTGGCATCCTATCACAGTACCATGCAAAGGTGGCATCCTCTTACAGTACCACGCAAAGGTGGCACCCTATCACAGTACCAGGCAATGGTGGCATCCTATCACAGTACCAGGCAATGGTGGCATCCTATCATAGTACCACGCAAAGGTGGCATCCTCTCACAGTACCACGCAAAGGTGGCATCCTCTCACAGTACCACGCAAAGGTGGCACCCTATCACAGTACCACGCAAAGGTGGCACCCTATCACAGTACCACGCAAAGGTGGCACCCTATCACAGTACCACGCAAAGGTGGCACCCTATCACAGTACCATGCAAAGGTGGCACCCTATCACAGTACCACGCAAAGGTGGCACCCTATCACAGTACCACGCAAAGGTGGCACCCTATCACAGTACCACGCAAAGGTGGCACCCTGTCACAGTACCACGCAAAGGTGGCACCCTGTCACAGTACCACGCAAAGGTGGCACCCTGTCACAGTACCACGCAAAGGTGGCACCCTGTCACAGTACCACGCAAAGGTGGCATTCTATCGCAGTACCACGCAAAGGTGGCACCCTATTACAGTACTATGCTAGTGGTAAGGCCCATACACACTGGGCGACTTTGAACTGAAAGCTGCTCAAAACAGCAGGTTTGAGCGGCTTTCAGCTCAAAGATGCCCAGTGTGTATGGCCCGGCGATGAGCTCTGCTGCGCATTCCTGCATCATTGCTGGGAAAGCCGCTCATCTGCTGGTAATACCAGCAAATGAGTGGCTTTGAGGACGGGTTTGCATAGCGCTGCACTATGCAAAGCCGTTTTTTCCCGCCATCAGGCAGGGGTAAAGCGGCTCAGTGTGTATGCACTGAGCGTCTTTCCCCCCAGTGATGAACGCGATCATCGCTGTCCATACACACTGGGCATAGTTGCAAATCAAGACTGCATGGCTAGGTGCTTGATTGTATACACCTGTGGCAACAGATCTGATTGAAACACCTAACTGAAATAATTAACAGGTGCGGCTAAACAATTTTTTTCATACGGTGTATCTTGGGCCACTTTGAAATCCTTTTTTTTTTTGGGTGGGGTGGGGGGATTGTCTTTTTTTTTTTTCTTTTAAATGGTCATAATTATCGATCTTGGTGCTGTGTTGTTAAACCGCCAAAGAGATGTCAGACCGCCATTATTACATCGGTTTTATGCACCGATCCATACAAAATCCACGTCCTACACAATAGCTGTAGGAGGAAAGACACAGGGAGGATGCTTTATGAAGCCTTAGAGAGAGATAGTTGCCCAGAGAAACCAATAATTTATCTTGCGCCGTCTTTGAAGTGACTTAAGAAGCTTATTGGTTGCTTCGGGCAACTGCTCCACTTTATCTCGATCCAATTTCTTGTACATCTCCCTTTCCTTACTCCTTCGGGAAAGCAAAATAACTTGCGTGACAATGAATAATATTTATAACATTTACAGTACTGGATCTGATATCCACGGACTGTTATTTGTTTAGTTTAGAACCGATATTTGGCGGGTTGCAGAAATCACACGTGGCAGACCAGCTGCTCCCAGTTTCCCGACACGTCTGTTGGTGGAACTTGCATCGAGGACATTTCTCAAAAACAAAAAAAAAGGAATACGTATTGTAAATACATTTCAACAGGGAGTACAATCCGGGTCAGGGGTGTCATAGGTGCACACACTCATATCTCCGCCTGAATACCCCAGACAAACTGGTTTACTATATCTGAACTTGGTAGTTCCCATTCTCTGTACTGGAGGAACCCTAACAGTGCAGGTTTTAAGGATATCCAGATAGTAAAATCAAATTGACTGAGAGTACTTATTAAGTCTCCAGCATGGGTATTCTTAAAACAGGGAAGGGGAACCATTGTCCCTCTAGCTTTTGTTGAACTACAATTCCCAGCACGCCCTGCAACAGATTTAGTATGGCCAAATAGCAAAACTGTAGCAGGGCATGCTGGGATGTGTAGTTCAACAACAGCTGGAGGGTCAAAGGTTCCCCATCCCTAAAATATGAGCTGTTAGGTTGTCTTGAGGACCAAGTTTGGCAACGTCTTAATTGACGTAAGGGTGTGGTTCGTTCCTGAGCTGCTGAATGTTAACCTGTTCTTTCAAAGTGGGAGATTCCTCCTCCCCCCACCACACCCTTCTCTATACAGATGTTTGAACCCTACTGATTGGGTCATCTTACATCTCTATCAGAGATAGATGACTTGTCACTCTTCAGCTGATGACCTCATAGTACTACGGCAGCCGATAGGATCTGAGGTTGCCTACGTCAGATCTATGGTAAAAATGTTGTAAATTTAAAAAAAAATTACATTTAAAAAAAAAAAACTAAGCAATCAAATAAAAAGTGGAACTTCTTTTATTTTTATTGAATTAAAGCCTCCAATATAATATTTAAAAGGTTTTTCATAATTTTGTATCACCCTTCCATAATCAAACATGCACCCCACCATTTATAGTAATAAAAAAAAAAGTGGGGTCCTATCTCGTTGGGCATAGGTTCTTTCCTACCTTACTTTCTAACAGACTCTTAGTATCATTACAATATATTGCTATTTCTCTTAGAGATCTGATAATTATTGACAGGTTAATCACTATCTTGGCTGCTTAACGAAGAGTAATGGCTAACAGCTGTCCAACGGATGGCGCCAGCAGTTGAATAGCTGTGTCATACATTTGAGAATCTGGGGTCCATAAATTCTCTCTTAGATTTGGAACTGGCTCGCGGATGGTATGAGAAGAGAGAACACAATGCGCTTCACCCCGTTAAGAGCTCACACTAACCAATTTACTAAGGTGTGCCGTTGGCATAAGCAACAGCGGTGGATGGACGATATCTGTCAAAGGTTGTGTAAGTGCAACAGATTTCTCCTCTTAAAAGATAATAAGAGCTCTTAATAATAAGCAAAGGTTCTACAGTATTTGTCCCAATACACTTGGGGTATTCAGTCTTGGGCCACAGCTGTTGAGCTGACTCCACAGCCGCGACCCTGTCCTGTTCTCGGTCTGCTCGACCGAGAATTTGCAGGTGGAATTCAATGTCCCAACTGCAGCGGGACGAGAAGGGGGTGTGGTCACGAGCTGCAGCTGGGGGCTCATCGTTTCCCGGCGGTTCTCGGCAGAACAAACCCAACTGCTTGTGAAGTCGGACTCGTTCTGCCGAGATACCCTGTTCAATGTTGCCGGGGAAGACAGCATTGAATAGGGCCCCGCAGCCATCACCCGTCGGAGATTGAATACCCCAAGAGTTTTGGATGTTCAAAGAGGGGGACAGTGTAGTGCATGATGGGAGCAACACTAGAACTTGTTACCAATGAGGTACAGTGACACATTGGTGCTAGAAGTGAGGTAGGTCCAGCAAGACTGACCTAATGCAATGTAGTAGTGACTTGTATCAAGAAGAGTCCTATTCAATTCTTAAATAAGGTTATTTATTAGCTGATGACTGTGTGGAATGTGAAAGTTCTGTACAAAAGAGTTTTAATTATGTGCGATCACATTACATATACAACTGTCTAGTACCAGTTAGGGCCCCTTTTGCCCCGGAAAAGCCAGAATCTTTCATCTGTTATCCAATCAGACTGCGACTCTCTTTCTCCAGCACATTCCACAGGTTCTCCATTGTACTGAGACCAGGGGACCATTGGGCCTCACTGAAATGTTGGTGAAAGCAGTCTGGGGTAACCTGTGACATGGGGCATTATCTTACACATGCTCAGGCAGACTGTGGCTTAGTCTGTATGAATGTGCCATGAGTACATTACCCACACCATTACAATGCCACCAGGCTCTGCCATTCAGACATTGTAGACTGGACCCATTGATTCCTATTGCTGTCACCAAATTCTGACACTGTCACCTGGTTAGTGACGGTTCTCCAAACGCAAAGACCCATTGTCATTGACTTAATGTGCATGCTACATACTCGGTAAGGTTGTAGCCCATCAACTGTGTAATATCCGAATCACTGTCAGCTTGAGACCTCGTGGTCATTCTTCTCTAACCTCTCACCTTACCAGGGTCTTTTCTCCCACAGAACCGATGTCCGCCGGTTGGTATTAGGTTGACGCACCTAAGGTCAACAAGCATTGGATAGACCACTGAAGGTCGAGATGGGCCTAGGCCGATGCCTCAGAAGGTTGACATTGGCTAAAGGTGACAGGGTAATTAGGTTGACACAAGCATAAGGTCGACAGTCAAAAGGTTGACACTGGTCAACACAATGCTTGTCGAACTTCCTGTGGTCGACCCTCTGACCCATACCCCGCTGGTTATTTTTTGTTTTGTGCACAATTCATTGTAAAAGTTCACACTGGTATGTTTGTACGGAACAATAACTGATCCTCTTGACCATATCTCTATACTTGTATGCACTGATTGGCTGATGAGAAGTTGTGCTGAGTGTATGCATCAGGCAAATAACAAGATATAGGGTTAGTGTCACTGCAGAGGGAATAGTTACATTATTCCAGGCTCGGCCTTTGCACAAACTACTTAGTTCTGTTTTGTTGGTGCGCATAGTCATTATCACACCATTAGTATGCACGTTGCATATAAACGTGATCAGTGCGCTATTTACATAATGGGAAATCATTCTGCCTAGTCTTTACAGATCAAGTTGATTTAAGATGAGAACAACATAGACGGATTGGAAAACATTTTCTTTTTCTCAAACCATTTATCTCACTACTAATATATTTGTTTGAATCTGGCAGCAAATCCGCTGGCATCAGTGGGAGCAGATAAAAGACTAAAGATGGTCAAGTTCCATACTGGATAGATTTTGAACATTTTTTAAAGGCAAGATCATAATTCCATTATGTTGCTGCTTAAATTACCTACATTGCTGGTTATTCAAGATTACCCCCCCCGCGTGCAGGAGGGACAGCGGGACAGTCTCCAATTAGCGGGACTGCCCCTCTGTAATTGGGACAGTTGGGTAGTGCCTTATCCTAGCCCTCATATACGGCTGCCTAAATTTAACCATCCCTCCCCCACAGCCTGACCCTAACCGCCACCCTGCAGCCTAAACATAAATTGCCAAAATTTAACCTCCCCACCCACAAACCAAATACTTCCCCATCATTTTTCCATTTTTCCTTTTTCAGTATTTATATTTATTTCCTGGATTAGACCTGCCACATTAAGGTCACTAGTTGTCTGATGTATACACTCAGCGGCCACAATAGCAGGTCATCTGTAAATTAATGCAAATATCTAATCCTCCACTCGTGTAACAGATATTCAATATGTACAAGCTTGCATTCATGGTCAAGAGGTTCAGCTGTTGCTGGAACCACTAACCAGAATGGGGAACAAAAGTGATGAAAGGTGTGTGTGCGTTGGCGGGGGGGGGGGGGGGGGGGCCATCACTGGAGAGAGGGTTTATTACCAGCCGGCACAGGGTAACCAAAATAAATTTTAGACTTGTATTGATTGTAGTAGGCTCCCAAATGTGTTTTATGCCCTAAGTGACACCAGTCCGTCTCCATTACATCATGTAAAGTAAGAATCAGAAGGAACTATTAATTCAGTGTAATTAGTGATTTCCCGCTGTCTGTGTTTAAGGTCACATAAAAAGGGATTATTCACAGCGTAATAAATGAGGTCATGTAATTGCACTTAGTAAGGAAGATTGGCTGCTACAGGCTGAGTGGGGGAGCGGGAGGGGAGGGTGGGCTGTGATATTTCATATGGTAAAATAGTTTTGTGTCTGGAAAGTATGGAGGCCATCTGTTACATAATTACATTGTATTCCATATGCCGAGGTCACCTGAGTTTATCAAGAGGTTTTTTTTTAAATGTGGGTTCCGTAGGGTGAGACGCCTGGTTTGCACTAGACCTAACGTTATGTCACTTTATATTAGGAGGTCAGAGGTGAGCTGGTTAGAGCACACACTCCCGCTAGGAGGCCTGACCTTGTGCTGCACTGTATGCTGCCATGTGATGTCACACAGCCAATCAGAACTAAGTGCAGAAACAGAGGACAAGGGGGAAATGTATCAAATCAGAGAGTGATAATGGGAGAAATTGCCCATAGTAACCTATCGGCTGCTAACTATCGTTTATCTAGCACAAGCTATAAAACGACATAAGTGAATTGGTTGCTATGGGCAACTTCTCCACTTTATTTCTGTGTATTGCAGGGAACGCCCACTATTGCATTCCATGTATTGCAGGGAACACCCACCATTGCATTCCGTGTATTGCAGGGAACCTCCACCATTGCCTACCGTGTATTGCAGGGAACCTCCACCATTGCATTCCGTGTATTGCGGGGAACACCCACCATTGCATACCATGTATTGCAGGGAACACCCACCATTGCCTACCGTGTATTGGAGGGAACGCCAACCATTGCATTCTGTGTATTGCGGGGAACACCCACCATTACATTCAGTGTATTGCGGGGAACACCCACTATTGCTTTCCGTGTATTGCGGGGAACACCCACCATTGCATTCCATGTATTGGAGTAAACCTATACCATTGCATACTGTGTACTGCAGGGAACACCCACCATTGCATTCCATGTATTGGAGTAAACCTATACCATTGCATACCGTGTATTGCAGTGAACGCCCACCATTGCATTTCGTGTATTGCAGGGAAGACCCACCATTGTGTTTTGCAGGGAACTTCCACCATTGCCTACCGTGTATTGCAGGGAACCTCCACCATTGCCTACCGTGTATTGCAGGGAACCTCCACCATTGCATTCCGTGTATTGCAGGGAACCTCCACCATTGCATTCCGTGTATTGCAGGAAACCTCCACCATTGCATACCGTCTGTTGCAGGGAACCTCCACCATTGCCTACCGTGTATTGCAGGGAACCTCCACCATTGCATACCGTGTATTGCAGGGAACCTCCACCATTGCCTACCCTGTATTGCAGGGAACCTCCACCATTGCCTACCGTGTATTGCAGGGAACCTCCACCATTGCCTACCGTGTATTGCGGGGAACCTCCACCATTACCTACCGTGTATTGGAGGGAATCTCCACCATAGCGTTCCGTGTATTGCCGGAAACCTCCACCATTACCTACCGTGTATTGCAGGGAACCTACACCATTGCATACCGTGTATTGCAGGGAGCACCCACCATTGCCTACCGTGTATTGCGGGTAGGGAAGCCAATCCCAGAGCATTTTTTCAATCCCGGAATTCGGGATTGAAAAATGCCCAATCCCGGGATTCCCGGGATCCCGGGATTGGCTTCCCTAATTAAAAAAACCCGCCCCGGCCGCCCCGCATATTTACTTACATGTGCAGTGCGGCCGGGCGGGTGTTCGGTGAAGCTGGGAGGGTGGGCGGTCCATTGCTGGAGCCGGGCGGGAGGCGGCCACTTCAGTTCCGGAGCCGTGCAGGGAGGTGTGCGGGCGGCCGGGCGATGACAGGACGGGGCTGCGCAGCTTCTTGGCCTGCGCAGCATGACCTCTGGCCTCGTCACGCTGCGCAGAGCCACAACGCCGGGACGGGAGTAGCCGGGCAGCGTCTGAGCACTTGCTCAGACGCTGCCGGCATTAGACTGCGCATGCGCAGTCTAATCCCGAAATCCCGGGATTGGAAACTCCCATCCCGGGATTGAAATCCCGGCGTTTTAGGGGCCAAATCCCGGGATCCCGCCGATCCCGATCCCGGGATTGGCCACCCTAATTGCGGGGAGCACCCACCATTGCATAACGTGTATTGCGGGGAGCACCCACCATTGCCTACCGTGTATTGCGGGGAACCTCCACCATTGCCTACCGTGTATTGCAGGGAACCTCCACCATTGCTATCCGTGTATTGCAGGGAACCTCCACCATTGCATACCGTGTATTGCAGGTAACCTCCACCATTGCATTCCGTGTATTGCAGGGAACCTCCACCATTGCCTACCATGTATTGCAGGGAACACCCACCATTGCCTACCGTGTATTGCGGGGAATTCAACTTTTCAGAGAAATATCCTCATTACTGAAACTACATAATCATATTGTACGTTGGTATAGAACACCTGCTGCTTCTGCTAATAACACAGCTGCTTCTTAGAAGTGCTGCAGGTTACCACAGAAAACACATTACTCCTGTGATCAGCAGTATACGGTGCACTCACCTGTAAATCATGTAAGGCAGAACTACATGACCGCAGTCCATTTGGCAGCATGGAGGCAATACCCACTCTCCCGCCTCCATCCCCAGTGCAGCCACCTGTTACTCTGAGGACTAAGCAGCTGCCCACTCCTATATCTCCGAGCACTTAAACATTGACTACTCCAAGGTCGAGGGTCATTCAGGACTGAGCGAACATGTATTGGCAAATATGAATATTGTAAAATGTATTATTGCAGATTCTATTTTTTTCTTCGTTCCCTTAATTCTTCAATTAATTCTTCAGGGATTATATTATACTAGTAATCCCGCTCCAAGCAAAAGCATCGAAAGCTAGTCTGCTACCTTCTGTGTTTGTGCGTGTGTGATGAGAAGGCTGCTATTCACAGTATCCTGGTCAATTTGGGATATTGTTCTCATCATAGAAGAGATTATTCTATTGTGCGCAATCAAAAGCCCCCCAAAAAACTGGGCATATCCATTATTTCATACCGACCTCAATCCTATAGATTTTTTAGACTCTTTGAATGGTACTTGTTTCCTAGCACGGCCACAATCTTGTGGATCGTGTACCTTTAAGTTAAGGTACACGATCCACACGATGGACCCGATTTCCTTTGAAATCAGGTCCATTTTGCCGGCAAAGGTACAATATCGGGGGCATCGCGTCGGTCGGGACCATTAACATTGGTCCCGACGCGACCGACGCGATGCCCCCGATTTTCCCATAGGCTTCAATGTTAAAAATATTTTTTAACATTGAAATCGTGAGGATCGCGTCGGTCTTGTGCCATTTTAATGGCACAAGATGAGATGGACTTGATTAAGTCCATCTCGCCTTTAAAAAAATGTGAAAAATGTGAAATGGGCCAATATGACCACCCCACGATAGACGCCAACCCGAAGCGTGCCGAGCGCAGCGAGCCCGCGAGGGGCGGCGGTGCGCGTCCTCCGACCTTTTCATTCCCCTACTATCCACGTCGGCGTGGAGTTGAGAATAGAATAGTGTGGCGAGCGCAGCGTGGCGAGCGGACGCGTATAACTTCACAGGTATACGCATCCCCTCGCGGGGCTCGCTGCGCTCGCCACGCTTCGGGCTCGGTGGCTCGCTGCGCTCGCCACACTATTCTATTCTCAACTCCACGCCCGATGTAAATCGGTGTGGCCGTGCTAGGAAACAAGTACCCTTTGAATTAATACACGTCGATAAGAGCATGTTCTGATGTCTGGATCATAATTATACGATCCTCGATTGGCTTTACCCCTGATGAAGTCGTTCTGACGGAACGCGTCGGGATATCTCTTGAATTAAAAGGATTATTTATTTTAACGGATTGTGCATCTTATTGCGAATACATGCTGCGATGGTCAAATGAAGATGTTTTCCAGAGTTAATTCTGATTGCACTAATTATTGATTTTGGGTGGTACCATATGTCTATGGCCTGCGCACTCCAATAAATATTTTGTTTTGTGTTTTAATCTGTTGCCCCTTACTAACAGGAGGGATATTAGAGGTGCTACATATTAAGATTAGCACAATACAGAGTCTATACTCTTCATATATATATATATATATATATATATATATATATATATATACACACCGTATTTTCCGGCGTATAAGACGACTGGGCGTATAAGACGACCCCCCCAACATTTCCACTCAAAATATAGAGTTTGTTATATAAGTGCACCCAGCGTATAAAACGACCCTCCCACTTGGAGGCATGTTTTTCAGGGGGAGAAAGTAGTCTTATACGCCAGCAAATACAGTATGTATATATATATATATATATATATATATATATATATATATATATACATACTGTATCACAAAATAATGGTGGTAATAGCGCTAATCCCTAACATGGGTTAAGAGTATTTGGTATAAACAGTGTCCAGGTTTTGCACACTCCCTTCCTATCTGGGATGGCTGCCGTTTCTTCAAACGAGGAGACGTCTCAAAGTCCCTCAGATAATGGATCTGTAATAAAACATAAGAATGGCGCCTCCTAGTGCATTAACCATTCAAAAAGGTTTAAACCCGTCACCAATGGACTAACACCCTAGTAGATGTAAGAGCACCGTAAGAGGTGGTTCTCTAATAACTCTTTATGCGTTTACGGCTCTAGCCCAAATTATTGGAGATATTCCAGCACAACATTTTTCACAGGGGGTGTCCACAACGAGATCAAAACTTCTTCATATATACTGTAGCTCCGTGTATCAGCCCAAAACTCCTTAAAAACGGTCCGGCCTCGCTCCCCCCTGGGCTGGCTGGGCCGCGGCACTTTGCCCACATCCAAAATGGCCACGGGAGGGCTGCTGCGCATGCACGACAGAGCACAGCACCTCCCATGGGCCTTCATGTGTGGTGGCAGCGGGCTCCTAGCTCCCGTTCCCCCATCTGGAGCCAGCAGAAAGGAGCAGGTAAGCTCCTTCCCGCATTACAAACACTGCCGCCGCCACGCCCCCCCGCATTACATCAGTGGCCGCCAGCACACCCCCCCCCCCCCCCCCCCGGGCTGCTGCAAGAATTTCTTCCTGGGCTGGATTGCAGTCACAATCCGCCCCTGGTTTAGTGTCTGTGTGTCCGAAACAAAACACTGCCAGCGAGTGAATCTACATCTCTCTCTCACACATGCACAAACACAGAGGCAATCACAAGGTAGCAGACTAGCTTTTGAAGCATTTTCTTTGAGCAGGCTTACTAGTAATAAATATGTATGTGTGTGTCTATATATAATATTGCCTTTGCATGCCAGTTCCAAATATGTTCTGATTGGGGATACGGTAGACAGGGTTTATGTCGACAATGGGAAGGTCAAAAGGTCAACCTGAGTTTTTCACTTTTTTTTTGTTGAGCCGACATGTGCCACTAGAGTGTGGTGGGAGAATATAACGGTGACCTGAAGCATACGAGCGCAGCGGTGCACTGATACGGTGTCCATGTTGGGACAAAAATACGTGAAAAACTCATGTCAACCTCTTGCTTTTGTTGATCTTCCGACACTTAAGCCCTGTTGACGTTTAGTGGTCGACATTTATTTATTAGCAGTTTCTTATATAGCGCACACATATTCCGCAGCGTTGTACAGAGAATATTTGAACATTCCCATCAGTCCCTGCCCCAGTGGAGCTTATAGTCTATATTCCCTACCACATGTACACGCACACACACATTCTAGGGTTAATTTTGTTGGAAGCCAGTTAACCTACCAGTATATTTTTGGATTGTGGGAGGAAACCGGAGTACCCGGAGGTAACCCACGCAAGACGGGGATAATATACAAACTCCACACAGTTAGGGCTATGGTGGGAATGGAACCCATGACCTCAGCGCTGTGAGGCAGTAATGCTAACTATTACACCGTCCGTGCTGCCCCAAGGTTGACATAATGTATGTCAACCTTCATACCATGAACCCTGTACTGATCTTTTACTTTGGGCTTTCATTTTTATCCCCCCTATATTGTCTGTAGTGGGTCTTATCATACTTTCTTGATCTTCTTTCTCGGTACAAAGTTGCCAGCAGTGTCCTCATCTGCTAACGTGTCAGTGAGAGATCTTGTTAGCGGTGTAAGATATACATCTTTATTATGAAATACCAGCGCAGAGAAGCAAAGTTCTGATGTTTCCTGTCTCCGGCAGCTTCCACCACTAGATCCAGTTAAAAGGTCACCACCCCGTCTCGGAGGTCGCCGCTGCCCAACGTCCCAGTTAATTGTTTTGGAAAAACTACCGCTAGAAGATTATTTTGCCAGTCGCTGGTGAACTGTAAAACATCCTGTTTACATTCTGTCCATGTGGTGAGAATTCCGTAAGGACGTATACAGTGTTTAGTGCTTCCATTCCCTGCTTCAGAGCCGATTGCGAGATGGAACCCAGCTGATTCTTTTCCCAGCGCATGGGAAAATGCACGGAACGCGTCCTGCGAGACCATTGACATCAATTATTTCCCATCCCCTATATCTTCGAGGCTCATGGAGAAATAACTCTATGGTTGCTTTTGCTGTACATCCTGGGAAGGTCCTGTCGGAGAACGTGTAGCTTTCAGCTGATGCTATGTTATCACAAGCTAAGACCAGTGGTAGCCCTAATCTGGCCACTGTACGATCTCCAATTGTATGATGTCCGTGAACGTGCCCAGGAGAACGTGTAGAACGTGTATGATGTCCGTGAACGTGCCCAGGAGACACGCAGCCCCTCAGCCAGTTTTCCTGCGATTATATTGTTAAATATAACAAATACAATTTGATCAAATTGATAACTTTAATATGAAACATTGGGTGGACAGGAATACACTGGAGTGTATTCAATGCCGGGGGCAAGCTGTGACAGCGAGCAGGGCTGCCTGCTGGTGTTTTATCTCTCTCCAATGGTCTGATGCATCTTCCATAAGATGAGGACTTTGATTGGACACGGTGGCTGACTATATGAGAGTGCCTCAGGGCTTTACTATCTTAAGTCCTCTAACAAGAGAGGCGGCCCTAGGTATGGACCAACTAGGCATATGCCTAGGGCATTTAGAATGGCTATCAGCAGTGGGAGCGCCAGTGCCGGAGCAGAGACAGTGGAGGAAGCGGTTGGCAGTAACCAAAATAGCCACCTTCCCTGGAGGAGTGATACTGTGCATGCCCAGCAACAGCAGATCCTCCTCCCATAGGCCTTTCCAGAGTCCAGCAGAATGAGCCTGACCTGACTGATTCCCTGCAGTAAACCAAGGCTTCAATATCAGTCAAGGCCTTGTGACTGCTGTCCATGGGGTACAGGAAGGTAGATTGAGATGTAATAATGTGTGGCATATGTGTAAGCATCATTACTGTGCGGCATTATGTGTATAAGGACATTTATAATGTGTGGTATTATGTGAATAAGGACATTACTAATGTGTGGTATGTGTGAGGTGCATTACTGTGTGGCATTGTGTGCAAGGGTCGCTATTACTGTGTTGCATAATGTGTATAAGGTACACATCTGTGTGGTGTAGTGTGAATAAGGAGCAAAGGGTCAGGGACAGAACTGGTGTTAGGGGGCACCAACTAAAATCCTGCCTAGGGCATCAAATTATCTAGGGACGGCTTTGTCTAACAATGATGCTTCGCTTATTTTATGTTGTTTGCACATTTCTTCTCGTTACCTACAGCTGGCCTGTCTCTGTGAGGCACACGTGGGGCAATGTATGGCCAGCAGACTGTATTACTGCAGGAAATTATCTATTTTACATTGAAGACCAGTAATATAGAACAGACCGTAACTAGGATCAGCGAAGAACTCCACATCTACAGATGTGAGGATATGAAAGCGCTGCAGGTTGGGCGCTGCCATCTGTGCGCGCCACCATAACTAGACACCTACATGTGGTCTCCTGGTAACTCTGCACCGTGCAGAGGCAACAGGTGGGAGTGCTGAAATACTATGTGCTGCTGTTAGGCTAATCTGAGGCTCGAGTAGTATTGATGATCAGGGGACCAACATCTGCGCACTAAGGTTAAATTTTAAAACCACTAACTGCTAAAAATGTATTTTTTTGGGTGCACACCGTGAAGAGGGGGAAGGGGAAAATGTCAGATTTACAAAAAAAAAAAATTATATCATTGCTGTGAATACCCTGTATCAGTGTACCGCGTGCGTTTGCCATGCTTCGGGCACGGTGACTCGCTATGTTTGGCACACTATATTTTTATATGGTAGTGTATGTTTTAAAAAAAAAAAAAAACATGAATTTTGGACAAAATTTTTTTAAAAAAAAACTAATTTTGACCTTTTTTTGACCGTCGACCCTCCATAGTCGACCTAATGCTTGTGTCGACCTATTTCATGTGTCAACATAAGCCCTGTCGACCTAATATATGTCTACCTTAATAGTGTCAACCCTATGACATTCTTGCATACCCTCCCGGGATGGCCGGGAGGCTCCCAAAAATTGGGTCCACCTCCCGGCCCTACAGGAAGGTGGGCAAGTCTCCCGCATGCTACCCAAAGCCCCCGCAACCCCTGGAGGCCTTGAATAAATTCAAATTCCGGAATTCACGGGTACGGGGGGAGGGGGCGGGACTAAAAAAGTGATTATTTTTTTTTCCGTGGATTGGGGTGGGGTTTTGTGAAGTCAGCCTTGTCCCCACCCCCTGACGTGCAGCATTGGGTCTCCTCTCCAGGCGTCTCCTGTAGAGGCAACTTTAAAAGTCGGTAACTATGCCCTATGACCCATGCCCAGTAATGCCGGGTAGGTCAGCTGGCAGTAGTGCGTGTTACCCTGTGTAGAAGTTGTGTATAACTTTATGTTAGACTGTCGCTGTCCCATTTGTAGAATTAGAGGTCACAAAAGCTGGCAGGCTGCAAATGTGTCTATTTCGGTTGATAATTAAGCTTTGTGATTCATCTCTTTGATGTCCCCGTTTTTAGACTTCTTTTCAACATATAGCCGGCAGCTATAACTGTATTTTATAAAATGCTTAGCAGCAAGTTTTATTTGTGCTACGCCCTATATCATATGCAGCAGCAGCAGTTACTGCAGGACGGTGTTTTATACCAGCCAGGGTAGGGTCATGAGACACATCAGTGGTCACCATGGCATAGACGGAGATGGCTCTGGTGGTCTTGGTTATATCTGCTACTTGTACACCGTGGTGTGGATGGCACTGGGAAAGTTAGTATATACAGCATTTGCATAGTTAATAATCACAAATGCACTAACATATGTGATTATTAACGCACATCACAGCTCTTGCAATATTAGCTGTCTTTTGCGTTGTGGCCGGCGATGTGCAGCGAGTTCCCCCCCCCCCCTCCCTCCCTCCCTCCCTGGATCCTTACCCAGCTGCCAAGGCTCCGCTTCCTCCTCTCTGCACCCGGAAGCAGTGTATAGAGGAGAAGGTCACTGGTTCGGGCAGCACAGCGGGAGGCTGCCTGGGCACAGGTGAGGGGGGGGGGGGGGGTCACCGGGGGTGCGGGGATGCAAAGGAAAGACCATAGGCCCAAGGACGAGATGCACCAAACAAAAACATGCTGCAAAACCCCAGTTTTCGGGGCTTTCACCGCATTTTCATATGCAGCAAAGTCCCACCGCCTATGGGCTTCCCTTTGCATCCGCCGCCGATCCACACCCCCCTCCCCCTCTCCTGTGTCTGCACAGCCTCCGGACCAGTGACCTCCTCCTCCCTGCACCGCTTCCGGGTGCAGGGAGGAGGAAGCGGAGCCCTGGCAACCGTGTAAGGGTCCAGGGAAGGAGGGGGGACCGCTGCACATCACTGGCCACAACGGACAGCTCTTAACTCAAGAGCTGTCCTTTGCGTTAATAATCGCATATGTTAGTGCATATGCGATTATTAACAATGCGAATGCCGGCGATGTGTGGCGGAGGATCTTAGAGAATCCCGCCCCTGATGAGCTGATAAAGGATCCTCTCCAAGACACGCCCCTGAAAACTGTCATTACATCGAGACTAAGTAAAAATCAGACCCGGACAATACCCCGAAATGCCGGACTGGACACTACAATCTCCGGAATGCAGAGCTGGATGGCCGGTCTGGCATTCTGGGGTCTTGTCCAGGTCCGGTTTTTACCCATACCCCATTACACCCCTGCGTTTTACTCTCCTTTATCTCCCAAAATGGACTCTTCCTATCAATCACTCTGATTCCTCACTGCAAGCAGCATCGTGGAGGTACCTTAGCTCATGCTCACGTACAATCTGTCGATAATTGCTCTGCTGTGATGCCATCTGAATCAGGCCCATTGTGAACATGCTGACATTATGCCAGTGTTGAAATTTTAGTAATGTTGACATGGTAACTGTCGGCCTTTGCGATTATCGCCGTTTTCCCTGCGTCCCATGGTCTCCCCTGCTTCCGCTTTCTGCAGTCACATCAGTTACTGTTACATTCTCCGTATGATTTATTGTGATCCGTAACAGAAGTTCTGGGTAAGAGAACAGACCTGCATATATTGTGCTGGGAGGTGCAGCTGGAAGGCTGGAGAGCATGCAAGCGCACAGTTGACAATCTGCAGCGGCTTTGTAAAAGTTTAATGGCTGTCCCCGGCTGCAGAGGAATTATTGATGCCGGCTGAGAGAGCGCTCATCGCGTTCCTGCGTACAATCCCTACGGTGCACGTGGAGAGGGATCGCTCGTTTGTTGCCAAAGAGAGAGTCTGCTGATTACATTAGCGAATGACGAGTGGTGAGTAAGGAGGGACGGAAGGTACAGCAGCGGCATTGTGCTCTGGTTAGACGTTGGACGGGACGTGCAGTTATCATGGCACAGACCAGCATTTCCCGAATCCCAACCTCTGTGGTATTTGCACACCTGCTGATCCAGATTATATTAGATCAGGGGTCCTCAAACTATTTTGCTCTGGGACCCCATCAGACAATAAAAATTAATTACAAGACCCCAGCAAGTTACTGCAGAAGGTCATCACATCACATGTGTAGTCAGCAGACAGCACATACATGGCAGCATTGTGGAGGCACAGAGTGATGGGAGGAGTCTAATATACCATAACCCATCACATCACATGTGTAGTCAGCAGACAGCACATACATGGCAGCATTGTGGAGGCACAGAGTGATGGGAGGAGTCTAATATACCATAACCCATCACATCACACGTGTAGTCAGTAGACAGCACATACATGGCAGCATTGTGGAGGCACAGAGTGATGGGAGGAGTCTGATATACCATAACCCATCACATCACACGTGTAGTCAGCAGACAGCACATACATGGCAGCATTGTGGAGGCACAGAGTGATGGGAGGAGTCTGATATACCATAACCCATCACATCACATGTGTTGTCAGCAGACAGCACATACATGGCAGCACTGTGGGGGCACAGAGAGATGGGAGGAGTCTAATATACCATAACCCATCACATCACACGTGTAGTCAACAGACAGCACATACATGGCAGCATTGTGGAGGCACAGAGTGATGGGAGGAGTCTAATATACCATAACCCATCACATCACACGTGTAGTCAGCAGACAGCACGTACATGGCAGCATTGTGGAGGCACAGAGTGATGGGAGGAGTCTGATATACCATAACCCATCACATCACACGTGTAGTCAGCAGACAGCACGTACATGGCAGCATTGTGGAGGCACAGACTGATGGGAGGAGTCTAATATACCATAACCCATCACATCACACGTGTAGTCAGCAGACAGCACATACATGGCAGCATTGTGGAGGCACAGAGTGATGGGAGGAGTCTGATATACCATAACCCATCACATCACACGTGTAGTCAGCAGACAGCACATACATGGCAGCATTGTGGAGGCACAGACTGATGGGAGGAGTCTAATATACCATAATCCATCACATCACACGTGTAGTCAGCACGTACATGGCAGCATTGTGGAGGCACAGAGTGATGGGAGGAGTCTAATATACCATAACCCATCACATCACATCACATGTGTAGTCAGCAGACAGCACATACATGGCAGCATTGTGGAGGCACAGACTGATGGGAGGAGTCTAATATACTATAACCCATCACGTCACATGTGTAGTCAGTAGACGGCACATACATGGCAGCATTGTGGAGGCACAGAGTGATGGGAGGAGTCTGATATACCATAACCCATCACATCACACGTATAGTCAGCAGACAGCACATACATGGCAGCATTGTGGAGGCACAGAGTGATGGGAGGAGTCTGATATACCATAACCCATCACATCACATGTGTAGTCAGCAGACAGCACATACATGGCAGCAGTGTGGAGGCACAGAGTGATGGGAGGAGTCTGATATACCATAACCCATCACGTCACATGTGTAGTCAGTAGACGGCACATACATGGCAGCATTGTGGAGGCACAGAGTGATGGGAGGAGTCTAATATACCATAACCCATCACATCACATGTGTAGTCAGCAGACAGCACATACATGGCAGCATTGTGGAGGCACAGAGTGATGGGAGGAGTCTGATATACCATAACCCATCACATCACATGTGTAGTCAGCAGACAGCACATACATGGCAGCAGTGTGGAGGCACAGAGTGATGGGAGGAGTCTGATATACCATAACCCATCACATCACATGTGTTGTCAGCAGACAGCACATACATGGCAGCACTGTGGGGGCACAGAGAGATGGGAGGAGTCTAATATACCATAACCCATCACATCACACGTGTAGTCAACAGACAGCACATACATGGCAGCATTGTGGAGGCACAGAGTGATGGGAGGAGTCTAATATACCATAACCCATCACATCACACGTGTAGTCAGCAGACAGCACGTACATGGCAGCATTGTGGAGGCACAGAGTGATGGGAGGAGTCTGATATACCATAACCCATCACATCACACGTGTAGTCAGCAGACAGCACGTACATGGCAGCATTGTGGAGGCACAGACTGATGGGAGGAGTCTAATATACCATAACCCATCACATCACACGTGTAGTCAGCAGACAGCACATACATGGCAGCATTGTGGAGGCACAGAGTGATGGGAGGAGTCTGATATACCATAACCCATCACATCACACGTGTAGTCAGCAGACAGCACATACATGGCAGCATTGTGGAGGCACAGAGTGATGGGAGGAGTCTAATATACCATAATCCATCACATCACACGTGTAGTCAGCACGTACATGGCAGCATTGTGGAGGCACAGAGTGATGGGAGGAGTCTAATATACCATAACCCATCACATCACATCACATGTGTAGTCAGCAGACAGCACATACATGGCAGCATTGTGGAGGCACAGACTGATGGGAGGAGTCTAATATACTATAACCCATCACGTCACATGTGTAGTCAGTAGACGGCACATACATGGCAGCATTGTGGAGGCACAGAGTGATGGGAGGAGTCTGATATACCATAACCCATCACATCACACGTATAGTCAGCAGACAGCACATACATGGCAGCATTGTGGAGGCACAGAGTGATGGGAGGAGCCTGATATACCATAACCCATCACATCACACGTGTAGTCAGCAGACAGCACATACATGGCAGCATTGTGGGGGCACGGAGTGATGGGAGGAGTCTGATATACCATAACCCATCACGTCACATGTGTAGTCAGGAGACTGCACATACATGGCAGCATTGTGGAGGCACAGAGTGATGGGAGGAGTCTAATATACCATAACCCATCACATCACATGTGTAGTCAGCAGACAGCACATACATGGCAGCATTGTGGAGGCACAGAGTGATGGGAGGAGTCTGATATACCATAACCCATCACATCACATGTGTAGTCAGCAGACAGCACATACATGGCAGCAGTGTGGAGGCACAGATTGATGGGAGGAGTCTGATATACCATAACCCATCACATCACAGGTGTAGTCAGCAGACAGCACATACATGGCAGCATTGTGGAGGCACAGAGTGATGGGAGGAGTCTGATATACCATAACCCATCACATCACACGTGTAGTCAGCAGGAAGCACATACATGGCAGCATTGTGGAGGTTCAGAGTGATGGGAGGAGTCTGATATACCATAACCCATCACATCACACGTGTAGTCAGCAGGAAGCACATACATGGCAGCATTGTGGAGGCTCAGAGTGATGGGAGGAGTCTGATATACCATAACCCATCACATCACACGTGTAGTCAGCAGACAGCACATACATGGCAGCATTGTGGAGGCACAGAATGATGGGAGGAGTCTAATATACTATAAACCATCACATCACACGTGTAGTCAGCAGACAGCACATACATGGCAGCATTGTGGAGGCACAGAGTGATGGGAGGAGTCTGATATACCATAACCCATCACATCACACGTGTAGTCAGCAGGAAGCACATACATGGCAGCATTGTGGAGGCTCAGAGTGATGGGAGGAGTCTGATATACCATAACCCATCACATCACACGTGTAGTCAGCAGACAGCACATACATGGCAGCATTGTGGAGGCACAGAATGATGGGAGGAGTCTAATATACTATAAACCATCACATCACACGTGTAGTCAGCAGACAGCACATACATGGCAGCATTGTGGAGGCACAACATGATGGGAGGAGTCTAATATACCATAACCCATCACATGTGTAGTCAGCAGGCAGCACATACATGGCAGCATTGTGGAGGCACAGAGTGATGGGAGGAGTCTGATATGCCATAACCCATCACATGTGTAGTCAGCAGGCAGCACATACATGGCAGCATTGTGGAGGCACAGAGTGATGGGAGGAGTCTAACATAACAGACAATTCAGCAGATATTTCAGACTCCTTGAATCACTGACTGAGATTAGAAAAGTCATCAGTCCGATGGTCAGCAACATGGAGTCGCGACCCCATGCTGAGATGGCCGGGATCCACTTCGGGGTCAGGACCCATAGTTTGAGAACCGCTGTATTAGATGAATGTGGTGAATAACTGCTTGATAGAACTCTGACTATGCTTGGACAGGGTGTGGATCAAGAGATAGGCGGTGTCTAGGTAAAAGTCATTATGTCAATGCCAAAAGGTCAACATCGACAAATGTCAACACGCACTTGGTCTTCATTGTGTGCCATGAGTGTTTTACATTTTTTGGTGTCAATGTCGACACCTGAGCATGTAGAGCCCCAATTAGTGTAGCGCGTACCATCACACGGTGCGCTTTATTCCCAATCGGAGTCCATGTTGATGATAAAGTATGAAAAAAATAAAATAAAGAAAGAAAATTAATAAAAATAAAAAAATTAAATCTCATGTCGACCAAGTGCATGTTGACTTTTTATCTACAACACGGTGCATGTGGAACCTATTGACTGTCGACTTATCATCCTGATGCCGCTAGGAAACCTCAGCTAAAACTCTACAAAGTTGAGTTACCTTTTAATGAACAGATCAGGCTGTGCCCTACAGTCAGCAGCACCCACAGGGCACTTCGTAGTTGTGGGTAATAGGGCATTCCGCACATGAAATAGAAGCTGTCCCCCATAGGAACCCAGGACGGAACACAAGAATACAAATGAAAATAGTAAGGGATTTCGAAAATCAAAAGTCCCCTAACATACAATAGAGAATGTGTAAGGCCCGGTCCGACATTCCTCCCCTAAGCCCTGGTTTGGCAGCAGTCCCTCTCTGGTATCCCCCACGCGGCGGGCCGGCACGAGAGGCAGCCGTAGAATGCAGGACAGGATGACGGGATCGTCTTACATGCTTCCACACACCTGGCTCATGTGAATAATAGCAGAGGTGATTGTGAATACGTAGCGCTGCCAGGAACCGTTCTTGGCCGTAACTCCGGCTTTGCTGACTGAGAAAAGGAAATATTAGAGGTAATTGAGGAATAATGGAATTTATCATGCAGACTTCGGACCGGAGGCGTACTTGGAGCGTACACCTGTTTGCGGAATCGTATATATTGCACACTGCACGTGCTACGGAACCAAGCTTATACAAGTGTGACTGGTGCAAAGTCATCGTATACAGGGTCTGATTCAGGCCTGATCGCTCCTCTGCCCCGTGTAAATGTGCGAGTGAATTGCAAATGAGTCACTGTTCACATGCAGTTCCATCAGCAATTCATGAACAATCAAATAACTGTTCCAGTCTGTACAAATGTGCGTAACTCTGACCCTTCCGCAACTCTGCGACAGAATCCGGCTGATGGACGACGGTGCTGATGTCACAGACCCACCCTTTAAACGCCTGCGTTTTTACTGCCACTCCCTGAAAACGGACAGTTTCCCCCTACAAGCGCCAGCTTCCTGTCAGTCAAATTGATTCAGAGTGGATCGCTGTTGTGCGAATTCTCAATCCGTTCGATTATTGAATGAATCGGCGTGCGTACAGAACGTAGCGCACATGCGCACCCCCAAATAGCGGCATAAATAGCGTATGGTTCTAACTCACAATTTGACTGACACCCCAGGCAGGGAAGAGGAACTGCAATTGGTTTTGAAAGATGCAGGGTGCTAGGATTGTATACTTTACCCCGAAATGAAATTCTGTAAAGTCCAGGTACGTTTACGGTATGAACCACTCCGTACCAGTCTCTTGGTGTTGCTGCTCTCTCCCCCCCCCCCCCCCCCCCCCCACCCCCCCATGTGCAGTAATTAGTGTCTCGCACAGAGGACGTACTCCGCTGTTTGTGCGCTGGATTACAGGGAGAATAGTCTTGCTAAATGGCAGCATTCTGTGCAGTGACTGGGAAAACATTTAGCCCCAGGTGGACCTTGCTGACAGAGGATTTTCTGGCCAGCATTTCAGTCCTGTCAGGCACTTCTGTTTTGTTTTTCTTGCTATCAGAGCTTTTTATTTGCGGTCAATAAATCCCTCCATCAAAGCTGTATTCTTTGTTGAACTTGTGGCCTCGCTAAACGGTTTCATGTACTTAAATTGCCTTCATTTCTCTCTCCTGCAGACACTGGGCCTGTGCCATTGCCTCGTGTACGATTTCTATATACTGTATACATCACAGACCATTTCTACTTCTTGGAGGGTTTTTTGGTGACAAAATATAAATGTGAGCTTATGGTGTTTCTCCTGCGCCAAAGTATTTGAGAAGGTTTGTTTCTTGTACTGTAAATGCTGGTTTTGTGCCTTTTGCATTGTGGCCTACCAACCCACATCCTGCAGGAGGCTCCAGTTTTTGTCATAAATCTCCTTCTATCTGGCATTGCACTCTTAATCTCCCAAATTCTTTTGATTCTACCAGAGGTGCCACTATGGAGTTTCTTTGCAAGGACAATGGGTACTTATGTAGTATCTGGGCTGCCGATTTAGAAATCGGATCGGATCGCATCGTATCGCATCGCATGCGACCAAATCGTATGCGATGCGATGGTCAAGATTTTTCCATAGGATTCAATGTTAAAATGGTCTGAGTCCATTTTAACATAGAATTCAATGGGAAAAAGGGGTCCTTTTCCTTTCCCCACTATCCAAGTGGGCATGGAGTTGGATATAAACCTGTGGCGAGCGTAGCGAGCCACCGAGCCCGAAGCGTGGCGAGCGTAGCGAGCCCCGCGAGGGGACACAGAATACTTTTTAAGAAATATGCGTCCCCTCGCGGGGCTCGCTTCGCTCGCCACGCTTCGGGCTCGGTGGCTCGCTGCGCTCGCCACGCTATATAAAATCAACTCTATGCCCACTTGGATAGTGGGGAAATGAACAGGACCTTCTTAACATTGAATCCTATGCAAAATCGTATCGAATCGCATCGCATCGCATCTGATTGTATGCCTTAAGGTAAGGCATACAATCACAAAATCGGCAGCCCAGATACTACATAAGTACCGGACAATGTTTTGCTGTATATAGGTAGTGCCTACAAGATGCAGACAGTCCAGTGTTCAAAATAAAATCACATTTAATACACGAAAACCATGCTGATATGCTTAGGGATGAATTCCCACAAGGTCAAGTTGCATTTGGAATTTATTGCATAGTGTTTTTGTGCTTAGAAAGAAGAAAATAAATCTAACCGTGCATACATAGTTGCAAGCAAAAAAAAAAAACATATTGCAGGCAGCAGTTTTTTGTATCAATACTTGCAAAACTTCCCAAAATATATTGTTAACGTATTAAGCATTAACAAAATAATGTGCAGGGTGATATACTGTAGGGCCAGATGTACTAAGCTTCAAAAAGTGATAAACAACCAACTCCTACCTGTCATGTTACAGACTGGGTTTGAAAAATGTCAGGTAGGGGCTGATTGGGTGTTGGTTTATCGCTCTCCATTTTATCACTTTTTGAAGCTTAATACATCTGTCCCAAAGAGAGATAAAGGAGCAGCCAACTAGCTCCTAACTGTCAATTCTCAAACACAGCCTGTAACATGGCAGGACCAGATAAAAAATCTTCTACGGCCTTTACATTTTATAGGTAACTAGTTACCAGGCTCTTAATGTGACGGGCCAAAATTACGCAAATGTAATTTCCACCCGCTGTGCGCGGCAAAATGGAGCAACACTTGACTTGGGTTCTATACGGCAATTATCGTACATTGTACCCTGGTGGTGCAGAGTGCAGCTCAGGAAGGACGGAACCCTTGCACCTCTCCTCCTTCTTGCCTGCCTCTTACCTGTCACCAGTGCGAACCACATCTGCACACTCGATTCTGTTCCCCACATGCACCTAGAACCTCTTTTTCTACTCCCTTCTCCTATAGTTGTGTACATTTACAGTCTCCTTCTCATTGAGTATATCATGAGCCTGATGCAGCATTCATTCCCTTTCAGTGCGCGCCTATCCAACCTCACAGCCAGTGACCTTCCAGTGAAGTAGATAGGACGCTCAGTGTCACCGTTAGTATTACCTGCGCTTTTGTTGGCTTGTTTGTGTATTACAGACTCCTCTGTACAGACCCTTTACATATAAATGTTGGCTAATCCACTGTATAGCGCGCCCTTGTGGTAATCACCCTTGATGTATGGTAGCCTGTTGGGTGTCAGCCACACTGCCACTGTAAAATAGCTAAGAGTGACCTTGTGTGTCTCGGTGTGTTGGTAGGTTGGTAAGCATGACCTCGCTGTGATTCATCTCTGCCCATTAGCGCTCTCCTCCATGCTGATAGTGAGTCTCGCAGAGGAGAAGTGCCAATCCATCAATTCTTCTAGGTACATTTACACAAAGTCAGGGAATTTGTAGGATTATAGTCAGGTGTATGATTAACCAGTCATACTAAACAGGTGATAATGATCATCATTTGCATATGTAGGATGAAACACAGTCATTAACTGAAACCGAAACAGCTGTGTAGAACCCTTAAAATTGGGTGAGGTGCAGCACAAGTCATACACCATGGCAACACTGAGCACAGCCACCAGACAAAAGGTAGTTATACTGCATCAGCAAGGTCTCTCCCAGTAAAATAACTATTAACACTTCTATTTTTGCAAACATTCTTACTTTGCATCATTTTTTCACACCTGCCTAGAATTTTTCCAAATACTAATTGTGTGTGTGTGTGTGTGTGCGTGTAGATCTCTCTCTCTCTCTCTCTCTCTCTCTCTCTCTCTCTCTCTCTCTCTCTATATATATATATATATATATATATATATATATATATATATATATATATATATATATATCTCTTATATATTTGGCTACATCTGTCACTCAAAGTGTGTCTGGAGCTCTAACGCTGGGTGGAGCCTCTGACTCACATGACTGACTCACATGACAGAGAACCAGCCCAGTGAGCCCACAGACAGTGCCAGACACCCTCTGCCTCTCCATGTTACACAGCAAAGACACAGCTACTCACCAGACACACCAGGTGAGCGCCCCACACCGCCATACCTCCCAACATGACCCTCTCCAGGAGGGACAGAATGCTCTGTTTCTGGACTTCCATCTTAATTTATGATTGTCATCACCTGTTTTAAACAGGGTAATTGATAAGAAAGTTTAAGCACAGGTGATGGTAATCCATAAATTAAGAAGAAAGTCCAGAAACAGAGCAATGTGTCCCTCCTGGAGAGGATCATGTTGGGAGGTATGCACCTCCCTCCCCCCCCCCCCCTTCCCCCCCATTCACGGCATCCCCACGATTAAATGGCACATGCAAAACACTGACATGGCTATGGTCGACAATGAAAAAGGTTGACAAGATTTATTTTTAACTTTTTCAATGTTTTCATATTCATTCTCATGTGTCGACATGGACACCAATGAAGTGCCACACTTATGTCAACATTTACATGTGTTGACCTTTCTGTGTTGATTTTTTCTTGTGGCGATTCGTGGCACCCCCCGCGACCCCCCTCCCGTGATTTGCAGCACACCCCCCGCAATTCGCGGCACCCCCCGGTGACTCCCGCGATTCGCGGCCCCACCCCGTGACACACCCCCCCTCCTGCGATTCGCGGCACCCCGCGACCCCCCCCCACGATTCGCACCAGGCCCCCCCTCCCGCGGTTCACGGTGCCCCCCACGACCCCCCCTACCGCGATTCCCCACCTCTGACCCCCCTCCTGTCATTGCGGCAACCCCCCGCCCCTGCGACCCACCCTCCCGTGATTCACTGCAACCCCCCCGCGCCCCCCCCCTCCCACGATTCGCGGCACCCACACCCCCCCACCCACGACCCCTCCTCCCGTGATTCGTGGACACCCCTCACCTCCTCCCTCCCCCCCCACCCCCGTGCGCGATTCATGGCAACCCCAGGATTAAATGGCACATGCAAAACATTGGCATGGCTATGGTCAACAATGAAAAAGGTTGACATGAGTTTTAGAAGATTTATTTTTCTTTTTTTGAATGTTTTCATATTCATTCTCATGTGTCGACATGGACACCGATGAAGTGCCACATTTATGTCAACCATTTACATGTGTTGAACTTTCTGTGTTGATTTTTTCTTGTAGCAATTTTTTTCCAGTGACAACTATGAACTATGTGCACGTCAACCTACACATCATCAACCAATTCTTTGTATAATATATAACACCTGTTCTGTTTTACTGTAGGTGTTTTAAGTCAGATCTTTTATTGCTACTATTACTGTTTATGTAAATGCATTCTGAATGACAGCAACATCCTACCATCCTTCTACAAGAATATATAACCAACTAGGTGATTCATCGCGCCCCGTGCCCCCCCTCCCGCAATTCACGGACCCCCCGCGCACCCCCCTCCCGCGATTAGCACCCCCCCCTCGCGCAATTCACGCCCCCTCCCACGCTTTGCAGACCCCCGCCCTCTCCCGCGATTCGCCGACACCTGCGCCCCCCCCTCCCTTGATTCACAGCACCCCCCGCGTCCCTCACGCAATTCACGGCACCCCTAAGCCCCTCTTTAGTCCCCCGTATACTCACACACTCCTATCACTACCCAGCTTCCTGCTCTCCTTAACCGTAACTTCCACCATTGGGGAGTCGCTGACGCTGTTTTGCCCACATGCCCCTATCATGCCTCATAGCCCCGCCTCCTGCTCTCATGCACCCGAACTCCCACCCAGTAGGAGGAGACACTGACTAAGGGCCACCATCCTGTACTCCTGTACTGCCACGCTGGACCCTCACCCCCTGGCAGAAGCTGCACAGTATCTCCCACCCTCCTCTTTAGTCCCCCTTATGCCCACACACCCCTATCACTACCCAGCCTCCTGTTTTCCTGTGTCGTGACCTCCGCCAGTGGGGAGCCCCTGACTCAGAAACACCCTACTATACTATTGCACACACACACCTAAACAACATGCACACACAGCCCCCCCCCCCCCCACACCCACAAATGTCACTGTACCATCCACACTATCAATGTACATCTTACTCTGTAACCGCTTTTTAATTAAACAAAACAATACACACCCCCTTCCACATCATATGCTCTCTATTTAACACATTTCACCTATAACTCAAGTTGCAATACAGGCCATCTTTCATACAATTCTAACCATCTTTCTCATATACAAATGTTCACAAATTAAGGGGGCGCAGCCCCTTACGACGATGTGAAGAGCGCCCGTAGGGCGCGATGAATCACCTAGTATATATATATATATATATATATATATATATATATATATATATATATATATATATATATATATATATATATATATATATATATATATATATATATATTAGATAAGGTTTGATATAGGTCAAAGCTGTGCCCAAATCCTTGCTGATTCATTTGGCTATGCTTTAGGCCTAATACACACATTGTGTGTTTCTACAAACATTGGCATGCCAAACCTCTTTATACCATAAAATCAGGGCTATAGAGAGCTTGGCAGGTCGCAGTACTTTTCAGGGGGCGTGGCCCAGTCATGGGAGGCGTGGTTATGTACTCTTATAATAAAATAAGAAAACAAATCGTACTTTAAGCACCTACCTGGCCACACTGCAGCCCAGCATACAGCAGCATGTGCTGGGTTAAAAGGAGCTGCTTTTGCCTCTGCCAGGTAACTTGTCCCCACTGGCGCATCCAAAAAACCTGGGCGTGGGTAATTAGTACCCCCTTCCCCCTCTCAGCACCACTGCATATAATGTTGAGTCCTAAGGCACCATGTGTTTGATGTAACTACTGCAGAATGACCAACTACTCACCTCTTAAATGTCATAGCAAAAAAGGGGGCATAGGTACTGAGCTGTGGAGAGAGATAATGTACCAACCAATCAGCTGCTACCTTTATTTTTCATGCACAGCCTGAACACGGCAGCTAGGAGCTGATTGGCTGGTACTTTATCATTCTCCACTTACTATGATAAAGACTTAGTACATTCCTCCCCTAAGTCCTTGTGTGTGACCATCTTCAAGGAGGATCTTGGGTGGCATGAGTTCCTGTTTGTCTAGTTTGGAAAAGAGCATCTTCACATGGGCCAAGATCTCGGATATATCACATTTGGATGACCTGTGACTGAGGATCACCTAGCTGGGATGTTTTGGCCATTAGTGTCGGTAAAATCTGGACAACTGCCTTGGGAACATCCTGTGTACCAGTAAGGTACATCATTTTGGGGAAGTGCATTGGTTGACTAAGATGAGTACGCTTAAGGTCTTCCTATCTTTTTGGGATGGGAAAACAATGGCCAATATGGTGAATGTTTGGTCAACTGCAGCGGGAGTATATATTTTGGCAATGTAACTCCCATGGGCATCACAGTTGTGTCCAGCACACTGGGCCCAGTTTTCATTAGGTAATGTTGGGGGGGACGAGGCACTCTTATTGGCAACCGTAATGCACTGGGGTGAGTTCTATAAGACGCTGACTTCTGGCATGTTGTTTGGCTCACACCTGCTACAGCCTGCTCCTGCTCGCTCGTACTTTAGTCATTTATTTTTTATTAGATTTGGATACCAAATTTAATAAAGAAAAATAATATTTTACAAATCATTGTTTCTTTATTACATTTAGATTCCAATTCTAATCGAATAACGTAAGACCAATTCACCGTAATCAATGTCTCCTTTGTTTATTAGTACAGTGGTTCAGAGTTATCTCGCTTCTCATTGTCGTGGAATGTGTCTTTTGTTAGTGGGTTTACCAATTATAACCGAGTAGGAAAGGTGATGTGATGGATAATGACAAGGGGAAGATATACAGTATAGTTATACAGTACAGCCATTTATTTGAGGAGGCACAGATTGGATTGGGATGATCAACTTGTAACATCCCATTTCGGGGAATGTTAGTAATATTTCCAGGAAGTCACGATATTGTTATACGTAAGGCGCTGGGCAGCGTGAGAGAAGGCATTAGACCTACATGCCCCAGAAATTAAGGCTAATATTGGGAAAAAAATGTATAACCTTATTAACGCTTCCAGCACAGTAAAGCAAACACTCAAGCGTTTCAAGCGTTCCCTGAAAACTCACCTCTTCGGGCAAGCCTATCATATTTAAGTTCTACATGCATAACCCTCCGAGGCACTTATGTATTATATTGCTTCCCTTCTGGACCTCTGTAACTTGGTGGGACTGCTATGCTATTACTGGTGCCTGTCCTTGTGTTTCCCCCCTATATCCCTATAATTGTAAGCTTGCAGCAGGGCCCTCTAACCCCCAAGTCTGTCTGTTGTTACCCAGTTTGTCTTATCACTGTCTACTATTGTAAAGCGCAACGTATAGACTTTATTAAATGGAACATTTCCATCTATTACCAACACCCCTTGTTTTAATGCCCCCCGTATAGCTGCTGGCTGATGTTGGGTCATTATAGGCGCAGCGCCACCTGTCCTCTCCAAGTGACACCTGTGTTCAAAGCTTCTCATTAAAATGTATCCTGATGATGGAGTGTTGTAAGCACTAAGGAACTGGTCATTTCCTTTTCTCTCCGCATCATTCCCTCCAGTTCTCCCAGACCGTATATCCAAATGTCAGTGTTTGTAGGAAGCGATATTACCGGGGCTACTTTCAACTACTGTCGTCTCCTAGGCACAAAGGTAATGGGCTCAGACGACACCTCTACCAAATCCCTTATTATTGGACAAGTTAAAATACATGCTGCTAGTAATTGCAAGTCATATTTCCATGCTGATAGGCTGAATCCCGTGGGACTATGACCTCACTGCTGCTATTCCTGGCCTGTGTGGTGGTTTACAAATCTGGCCCCGATGGGACGCGTTTGATAGGTCGATAATAACTAGGTTCATACTGTTGGTCGACAGTCAAAAGGTCCACACATGAAAAGGGTCGACATTTTCAAAGTGCCGACACAGAAAAAAGGTTGACATAAGTTTTTCATGGGTTTTTTTTACTGTTTTTTTACATACTTTACTATCCAAGTGGTCATAAAGTGAGATTATAATAGTGTTCCCCAAGCATAGTGAGCAAAGCAGTACACTTATATGTCGTCCATGTCGACTTATGTCGACATGGACACCAAAACCATCTAGATAGATGCCTAGACTTTGACGCACTTGTGTAGATTGACAGTAACGGGAGTTGGATGGAAGTTAAGTATCGACATCAACCTGGTCGACCAGTAGAAAGGTCGACCCCGGTATTTTGTCTTTTCTTGATGCCGTTCCACTTAGTTCCTACTCTACTATCCAAGTGGATATTCTGTAGAGGAATATAATAGTGCCTTAAGCAGGCCATGCACATACACAGTGTCCATGGGCACCCCTCTGACATTCGGCACCAAAAAATATAAAAATACCCGTGTCGACCTTGCTACTGTCAACCAGGTTCCCAATATTTCTGGCGTAACGGAGTCTTATTGTATATGCATTAAGCTGAAACTCCCAAGCTACGTGCCCATTGTAACACAGCTGTCCGGTTGCTACTAGCCCCCTAAAACCCTACTTTACACGGATTTCTGTAAATCTGTGATAAGTGGAGTAATTGAACAGATAGATGCCCGGGAGCTAAATTTCTGCACAGGTATTGTATCACCCCCACCCCCACAAGAGTCGCTGGGCTAGACTTTACCATACAGCAGGGGTGTCCAAACATTTTGCGACGAGGGCCAGATTTGGTGAGGTGAAAATGTGGGGGGCCGACCATTCAGCTTGACATTCTTTGAATCATTAATCACATCAGAATGGTCCCCCACTCTGCCCCCATTCACTCTATGTCCCCCAGCCTGCCCCCATTTACTGTATTTCCCCCAGCCTGCCCCCATTCACTGTATGTACCCCAGCCTGCCCCTCCTTCACTGTATGTCCCCTATTCACTGTATGTTCCCCACTCTGCACCCATTCACTCTGTCCCACAGCCTGCCCCCCTTCTCTTAATATCCATCAGTGCCTCAATTCATTGTATGTCCCCAAGCCTGACCCTCCTTCACTGTATGACCCCCATTCACTATGTGCTCCACTCTGCCCCCATTCACTGTATGTCCCCCAGCCTGAATCTGCTCCCCCTTCTATGAATGGCCATCACTGCCTTCATTCACTGTATGTCCCCCAGCCTGACCCTCCTTCACTGTATGTCCCCCACTCTGCCCCCTCCCTTCTCTGTATGTTTCCCAGCCCCTTGTGTGAGCCAGAGGAAGGAGAGGCAAAGCAGGCACTGCAAGGACAGGAGATGCTTGGGCCCCCTTGCTACCCCCCTCCCCAAACACTGCTGTGACTGTGATTGTGGAGTAGGTTTGTATACGATTGCAGCAGCAGGGGTAGGACTCCAAACACATCTGACTGTGGCGGCCGGCACCTCCTCACTGCAGCAGACAGCAAGGGAAAGGCGCGCTCGCTAGGGCCCCACCTTTAGTGTCCTGTGCTGTGCTTCCCACATCTGATGCTCTGCCCGCTTCCAGCTGGAGGCTGCGGGACACTTAAAATGACAGCACGGGCCGTAATTGGCCCCCGGGCCTGACTTTGGGCATGCCTGCCATACAGGAATTTGATTTAATTATGTACAAAATCACAGATGACACACAGAATGTGGCGTGAGACAAAGCCGTGTTCGCTACACAAGAGCGTTTCTTGATTGCAGCTGTCGCGCACAGATGTACACTCCTTACGTCAAATTGATCAGTGCAAACTAGCGATTCATTTTGTCTGACACATTTTGTCAGCTATGTGCTTATTACCCTGTGATATGATTGTACGATTTAAAAACAAACCAGGAGCAAACCCCAAATCTCCCATTAGAGGTGACATTCCAGAACTATAATCAATCCGTCACTGAAGGCGCTAGAGATTCACTGACTGGTAGAAGTCCTTGCGAATGCGATGGTTACATCAGTTTTTGCTGCAGTAAATATAGAGATATATTGTTACCACAGCTACAAGGTTTGTAATGAAAATAAATCCTCGCTAAGATTTGTACAGGAGCCGCCCAGAGACCCGCAAGGGGCACACAAGTCACCAGGCTGGTGGTAAACATATTAGATGTGAATGTCACATACCACGTGAATCGCTAGTGACTGTATCATGCAGTTTGTTATTAAGGATCATCATTTGGGTTCTTATTCCAGCAGGGAAACCACAGATGAGCGTTGGATCATTACATTTTTTTAAGTGTTATTTCCAAGGGGGATGATAACGGTTGTGGTGCTATAACAGCTTGTGATTGTTACTGCTGATAATGCGCTATTTTTGATCCTTTTTTAAAATCTATTCTGGGCTTTACAAAACAATCAAGCCATTGGGGTATTTAAATTAATGTATTAAGATACTAATAAATACCACATAATATGTATCACCTAATGGGGAAATGTATCAAAGCTTGGAGGGATAAAGTACCGACTAATACATTCCTAAATGTCATTTTACAGGCTGCGTTTAAAAAAATGTCAGTTAGGGTCAGGTTGGTTTTTTATAACGCTACAAACTTTGATGCATATCTCCATCTAGGAAAATGGAGACCATACGGATTTCAGCAGCTTTACGGAATGTAATCAAAATGTGGACACAATATGGCCGATATGCTAAAAACGGTGACATGTTCTAAATGTTGCCGCATGGAGTTTAAGTGACACCCATTTACATGCCAGACAGGGTGATTAGCATATTAGTCGTCCAGCCTACTTCTCCGCACTGCAGTGGTTCCATATGCACTAACATATGACTGCAAGCTCATCCGTTTGGTGTGTAGTCAATCAGAGTGTCCTATAAAATCAAAACTATTGAGCATTGTGGGGGAGGGATTTGTGATTCTGCTGTGCCTCCCTAATACAGGGCTACACATTGTAACTGTGCAGCACAGGGGTTAGAAAAGGAAGGAGAATTGGCTTAATGCAGGGTTAATCTAACTGGTTCCACCAATGGGATTCTTCAAAATAAATCGGTAATGGCTGAAGAAATAGATTAATTAGGTGGCAACGAAGTTAGGGCCTTCATGGTGAGCGATTCACCACAAATTGCTTAATTAGTTGTCCTGGAAAATGGGTGTTAAATAATGTTCCTGGACCACTTCACTGGGGTAGCGGGCTAGTCCGATTAGCCACCTCTTGGGAGAGAAGGCAACTATGATGGAATTTCAGGTGTCATTTGGAAAATCCCTAGACAGTCAAGGAAAATAGGCATCTATGGAGGAAATTCAGGAGTAATACCCAGACAGACCGGTAGGATAGGTTATTTTGGTGGGAATTCAGGAATCACCCAGAGAGACCAGTAGGATAGGTGATATGGTGGGAATTCAGGAGTCACCCAGACAGACCAGTAGGATAGGTGATATGGTGGGAATTCAGGAGACACCCAGACAGACCAGTAGGATAGGTAATATGGTAGGAATTCAGGAGTCACCCAGACAGACCAGTAGGATAGGTAATATGGTGGGAATTCAGGAGTAACCCAGACAGACCAGTAGGATAGGTGATATGGTGGGAATTCAGGAGTCACCCAGACAGACCAGTAGGATAGGTAATATGGTGGGAATTCAGGAGTCACCCAGACAGACCAGTAGGATAGGTGATATGGTGGGAATTCAGGAGTCACCCAGACAGACCAGTAGGATAGGTAATATGGTGGGAATTCAGGAGTCACCCAGACAGACCAGTAGGATAGGTAATATGGTGGGAATTCAGGAGTCACCCAGACAGACCAGTAGGATAGGTAATATGGTGGGAATTCAGGAGTCACCCAGACAGACCAGTAGGATAGATAATATGGTAGGAATTCAGGAGTCACCCAGACAGACCAGTAGGATAGGTAATATGGTGGGAATTCAGGAGTCACCCAGACAGACCAGTAGGATAGATAATATGGTGGGAATTCAGGAGTAACCCAGACAGACCAGTAGGATAGGTAATATGGTGGGAATTCAGGAGTCACCCAGACAGACCAGTAGGATAGATAATATGGTGGGAATTCAGGAGTAACCCAGACAGACCAGTAGGATAGGTGATATGGTGGGAATTCAGGAGTCACCCAGACAGACCAGTAGGATAGGTAATATGGTGGGAATTCAGGAGTAACCCAGACAGACCAGTAGGATAGGTGATATGGTGGGAATTCAGGAGTCACCCAGACAGACCAGTAGGATAGGTAATATGGTGGGAATTCAGGAGTCACCCAGACAGACCAGTAGGATAGATAATATGGTAGGAATTCAGGAGTCACCCAGACAGACCAGTAGGATAGGTAATATGGTGGGAATTCAGGAGTCACCCAGACAGACCAGTAGGATAGATAATATGGTGGGAATTCAGGAGTAACCCAGACAGACCAGTAGGATAGGTGATATGGTGGGAATTCAGGAGTCACCCAGACAGACCAGTAGGATAGGTAATATGGTGGGAATTCAGGAGTCACCCAGACAGACCAGTAGGATAGGTAATATGGTGGGAATTCAGGAGTCACCCAGACAGACCAGTAGGATAGGTAATATGGAGGAAATTCAGGAGACACCCAGACAGACCAGTAGGATAGATAATATGGTAGGAATTCAGGAGTCATCCAGACAGACCAGTAGTATAGGTGATATGGTAGGAATTCAGGAGTCACCCACACAGACCAGTAGGATAGGTAATATGGTGGGAATTCAGGAGTCACTCAGACAGACCAGTAGGATAGTTAATATGGTAGGAATTCAGGAGTCACCCAGACAGACCAGTAGGATAGGTAATATGGTGGGAATTCAGGAGTCACCCAGACAGACCAGTAGGATAGGTGATATGGTAGGAATTCAGGAGTCACCCAGACAGACCAGTAGGATAGGTAATATGGTGGAAATTCAGGAGTCACCCAGACAGACCAGTAGGATAGGTACAGTAATATGGTGGGAATTCAGGAGTCACCCAGACAGACCAGTAGTATGTGTAATATGGTGGGAATTCATGAGTCACCCAGACAGACCAGTAGGATAGGTAATATGGTGGGAATTCAGGAGTCACCCAGACAGACCAGTAGGATGGGTAATATGGTGGGAATTCAGGAGTCATCCAGACAGACCAGTAGGATAGGTAATATGGTGGGAATTCTGGAGTCACCCAGACAGACCAGTAGGATAGGTAATATGGTGGGAATTCAGGAGTCACCCAGACAGACCAGTAGGATAGGTGATATGGTGGGAATTCAGGAGTCACCCAGACAGACCAGTAGGATAGGTGATATGGTGGGAATTCAGGAGACACCCAGACAGACCAGTAGGATAGGTAATATGGTAGGAATTCAGGAGTCACCCAGACAGACCAGTAGGATAGGTAATATGGTGGGAATTCAGGAGTAACCCAGACAGACCAGTAGGATAGGTAATATGGTGGGAATTCAGGAGTAACCCAGACAGACCAGTAGGATAGGTAATATGGTGGGAATTCAGGAGTCACCCAGACAGACCAGTAGGATAGGTGATATGGTGGGAATTCAGGAGTCACCCAGACAGACCAGTAGGATAGGTGATATGGTGGGAATTCAGGAGTCACCCAGACAGACCAGTAGGATAGGTAATATGGTGGGAATTCAGGAGTCACCCAGACAGACCAGTAGGATAGATAATATGGTAGGAATTCAGGAGTCACCCAGACAGACCAGTAGGATAGGTAATATGGTGGGAATTCAGGAGTCACCCAGACAGACCAGTAGGATAGATAATATGGTGGGAATTCAGGAGTAACCCAGACAGACCAGTAGGATAGGTGATATGGTGGGAATTCAGGAGTCACCCAGACAGACCAGTAGGATAGGTAATATGGTGGGAATTCAGGAGTCACCCAGACAGACCAGTAGGATAGGTAATATGGTGGGAATTCAGGAGTCACCCAGACAGACCAGTAGGATAGGTAATATGGAGGAAATTCAGGAGACACCCAGACAGACCAGTAGGATAGATAATATGGTAGGAATTCAGGAGTCATCCAGACAGACCAGTAGTATAGGTGATATGGTAGGAATTCAGGAGTCACCCACACAGACCAGTAGGATAGGTAATATGGTGGGAATTCAGGAGTCACTCAGACAGACCAGTAGGATAGTTAATATGGTAGGAATTCAGGAGTCACCCAGACAGACCAGTAGGATAGGTAATATGGTGGGAATTCAGGAGTCACCCAGACAGACCAGTAGGATAGGTGATATGGTAGGAATTCAGGAGTCACCCAGACAGACCAGTAGGATAGGTAATATGGTGGAAATTCAGGAGTCACCCAGACAGACCAGTAGGATAGGTACAGTAATATGGTGGGAATTCAGGAGTCACCCAGACAGACCAGTAGTATGTGTAATATGGTGGGAATTCATGAGTCACCCAGACAGACCAGTAGGATAGGTAATATGGTGGGAATTCAGGAGTCACCCAGACAGACCAGTAGGATGGGTAATATGGTGGGAATTCAGGAGTCATCCAGACAGACCAGTAGGATAGGTAATATGGTGGGAATTCTGGAGTCACCCAGACAGACCAGTAGGATAGGTAATATGGTGGGAATTCAGGAGTCACCCAGACAGACCAGTAGGATAGGTAATATGGTGGGAATTCTGGAGTCACCCAGACAGACCAGTAGGATAGGTAATATGGTGGGAATTCAGGAGACACCCAGACAGACCAGTAGGATAGGTAATATGGTGGGAATTCAGGAGTCATCCAGACAGACCAGTAGGATAGGTAATATGGTGGGAATTCAGGAGTCATCCAGACAGACCAGTAGGATAGGTAATATGGTGGGAATTCAGGAGTAACCCAGACAGACCAGTAGGATAGGTAATATGGTGGGAATTCAGGAGACACCCAGACAGACCAGTAGGATAGGTAATATGGTGGGAATTCAGGAGTCACCCAGACAGACCAGTAGGATAGGTAATATGGTGAGAATTCAGGAGTCACCCAGACAGACCAGTAGGATAGGTAATATGGTGGGAATTCAGGAGTCAGCCAGGCATTTTAGAAAATCTGCAACTACAATGGTCATTGTTGACAGCAACAGACATTCTAAATATATCTACATAGACTGGTTCATCTTTCCTGTCTCCTCCTTTCTTTCTCTGACTCCTCATCCCGACTGTATGACCCCCCCAGTAGCTGTACAGAGGTACTAGTAGCCAGCGGCAACTTTAGTGTTACTGTCTGATACTACTGGTTCTTTACAGTAATTCCACACATTCCACACCAGCATGTACTGTGATTATACTAGTACTACTCACCTATCACATCTCATGGATTGTGACCTCTTTACCTTCTGTCCCACGTCATCGGACGTCATGTGCTTGTGTTACCATCCCTTCTATTTACATAGATGTGCAAGTAAAGAATAATATTAAAAGTGAATTATGACCATGTGTATACTGTATGGGGCAGATCCTGTACATTTTCACTCTGAGCCAAAATCACAGCTTAAACCTCCGTATTCCCAGCCGCGGAGAGTTGTTGGATCCTTCTGAGAAGGGTTTTTGCTGCCGTCACAGTCATCTGTTGAATCTCGTTGTAACACGTGCAATCTCCGCTTAACACTCATTATATCCTAATTACAGGGGAACATTTTAGTGGAAAGAGATGATCACTAAGCTGCTTACAGGGATGACTCAATATTGATGCATATATTGATTTGTACATATCCATTGTGAAATGAAGAAGAGTTTTAATGCAATCTGGTACATACTGTGTATCCCCAGTCTATCGGTCTGACTAATAATTACACCAGTGTTGATCATGCGCTGACCCTATTATGTTATACAGGATTTAGCCGACCGTGGTAATTATTTGGGTTGTGAATGCAGCTCTCGGCACTTAGGGCCTTATTCTGGTTTACTCGCAGAGGCAAATTCCTTCTCAAGTGGACAGAACCATATGCACTGCAGGGGGCAGATGTAACTTGTGCAGAGAGCGTTAGATTTGGGTGGGTTTTGTACTTCACAGTGAGATCTATATTGCAGCATAAAAATAAGGTGGTCAGTATTTTCCCTGCACAGAAACAAAATAAGTCACCCAAATCTAATTCTCTCTGCACGTGTTACACCTGCCCCACCTGCAGTGCACATGGTTCTGCCCATTTGAGAAGGAATTTGCCTCTGCGAGTGAACCAGGATAAGGGCCTTGGAATTGTGTTCCGTAAATATTAAATAGCTTCATACATAATAGTGTGTATGTACAGTTTGTGTGTATGTGTAACAAAATGCATCTTTTAATTTTTTTTTCCCCTTAATGTATCAATCGTTGGAGAAAGTAGGGAAATTCCTGAATCAACCAATCGGCTTCTAAATGTCATTTTCCTAGCACAGTCCATGAAATGACAGTTGGAAGCTGACTGGATGCTTTATATTGTGGAGAAGGGGCAATATCTCACTGGCAGAAGTTTGCCAATCACTAGTGAAGCATTTTGGGAATGATGCAGAGCGGGTGGTATATTGGGCGAGGGATATATATATATATATATATATATATATATATATATATATATATATATATATATATATATATATAGAGAAAGGTTCTGTTCCCCGGTGTCTTGTGAAGGACCCGGAAGAAAACTGAAGCGGCACTCCAACGGAATTTTTTAGAAATAAATCACCATTTATTAAAAGTGACAAGTGGCGTTATACAGGCTCCATCAATAACTGTGGTGCCCTCAATGGTTAGGTAGAAAGGTTCTGTTTGACACCGGGGAACAGAACCTTTCTACCTAACCATTGAGGGCACCACAGTTATTAACCTTATCGTCCAGAGTGCCGAGCAACCCCAGGACTATATATATATATATATATATATATATATATATATATATATATATATATATATATATATATACACGGATGGTCAGCAGTGGGCGATGGCAGCGTTCATTGTAACCCTAACGTCCCCCAAGCCTAACCCTAAAGGTGCTCATACACAAGCAATATACATGCGATTTGGTCATTTTTTTATGCGGTGATCAATAGTATAAAAAGTGTCAAAATCACATGTATTTGAAAGCAAGTCCAATGCGCGGTTCCATGAGCCTGTGACTCGCATTGCGCTGCAGGTGAGATCTGTCTGATCATCGCCAAGCCATGCAGGCTTGGCTGCTATCGCATGCGATATATCGTATGCAAAAGGACCGTATACGATATATCAAAGTCTTGCCGCTAAAGGGGGATCGCGAGTGATTTCTCCACTCTGGGAGTCGCTTTAGTGCATGGGGGCCTTAAGTCCCCCTCTAGTGCTCAAACCTAACCCTCTCACCCCCACACCCTAACGTTACTGGTCTCCGCATATTTTAGTTTTGGATGCAGCATCTGTATTGTGACTGCCGGCATCCCTTCCGCCCAGGCGCTAACTCATCTCCCCTGGGAATATGCCCTCCGGCATTGTGTACATGTGAGATGAATGGGTTCCATCTCCGCATGTAAGCTTGGTTTGGTATTTGTACGCCTCATCATTGCACACTTGTAGTGACCCTGTAATAGGTGCAGACGGTGTTTGTGTCCTAACCCTGCGCAGCGCACTTCTGTGCCGCCGACATACCGGTCAGCGCACCATTGCGTCAGCATAGCTGGGACTGAAGTGCAAAGGACTTTGCACGGATAGCTTCCCTGAGCCTGCGTGGTGCAAACATGCGCAAGATATACGTCCGCCAACGGACGCGCCTTCAACTCCGAACCAAGCCCTTCACATTGAATAAATCGTTTAGAGATTGCAAATGCATTAGTGCTTTGGTTTTGCATATTAATACATAATATTTTAGGCTTCATTATTATAATATACTTTTATGTACATGCGAAGTTCGCAGGTTGGTGATTAGTCCAAACCAGTTTCAAAAATACATTTTTGGAGTAAGCCGCACACTACACAGATACGTCTCTGCCGGTAGAGTTCTCCTGTGCGCCGGCTTACGGATAGTTACCGTAGTGTTTATTCTCGCACCCTGCATCTTTCAAAACCCGTGCAGTTCCTCTTTTCCTGCCTGGGGTGTTGCTCTCTGCTGTGGCGATTCTAGCACATTCTGGTCTGTAATTCAGCACTGGTGTACAGACCAGACTGTGCTAGAAGCACCATTATGCTGCTGCTGCTGATTTCTATTGCACTCTGCTTTCAGTAAGCCATGTTATTCTTAAACTATTATGCGGTATATACATGAAAATCATCTTTTCCCAATTATCGATGTGGGATACAGTCACTATGAAGTCAACATACATGAGTTCGACCTCTAAAGACCGACCGTTTAGGTCAACACATGCTTAGGTCAACATATAAAAAAGGGTCGACATAGCTAAAGTCGACAAGGTCTGAAGGTCAACAGTGAAAAAAGTTGACATGAGTTTTTCAGATCTTTTTTCCCTACCATCCATTAGGGTGCGGAGGGAGAATATAAAAGTGTCCCCGGAGCACGGTGAACGCCGCTGTGCACTGATACGGTGTTCATGTCGACTCACGTTGAAATTCGCTTGCGAGCAGGACCCTCCTACCTCTCAGTGTTGTATCACTGCTTCCTGTTGTAAAACGCAACGGAATCGGCTGCGCTACAGTATATAAGAAACTGTAAATAAATAAGATAAGATGAAATTCAGGACAATAAAAATTTGAAAAACTAATGTTGACCTTTTCATGGATGACCTAATGCTTGTGTCGACCATAGCCATGTCAACCTAGGCCGTAGTGTATGTCGACCTTCATGGTGTCGTCAATGTGCAATAATCAGCAAAAAGTATGAAAAAAAAGGAAGCTTTTTTTTTTTATTTTTAAAGCCAATCAGAAGAATTGTGAATCAGTAGTGGGTGAGTTAGCGCTGATCCCGATACATGACATCACTCTGCTCCCAGCATCCCAGGGGTTAATGAGGGATGAATGTGGAGTAGGTGTGGCGGCTGTACAGTAGCTGTTGTGGGCAGGACTGATGCACAGGCTTCTGCTGCTGCTGCACACACAGCTAGAGGAGACTGGAGAGCAGGAAGGATGCATGGAGCTGAGCGGAGATCCCAGCCCGGGATGTGTGCAGGAGAGTCCCCCCAGTAACTTCCAGAGGCTCCCATGTAAACAGGACCATGCATGGCTGGATTATGGGTCTCCTGATGCTGCCAGGCAGAAGAATTAGTGCAGGGGTTGCGTGATAACAAGGTATGGAACGTGGAGCATCCTACAAGTAGCACTGGGTAATGTTGTATGTACTTTCCTGGAGTGTTATTGTGGTGCAGCTGCTCTGACTAATAAGTGCTGTTCTCAGTTATGGGAAAGATGTACAGGAGACTTAATCATTTACTGGTGTTCTGGTGATGGATGGACATATGGTCGTTCCCCCATATACAGTATGTTCTGTCATGTGGTTCTTCTGTAGTCATTCCAACTAGTTACAGTGGGCAGGTTTCCTATGATGATGGTTGTGTGTATATGTATATTACGATATATGTTGACTGTTTGCTGAAACCATCTACACCATATGTACATATATGATTCCACTGACTATAAGTGGTAGTGATGCAGACTGGGGTTTACTTACAGAACACAATGTTGCACGAGGGTTCCTGGGCTGAGTTCCATGTCCCCCTACAGCTGAGTTTTGCATCCCCCTACAGCTGAGTTTTGCGTCCCCCTACAGCTGAGTTTTGCGTCCCCCTACAGCTGAGTTTTGCGTCCCCCTACAGCTGAGTTTTGCATCCCCCTACAGCTGAGTTTTTCATCCCCCCTACAGCTGAGTTCCGCGCCCCCCTACAGCTGAGTTCCGCGCCCCCCTACAGCTGAGTTTTGCATCCCTCTACAGCTGAGTTTTGCATCCCCCTACAGCTGAGTTTTGCGTCTCCTACAGCTGAGTTTTGCGTCTCCTACAGCTGAGTTTTGCGTCTCCTACAGCTGAGTTTTGCATCTCCTACAGCTGAGTTTTGCGTCCCCCTACAGCTGAGTTTTTCATCCCCCCTACAGCTGAGTTTCGCGCCCCCCTACAGCTGAGTTTCGCATCCCCCTACAGCTGAGTTCCAGGTCCCCCCTGCAGCTGAGTTTTGCGTATCCTACAGCTGAGTTTTGCGTCTCCCTGCAGCTGAGTTCCGTGCCCCCTATAGCTGAGTTCCGTGCCCCCCTATAGCTGAGTTCCAGGTCCCCCCTGCAGCTGAGTTTTGCGTCCCCCTGCAGCTGAGTTCCGTGCCCCCCTACAGCTGAGTTTTGTGTCCCCCCTACAGCTGAGTTCCGCGTCCCCCCTGCGGCTGTGTTTCGCGTCCCCCCTGCGGCTGAGTTCCGCGTCCCCCCTGCGGCTGAGTTCCGCGTCCCCCCTGCGGCTGAGTTCCGCGTCCCCCCTGCGGCTGAGTTCCGCGCCCCCCCTGCGGCTGAGTTCCGCGCCCCCCCCCCCCCCTGCGGCTGAGTTCCGCGCCCCCCCCCCCCCCTGCGGCTGAGTTCCGCGCCCCCCCCCCCCCCCCCCCCCCCCCCCCCCCCGCGGCTGAGTTCCGCGCCCCCCCCCCCTGCGGCTGAGTTCCGCGCCCCCCCCCCCCCCCCCCCCCCCTGCGGCTGAGTTCCGCGCCCCCCCCTGCGGCTGAGTTCCGCGCCCCCCCCCCGCGGCTGAGTTCCGCGCCCCCCCCCCGCGGCTGAGTTCCGCGCCCCCCCCCCCCCCCCCGCGGCTGAGTTCCGCGTCCCCCCCGCGGCTGAGTTCCGCGTCCCCCCCGCGGCTGAGTTCCGCGTCCCCCCCGCGGCTGAGTTCCGCGTCCCCCCTGCAGCTGAGTTCCGTGTCCCCCTACAACTGAGTTCCGCACCCCCTGCAGCTGAGTCTCGCGCCTCCGACAGCCTCTACAGCTGCCTTCAGATGCATCCAGTGATTTCTTCAGACAAATATTACATAATAAACATGTAGTAAATTGAATGAAAGAACCTGCACAGACCTGTTCATCGTTTCACAATTTGGACAATGGTAACATTTATCAGATGGGAATATAGGGGCAGGAGAGTATACACTGAGCGCATTCCTCAGACCCTTATCAGATCCGTTCTGCCCCGGTAACTCCTCACTGATCCTCTCATAGACTGGCTTCATGTGTGCTGCTGGGAGTCTGTTCCAGAGAACTACTACTCCTTTTGTTAATGTCATCCTATTGTAGGGCTGCAGTGTGAGTCATTTCTTTATTTCTGCACTGTAATGGGATCAGTACACTGCATCAGTCATGTGTAAGCCTCCAGTGGATGTGGGACTACAGATCCCAGCATGTCAACACATAGTTTTACGGTTAGGGCTTTCTAAAACAGTGGCAGGGCAAGCTGGGACGTGTAGTTCCAAAGCAGCCTGCACGTTGCCTACCCCTGACCAGAACAGTTACCCATATAATAAGAGAAGTGTATACAATATTACATCAGTATATATAATGAAGAGGCTCCTTTCCCGGAAAGAGAATGTAACACCGCGGACCCAGATGTGCTGTGTTATTACCAGCGAGTCTTACGTGTCCCATGGTCCATGAAGGAGATGTAGAGCAACTTTTACATCTTTTGACTTTTGATACTGTTAATGCAGTGATGTGATGAATGACTATCTATATATGATGTACATTAGACTGATAGAAATTAAGTTGGCCTCAAGGCAGGAGGAAGGGGCTCACTGCTGAAGTGATGGGCGGAATTGGCTTAATCTTGATTTAATCAAACCACACACAGAATAGGGGCCTAATTTTACCAAGCAGAGTCTGATTCCTTCCCTACGAGTCCGCTTCTCTATCACTGCACCGACCTATCTCTGATCTACAGTGATAGGGGTGAATGACCACTGATTAACAGGTCAGGCTAATTAGCATGTTATCCGAACTTTTTTCATCCCCCCTACAGCTGAGTTCCGCGCCCCCCTACAGCTGAGTTCCGCGCCCCCCTACAGCTGAGTTTTGCATCCCTCTACAGCTGAGTTTTGCGTCTCCTACAGCTGAGTTTTGCGTCTCCTACAGCTGAGTTTTGCATCTCCTACAGCTGAGTTTTGCGTCTCCTACAGCTGAGTTTTTCATCCCCCCTACAGCTGAGTTTCGCGCCCCCCTACAGCTGAGTTTTGCATCCCCCTACAGCTGAGTTCCAGGTCCCCCCTGCAGCTGAGTTTTGCGTATCCTACAGCTGAGATTTGCATCTCCTACAGCTGAGTTTTGCGTCTCCCTGCAGCTGAGTTCCGTGCCCCCCTATAGCTGAGTTCCAGGTCCCCCCTGCAGCTGAGTTTTGCGTCCCCCTGCAGCTGAGTTCCGTGCCCCCCTACAGCTGAGTTTTGTGTCCCCCCTACAGCTGAGTTCCGCGTCCCCCCTGCGGCTGTGTTTCGCGTCCCCCCTGCGGCTGAGTTCCGCGTCCCCCCTGCGGCTGAGTTCCGCGTCCCCCCTGCGGCTGAGTTCCGCGTCCCCCCTGCGGCTGAGTTCCGCGTCCCCCCTGCGGCTGAGTTCCGCGCCCCCCCTGCGGCTGAGTTCCGCGCCCCCCCCCCCCCCTGCGGCTGAGTTCCGCGCCCCCCCCCCCCCTGCGGCTGAGTTCCGCGCCCCCCCCCCCCCCTGCGGCTGAGTTCCGCGCCCCCCCCCCTGCGGCTGAGTTCCGCCCCCCCCCCCCCCCCCCCCTGCGGCTGAGTTCCGCGCCCCCCCCTGCGGCTGAGTTCCGCGCCCCCCCCCCCCCCCCCCCCCGCGGCTGAGTTCCGCGCCCCCCCCCCCCCCCGCGGCTGAGTTCCGCGTCCCCCCCGCGGCTGAGTTCCGCGTCCCCCCCGCGGCTGAGTTCCGCGTCCCCCCCGCGGCTGAGTTCCGCGTCCCCCCTGCGGCTGAGTTCCGCGTCCCCCCTGCGGCTGAGTTCCGCGTCCCCCCTGCAGCTGAGTTCCGTGTCCCCCTACAACTGAGTTCCGCACCCCCTGCAGCTGAGTCTCGCGCCTCCGACAGCCTCTACAGCTGCCTTCAGATGCATCCAGTGATTTCTTCAGACAAATATTACATAATAAACATGTAGTAAATTGAATGAAAGAACCTGCACAGACCTGTTCATCGTTTCACAATTTGGACAATGGTAACATTTATCAGATGGGAATATAGGGGCAGGAGAGTATACACTGAGCGCATTCCTCAGACCCTTATCAGATCCGTTCTGCCCCGGTAACTCCTCACTGATCCTCTCATAGACTGGCTTCATGTGTGCTGCTGGGAGTCTGTTCCAGAGAACTACTACTCCTTTTGTTAATGTCATCCTATTGTAGGGCTGCAGTGTGAGTCATTTCTTTATTTCTGCACTGTAATGGGATCAGTACACTGCATCAGTCATGTGTAAGCCTCCAGTGGATGTGGGACTACAGATCCCAGCATGTCAACACATAGTTTTACGGTTAGGGCTTTCTAAAACAGTGGCAGGGCAAGCTGGGACGTGTAGTTCCAAAGCAGCCTGCACGTTGCCTACCCCTGACCAGAACAGTTACCCATATAATAAGAGAAGTGTATACAATATTACATCAGTATATATAATGAAGAGGCTCCTTTCCCGGAAAGAGAATGTAACACCGCGGACCCAGATGTGCTGTGTTATTACCAGCGAGTCTTACGTGTCCCATGGTCCATGAAGGAGATGTAGAGCAACTTTTACATCTTTTGACTTTTGATACTGTTAATGCAGTGATGTGATGAATGACTATCTATATATGATGTACATTAGACTGATAGAAATTAAGTTGGCCTCAAGGCAGGAGGAAGGGGCTCACTGCTGAAGTGATGGGCGGAATTGGCTTAATCTTGATTTAATCAAACCACACACAGAATAGGGGCCTAATTTTACCAAGCAGAGTCTGATTCCTTCCCTACGAGTCCGCTTCTCTATCACTGCACCGACCTATCTCTGATCTACAGTGATAGGGGTGAATGACCACTGATTAACAGGTCAGGCTAATTAGCATGTTATCCGAACTGCAGCTGCCTCTTCCAGCCTCTTCGTGGTTTTGATTCTGCTTTAAACAAGTTGACAGATTACAAACACTTGTGTTTTACTACATTAAAAAAACAAAAACATCTGCATCATTTATTTTATTTAAATTCACAGGAAACATTAAATATATGTAGAAACCGCTTTAAGTAATGTGGGAGCAGATGACTCTGATGTCATAACTTACAGTTCATTAGAAATACCTGAGTAATACAAGACCCAAAGTAACATGCTACTGTAGAGAGTATTCCTCAGAATGCATTTACTGAAGCTTACACTAGAGGGCGCAATTCTATATTCTATCTACTGTATCTATCACTCGATCGATCGTATCTATATATATATCTATAATTGTGCAGTGTCTCGCACAGGTGTGAAATGTCAGAAAAAGTATGTTCACAGAACAGTACGCAAATCGACAGCATTGTATTTACTTCACATCATGGCCTATTTTGTGCGGAGTTTGTATATTCTCCCCGTGCTTGCGTGGGTTTACTCCGGGTACTCCTGTTTCCTCCCACAATCCAAAAATATACTGGTAGGTTAATTGGCTCCAAACAAAATTAACACTAGAATGTCTGTGTGCGCGTGTACATGTGGTAGGGATTATAGATTGTAAACTCCACTGGAGCAGGGACTGATGTGACTGTTCAGATATTCTCTGTACAGCGCTGCGGAATATGTGTGCGCTATATAAGAAACTGTTAATAATAATAATAGTGTGGCCTCTGTTAACGACTCTCCTGACAAAGTACAGAAATGGGAGCTGGAACTGCCCTCGCCGCTGTAGCCGCCAGTGGCGTGTGACATGTGCTATACTCAGCTACCCACTGTATGAGCACAATATATATTACTGGGGAGTGATCCACTGTAGCCTATAAGTATAACTAACGTGGCCAATCTCCAACAGCGTAATTCTGGGGATAATCGTGTGGTTAAACGAGGCAATCATTATTTATTTCTGTGTATACCACAAAGGTGTCCGGCAATAATAAATCCGGGATAGTGGATACAAGACTTGTGCGCCTCGCGTGTTCCATAGCTCTCCCTACGTATCACAGTTTTATGTGGCTGCAGATGGTTATAGATGTCTCTGGTTTATATGGTGTTTTATTTCTCAGCACTGAACAGAAGTGCTGTAATCCTCCAGGATTTCCAGGTACTTTCCGTGCAGCGGCTGAGTGCTCGAAAATTGCCTTCTATGCTTACTGTACCTGGTCATTTATTTATGGGTGCACAAGATTCCATTTCCCATGTTTCTCAAAGACTATTCCGCAACGTGAACTCATTAGAGAGGCGATATAACCACAAATGGGCAAGAAGGTGCATCACACATGTACGGATCAAAGGGCCGATATTCTCTAGGCCAGGCATGTCCAACGTTGGCCCTCCAGATGTTTTGAAACTACACATCCCAGCATGCTTTGCAATAGTTTTAGCATTCTCTAATAGCAAAACTGTGGCAAAGCATGCTGGGATGTGTAGTTTCAAAACATCTGGAGGGCCAACGTTGGACATGCCTGCTCTAGGCCGTCGGTCAATAGTTGCATTCCGAACATATGGTGTCAACTTATTGGCTGTTGAACTAGACACTTTCGACTTATCAGGATACTGCATTAAATGCTGTGCAAAATGACATCACTCGCACGGACTAATTTGGTGGCAAACGAGTTGGTAAAATGTGGTTAAGGGTAAAGAAGGTGCGGGTCACTGGTACCGTACCTGTTTTTTGCCTTTTTTGTCCTTTATCTTCAGTATTGCATCTTCGTTTGCTCATAGTGCAGATGTATCTTGTTGCGTTTAGCACTCCGAAAGCTCCTTGGAAAAACTTTTATACCAAAGCGCAACTACAAGCCTTCTATATAAATAACAGAAGCTGATTGGTTGCTTCAGACAACATCTGATTGGCTGATATATTCGAAATCTACTTTCTCCAGAAGATTTATTAAATCTAGGCTTGGTATTTCTCACCCAGAGAATTGCGGTGGATCTGCTGATTCAACCCGCCAGGCACAGTCTAGGACTGTGTGTGGGTACAACTTGAATTGTGTACATTTATGTCCCGAAGGGAGAATTACTCTTCTAACCCACAGCCTCGCCCTTTCTGTGGTTTAAAGGAAATCTCAACTATGTGGTAATAAGTTGGTGTAAAACAATATTTGAAATTGCGAAATATTTTGGAGAGATCTTCGGGAATGTGGGCCCGTTGTATAAGCCAACAGCAACATTAATGAATGAAATGCAGTATTCTTACTATGTGTGCACCCATTCCCTATACATGGTGGCGGAAGCCATTTTGTGAGTTGAATCCATATCGATAAAATTGCTGCCTTGTCACTAGAGAGCCATGAGCAGCCATTTTGCGAGGCGGAACTTCATCCTTCGGTGATTCATTGAACTCTTTCCAACAAAGTGCCCGAATGCAAACACATGAGTTATTGGCCGTGCCCACAAAAATGGCCGCTGAGGTCTACTGGCTATGTTTTCACATATGGTTTTCATTCATCACCGGTGGATTTTGATCTGTGTTTAATAATCCAGATTTGATTAAGTATTTTAAATAAACTTCTGTAAAATACTGACAGTGGGCGTAGTTCATCTACCGGCGTCCATCATATCCCTTATTAGGTAGCGAGCCAGCATGGTCCGCCTGGACGAACATAAAAAGGTCGACGTAATTCAAACTGACACGGATTTGTGAAACGTTTATAATGCACTGCCTCGCGCTTATATACGGCGTGTATATACAGTGTCATATTGCCACAGGAACACATGGATGTAATTTAATCAACTATTGAAAGTGTTTCCTGGCATTAAGCACTGACATAATGTAAATATACAAGGCCGCAGTAAGGAGGTTATGATAGAGGTTGGGGTCTTCAGAATTTTGTTATCCCACTGGGCGAAGAACAGATACAAATAGAAATCAGTGTGACTGACGTAAATATTATTCTAAGACTAAAAGATTTGTACTTTTTCATTCTTTCCGCATTGGAGAAACTGTCGCTGATGAGACCCCTTGATGGTATGGGATGATGTATGGGTGTATTTGCCAAAAATAGACTGTTTTTAATGACACCTAAACCCGACCATAATGGGCGAGACCCGGTCGATAAAAATCATAATTTGAATATCCCCCAATTTCCCGCCACTTTCGACAGGAGATGGAGCGCAATGAGAAAAGCCCTGTTCCCGTGTCCAAAATTGTGACTTTCCTCTATGTTTAGATCAACACCCCTGGGGGTACTGCGTTAAAATGATGTTTGCGCTCCCTTCGGCAGAAACAATTGAATACAGTACTGCCGGCTGGTGTGTACTGGTGGCGGAACAGGCAGCAAACATTTGAATTCCCCCTATACAGTATGTTCATGTGATTGGCATGGATGGAGGCGTGGTCATATCGTTGAGGGGGTGTGTCCATGTCATGAGAGTGGCTGCAAGTGACTGCACCCTCATGGGCGTGTGGGCTACCGTGCAGAGCAGCAGCATGTGTGGTGGGGGAGAAATAATGGAAATAATCTGATTGGTTGCTATGGGTAACATCACATCTTTTCATTTTTACCCACGCCATTGCTGTTTTGCAGTTCTCCCGGGAAACATGCACATAAATACCTGCTTAGTAAATAATCCCCCAGAGTCCATGCTGCGGAATACATGTGAAGTAATCCGCGGCCCCTCGCCACACTATCTAAGATCAACTCCACGCCGACAAGTAGAGCGGAAGAGTCACGTTTGGGCTTTGTGTCAGTCGGCCAGATGTACTAAGCCTTGAAAAAGGATAAACTATAGAGTGATAAACCACCAACCAATCAGCTTCTACCTGTCATTTTTCAAACACAGCTTGTGACATGTCAAGTAGGAGCTGATTGGCTGGCTGTTTATCACTTTCCATTTGATCACTTTTCACGCTGTGTACATCTGGCCCAAGTAAGAGAACGCACACGTGGCCCCTGTCAGGGAGCCGGCATAAGGGGTTGTTACGTACATCACGTTATGGGGACACTGGGGATAGAAGGAACAGCTGAGAGGTGAACGCTTCTACAGAACGCTTCTTCCTCTCCGTGCTGCCTCATCAATATTAATCACCCGCACTCAGGTCAGCTAAGGATTGTTTTGATCTATTTGGAGATTTTGAAGCTGTTTTTCGTTCTCGGCTGATAAACACAGCGCCTTTTATATAGGGCACGTATTAAGAATGCAGGAGCCAGTCTCTGATTTCATCCTCACATGTGGGTCTATAAATGGGTGATCATGGGATTAGACTTTCCCTGCTTTCATCCAGTGACCAGATTTATAAATGGGGAGGACGTCGTAGAACGTTGGCGGCGGATAAGAACCATTTGGCCCATCTAGTATTGGTACATGCACACACTAGGGTTAATGCTTTGTTGGGAGCCACGTAACCTACCAGTATATATTGTGGGAGGAGACCGGAGCACCCGGCGGAAACCCACTTAAGCACGGGGGAAATTTACAAACTCCACACAGATGGGGCTGTTGTGGGAATCAAAGCCATGTCCTCAGTGTGTGTGTGTGTATGATAGCAATGCTTACCATTCAATTATTCGTATATGGGAAACACATTGCTTTTGGCTTTTTCATAAATATGTACCTAATGGTCTCTTTCCTCCAACCTGCGGATTCTTCTTTTATCCCTACCAGGGCCTGACCCTGAGCTCCAGGCAATTCCGTATGTGGCAAACTACATATGCGGCACGGTCCTTATACACAACTTATATCATTGAGTTGTATTCATCTTGGCCACTTCTCATTTCTGGCTGGATAGACTTTATGCCTGAAATCAGTGGCGGATTCAGGGGGGGGGGCACCCGGGCACGTGCCCCCCCTGTCATTCATTTTGTAGATGAAGACCAGAGCTTTCCAACGAGCCCAGCCCCATGTCTCTAGCCCCCCGGGAACCGGAGATATCGCCTGGTAAAGCTGTAACATTTTTTCCCCATAGGATAATATGGGACCCGTCAATTCCGACCCCCACCCGGTTCCAACGGCTGCCAGTTCCCCCCCTGGCATCACAGGAGCTTGTGTTTGTTGTCATTCAATTCCAAATCGCTAGGCCTTCAATATGATACAAGGATGGTCCATATCGGTCAATCGGTTCCAGAGATATAGCGTGTAAATCGATTTTTTTATTTTTGAAATGTAATTTCATGGCTGTTCATATTCTTTGAGGGCAGATTACTCTGGAACCAAACGTTCCAGTTTCACTGGACCAAAATCATTCAAAGCCAACTCATAAGTTCTTCAATATGATACTTGTCTCATGTAAATGGGTCAGTTAGTTCCGAAGATATAGCCGGTTAAATTAGATAACTGGTTAAAGGGGGGGAGGGGTGGTTTTCTCTCCCCCTCACACCAGAAAATGCAGGGACTAGGCTGGTGTAAAAGGGGCCAACCTGGGAATGCATTTTCTGGTGGTAAATGGGTATTATTTTAAATAGCTGGGACCTGCAGTGCTCAGAATACAGCCAGGCTCTGCCACTGTCAGTGGTTATCACTTCTGCCTGGCGGCGGCTGTCCCCCATTTACCACGAGCAGGTATTCCCCGTTGGCAATGAGCATGTAATCCCACATGGCAACGAGCATGGAACCTCTGGCAATGAGCATGAAACCCTTGGCAATGAGCATGTAGATAAGCAGCACTTACTGTATGTAGCATAATTTTTAATAGGCATTATGGTGTTTGGCATAATACATAATGGACATCATGCCGTGTAACTTAACGTGCAATGGACATTATGGTGTAAATGTTTAATGCGTGCCTTTGGTGGACAATGTCGCTGTTTATGAAGCGTATTGTGAATTTTGTCTTAATCTGTGTGGCATTATGTGAATTCTGGCTCAAATCGTGTGGCATTATGTGAATTTTGGCTCAATCCGTGTGGCATTATGTGAATTTTGGCTCAATCCATGTGGCATTATGTGAATTTTGGCTCAATCCATATGGCATTTTATGAATTTGGCACAATCCGTGTGGCATTATGTGAATTTTGTCACAATCCATGTGGCATTATGTGAATTTTGGCTCAATCCATTTGGCATTATGTGAATTTTGGCTCAATCTATTTGGCATTATGTGAATTTTGGCTCAATCCGTGTGTTATTATGTAAATTTTGGCTCAATCCGTGTGGCATTATGTGAATTTTGACACAATCCATGTGGCCTTGTTTGAATTTTGGCTCATTCCATTTGGCATCATGTGTAAGGGGCAAGTATAATGGGGTCTAGTATTTTGTTGCATAATGTGTAGTAGTTGTATATGGTGTTGTACACTACACTCAGAAGTTGTATATGGTGTTGTACACTACCCTGTTGAGTGGCCACACCCCTTTTTCCAGAGCACGCCTTTGGCGCGCGCACAACTACATCCTTCACTTTTGTTGCCATGGTGGGCCTGCTTACTTTAAATGCCAGGGCCTATTTTTAATCCCATTGCCACCCTCTCTCTGCCGCTCTCTTAGCATGTACACTGGCACCACTAACACTGGCCCTCCCCCACCTAAACCCTCTTTTATCATGGTGTCCCCCCTGTCATTTTATCCTGGATCCGCCCCTGCCTGAAATCACCTCTTAAAGTCTCAGAAACACAAAGTCGCCATTCTATAACAGATAATAAGCAAATAACTGACCTTGCTTTAATCATGCAAATAATCAGTGCAATCCAGCTGGTTTTGTTGTGAAGATTGTCAGTCATTCACAGCTCTATCTGTCGCACGGAGAGAGGAGGTTATTCTGGTTCACTCGCAAGGCTGCAAATTTTGCAGCCTCATGAGTCCGCCAGGCGCCGCCTGCCGTTCATGCAACAATCCCCCGCAGGTATAGGAATGGATGTTTTGCATAAACATTCATTGGCAGCCTTGCATGCGAGGACAAAATCATTCGATTGTCGGCAACGCACTCGCATCATCAGGGAATTACCATGAAACGCTGGCCCTTCCCATGTCCCATGACTCACGTTGATCCCTTGCCCCAACCGCACTGTCTTATGCGAGCGCCGGTGATGAATCTATTCACCGTGGCCTCTCCCACGCTGCGGCTGCACATGCATATAAATAACTGCACATGCGCGGTCACAAAAAAAACACTCCCCTCCGCGTACACGCAGGGAAGCTTGTAAACTAGAATCACCCCCAGAGTGTGTTGTGAGGTGTTAATGGCGGATTTCAGGCGGATTTCCCTATTAATGCTGGAAGTCTTGCTCAGGGAGGTAATATGAAGCTTGGGATATTGTCTCTGCCTATAGACCCCGCATTCTGTTATAGAACCTGGCAGACTGAATTACAAAGAAAATGAACATTTCAGAGATTCCAAGTATTTGTAACGACTTGTGCATTAGCATTACACTTATGGGATTTCCATAGTACTCCCATACGAATGCATTGAAAATGTATTCCAGCATCAAAAATGACATGACCTACATTCCGGTATGTTGTGTGCTGTCAGAGAGGAGCTGCTAATATCTGCTGTCTGCGGTATCCTACTTATGAATTTATATCTAAGGGGAATGCGGAATGATAGGTATTAATGTTGCATTGCCCTGGGAACACTGGGACAGTTTTCTGTTCTTGGAAACCATTCCAGAAGTCCTGAGTGTTACATTAAAACACTGGGTTCTGTTATTTTGATTCCTCACCCATTCATCAGATATCGTATAGGGTGTATACATAGTGATAATTCTAGCACCCTGCACCTTTCGCTCTCTTCTGTGTTGCTTCTAGCACAGATTGGTCTGTATCTCTCTGCTGAAATACAGATCAGATGGTGCTAGCAGTGCCACAGCAGAGCGCGACACCCCAGGCAGGAAAGTGGAACTGCATGGGTTTTGAAAGGTGATGGGTGCTAGAATGTATAATATGTACACAATTACGTTTTTTATGTGCAGTTTAATATTTATCAGATGCGATGTTTTGTTATTGGAAGTGTGCGCACAGATGACCGTTCTGCCGCAGCTGCTGGCATGGCGTCTTTGCTCAATATTTTAGAAAGATGGGGGTGAGTGCACTCACAGCTGTCATTGCAGATCGCAGGTGCATCCGATTTATCGCTGCTCCCCGGGATTCCTTCCGTGCTATTTCTGGCAAGCCATAAATTGCATGTAAAAAATGGCAAATAAAGTGCTTAATCAGATGGAATACTCCCATGGAGCTGGAGGTCAAAGGAAATCGGATGTGACACCCTTCAGACAAGTCGCACTAATGTATGGGGCCTCAATATCGATGCTGACCGGCAGTTGCAAGTGACATGATTTGTTCATGACAATGGATGCAAATACAGCAAACAGAAAACAGCCACTGTTGTAGTGCCCCCATGTCAGTGGTCAGGGAACTCGGTCCTCATTACCCCACACAGTGCATGTTTTGCTGGTAACCCAGCAGGTGCACAGGTGTACTAATTACTCACAGACACATTTTATAAGGTCCGCAGGTGGAGTTAATTATTTCACTTGTGATTCTGTGAGGAGACCTGGAAAACATGCACTGCGAGGGGTAATGAGGACCGAGTTCCCTGACCACTGCCCTATGTGGACCATTGTACCTCCTTCTGTCGCTGAATAAGCTGCTATATAATAATGCTTCTGATTCCACATTTATATCGCGCACTTTCCTTTCGCCTGGTACCCAGCCATGCTGCGTCTCATGATTTTGTACCTCACCATAGTACTGGTGCCGCTATATCCTCCCTGACCTCTGTAATGCCCTAGTCTTCCCTTTTCCCCTCCTGACTGCAGGACGGCTCAGATTCCGGCAGCCTGGACAAGATCAGGCAGCTGCCTGCTATCTGGGATCATAACTGCAGGATTCTAGGCAACCTACAGTATGTAGATGGAAGTCCGAGATTATCTGACCCGTCCTGGGGAGTTCTAGCAGACTGGAGAAGGCTGTGCATACAGACATACTGTGATTGATGTTCTAGTCATTACATCTGTATACATATTACATCCATAGGCTGTAGGGGTGGTATTCAATGTATGATGACCCCCCCACAGGGTGCCTGCGTTCCAATTGTTAATCCTGCACTTCACAACCGTCAACACCGAACTCCTCGCACCCCGTAAACAAATCTGCCTTATTTGGTTACCATATGGGGTCAGGGATGTTGGAGAGAGATAAAGTAACAACCAGTCCGCTCCTAACAGCCATTTTACAGGCTGCATTTGAAAAATGACAGGAGCTTTATATCTCTTCAAGGCTTAGTACATCTGCCCCCTTAGTGGTGGGTATACCATCGATAGGTGGACAGGCAATAGGTTGACACAGGAAAAAGGTTGACATGGTCAAGGTCGACATCGATAAAGGGCGACACAAGCAAAATGTCAACATGGTCGACATGCATTGGGTCAACCATTGAAGGTCAACAGGCCTTGGGTGGACACCTGAAATAGGTCGACATGGCTAAGGTCAACGAGGTTCGAAAATCGACACAAGCATTAGGTCGACAATGGCAAGGTCAACAGTTAAAAGGTCGACAGGAGTTTTTCACATTTATTTTTAGCTGACGCACGACAGGCAGTATTTCATTCCCTACATTTCACTGCGGTGTGGTGGTAGAATAAAAGTGTGCGAGGCACCGTGCTCGAAGCATGGTGAGGGGACGCGGTACACTTATACAGTGTCCATGTCGACTTTGGGACAAAAACTTGAAAAATTCATGTTGATCTAATGTTTGATTTAATCCTGTCGACTTTAGCCATGTCCACCTATTTTAGGTGTTGACCTAAGCCTTGTCGACCTTCAGTGGTGCATGTCGACCTAAATTGGGTCAACCCAATGACCCATACTGTATGTATGTAGGTACCCTATAGATTGTAAGCTTGCGAGCAGGGCCCTCCTACCTTTTGACTCTCTGTAGATACCCTGTTTGTTGTATCACTGTCTCCTTTATAAAGTGCAATGGAATATGCTGCGCTATATAAGAAACTGATAATAAATAAATAAATGTACATACAGCGTTTCCACGTATAAGCTTACCCTCACATTCTCTATACATTGGTTGTGCTGACAAGTACAGGCAGCTTTATATTCTCTTTTATCCTAGAGAAACTCTTATATACATATTTATTGTTCACGGACGTAACCTATAGGAGTTACATTTAGGAGTTTTATTGCCTTTAGTGCGGGGACCGCTGTGCAGTTCTGTAGAACGTATGACATATTTGTGGTCTGACATAATGCAATAACAATGGAAATGGTGCTTCTTAGTCTCTACCTTGTGATGTATTAATGTTTATTGTATGCCTGTCATCTATACGCCATAGTCCTGGTCTCTGGTACAGCGCAGTCTGTGACGCCTCTTCCTATAACTCCTGTCAGCAGGATCATTCCCTCTGTTACATGGGAATCTCAGACCATTCCTGCACCCATAACAAACTAGGCCGGTCTCACCCATAAAACATAGATGAAGGTTACCTTTGTTTTGCTGCAGAGTATTACAGTAACATTATCCCTATAAACAGGCTTCAGAGGAAATGCATTTCTTGTCCAATATGGTAGACGCTCAGAGTCACCAGCCTGCATCCCTTCCACCCCTGGTGCGTTATTTTGCAATTTGTAGCTCTGCCAGGCATAACGTATAACACTGGCTCTGGCTGGCATAACTGGGACTCTGCCTGGCGTAACATGTAACAGGGTTATGCCTGGCGTAACATGTAACGGGGGCTCTGTCTGGTGTAACAGGTAACGGGGCTCTGTCTGGTGTAACAGGGCTATGCCTGGCTTAACATGTAATGGGGGCTCTGCCAGGCATAACGTATAACACTGGCTCTGGCTGGCATAACTGGGACTCTGCCTGGCTTAACATGTAACGGGGGCTCTGTCTGGCGTAACATGTAACGGGGCTCTGTCTGGTGTAACAGGGCTATGCCTGGCGTAACATGTAACGGTTTTCTGCCTGGCATAAAATGTATAAGGGGGCTCTGCCTGGTGTAACATGTAACAGGACTCTGCCTGGCATAAAATGTATAAGGGAGCTCTGCCTGGCATAAAATACAATTCTGGCTCTGTCATAATGTATAACACTGGCTCTGCCTGGCATAACATGTCATTGTGGAATCTGCGAGACATAATCTATAACGGGGGGCCCTGACTGGCATAATGGGGCACTGCCTGGCGTAACGTGTAATGCTGGCTTTGCCTGGCATAACGGAGCTCTGCCTGGCATAAAATGTAATAGGGGACTCTGCCTGGTGTAATCTGTAACGGAGGCTTTGCTTGGCATAACATTTTACGGGGCTCTGCCTTGCTCCCCTCTCTTTCTCTGTCACTGGAGAGATTTTGTTTACAGTCCCATAGTGCTCTGTACAAATAATCAGTAAGTCCAGGGTGAGCTTCCGCTGCCGTGCACTCTTAGATACACTGCTGCAAAGCTACTCCCCCCCCCCCCCCCCCCGACCCTGATTGAATCAGCCCCTTAAGGTGACTTTGTATGCAATTACCATGTAAATTTAGGAAAAATGCCAAGTCCCTGCCTGCGATCCCTATGGTAGTGCATATAGGGATAACCTGCACTTCTGTCTGCGCAGGTGGAGTATAATGCACGTGTACGGTTTCCCTTGGCGCCTGCTCCGCTCGTGTTTAGAAGTATTTATGTAATGAACCAATATTGAAACTTGAGTTTGGTTTTGTGTCCAGGAGAACATAACAGGAAGAGGCTTGTCAGCAGTGTTACAGGGTGATCCGGAAAGCTGGATCATCTTCATCAATCACCTGCTGTCTGACAAATATGTACAAATGGAGTCAGGGAACGGTTTCAGGACTGAGCCTGGGGACAGTGCACAGAGTCCTAAGTTTCAGCCCTCGCTGGGACATCTGGCAGGACATTGGGGCCAACTAGCACCTGATTGCTAGCACTAAACTATTCCAAAGAGTCAACATACTGTAATGCAGTCACTGGCACTGACCAGACACCTAGCAATGGTTCCAAATATTTAATTTAGCCGCCCCTACAGATCCCCCTCACAGAGACTGTCTGCTCCCTTTCTGTCTTATCCCCCAATTTGCAACATCCATTTCTCTGCTGTCTGGAGCGGGAGACCCTGTAACTCCCCTGATTCTCTGCTGAAGTTGCTCCATCTGATGTCGAGATTGTCAACATTGTGTCTATAAAAGTGTAAGCATTTTTGTTGCAGAGTTCTACACCTGGGATCCAGACTTTAGGTCCGTCACTATTGACCGACATGATGGTGGTCGACACAGCATTAGGACAACTGAGTTTTTCACATGCTGATCAGCGATATGGTCGCTGAGTGATTTTGGCTTGTTATCGCTCAGCAACCATATCACGTGGCGGACTGTTCTTCCCAGTGACCTGCGGCTTTCAGCAGAGAAGTCAACGCTGAAAAGTCAGAATTGCAGGAGCCTGCTCCTGCAACCAACGACCAGTACAGGGCTGGCTGCAGGGCAAACATTTAACCAGCAGTTTTCAGCAATCACAAATGCATGCAGGGGATGTAATGGCAGCAGGGGGTGGTGGTGGTGCAGGCAGAGGGGTGGTATGCAGGAAGTGGGGTGATGTGCATGCAGGGGATGTAATGGCAGCAGGGGTGGTGGTGTGCAAGCAGGGGGTGGTGTGCAAGCAGTGGGGTGATGTGCATGCAGAGGATGGAATGGCAGTGGGGTGGTGTGCAAGCAGTGGGGTGGTGTGCAAGCAGTGGGGTGGTATGCAGGCAGTGGGTGGCATTCAGGTAGTGGTGTACATGCAGGGGATGGAATGGCAGCAGGAGGTGGTATGTAGGCAGTGGGGTGTTAAGCAGGCAGGGGGTGGAATGGCTGGTGGTGGTGCAGGCAGTTGGGGTAGCATGCAGGCAGTGGGGTGGAGTGCATGCAGGGGATGGAATGGCGGCAGAGGGTCGTGGTATCGTATGCCAGCAGGGGGTGGTGGTGCAGGCAGTGGGGTGGGTATGCAGGCAGTGGAGTGGTTATGTAGGCAGTGGGATGGCATGTAGGCAGTGGGGTGGCATGCAGGCAGTGAGGTGGTATGCCGGCTGGGGGTGGTGGAGGTGGTGTGCATGTAGGGTTGTGGTGTTATGCAGGCAGTGGGGTGGCATGCAGGCAGTTGGTGGTATGCAGGCAGTGGGGTTGTATGCCGGCTGGGGGTGGTGGTGCAGGCAGTGGGGTAGCATGCAGGCAGTGGGGTGGTATGCCGGCTGGGGGTGGTGGAGGTGGTGTGCAGGTAGGGTTGTGGTGTTATGCAGGCAGTGGGGTGGCATGCAGGCAGTTGGTGGTATGCAGGCAGTGGGGTTGTATGCCGGCTGGGGGTGGTGGTGCAGGCAGTGGGGTAGCATGCAGGCAGTGGGGTGGTATGCTGGCTGGGGGTGGTGGTGGTGGAGGCAGTGCGGTGGCATGCACCTCCTCCTGCATTTGCATTGCTAATGATTGCATATACTAAGCAGCTGTGCGCATATTATCATATATTATCCTAACTGAATCAGGCCCAGAAAACAACATCTGCCGGTATCAATACCATTTTTCATAAATGCAAGCAATAACTTCCAGGATCTTCCCCATTTCCAAACTTCAACGTTCCCATTTCAGAGCTTCCTTCCTTGTTACAAGAGAAGCCTTGTAATGTTCTGCGGCCTGACGGCTCTCCCTGGGAACTGACTCATAACCCAGGTAATTGAATGAACCATAGAGCGATTATGGGATTTCTTGATTTAATTAATAGATGCCAAGTGCCTAAGGTTATTGGGTTGTTGGTCTGGCTGGGTGTCCTGCTCCCCCCGCCCGTATCCTGACTCACTCTGCAGGAAAGTGTCATGTGCCTGAGATAATCTATGTACACCCATAAGGCACGGTAGCTTGGTGTATGTAGTGTCAGGATGTCCCTAATAACAACCTGAATGTAAGGATCTCAATTAGTAAGTGTCAGTTGTGAAGAGGGAGGAACGGAAATGATGCCTGGCCAATGGACATGGTTTGATTGTTTCATTTGAGAGGGTGTGTGGGATCCGTTTGATATACAGCACTGGAAGATTATAATTATTAACCTTTATTTGCATAGCACCAGCGTAGTCCTTTACAGTTGGGAAGTACAGTCACAAATCCCGGCTGGGTGCTAACAGGCAGACAGAGAGGTAAGGTGCGCTGTGCGCAAGATTACAATATCTACCACGTTTGTGTTATTTCATTTTCTTGAAAGCCGCTGCTTTGTAATTTTACCCATTGGGGTCCAATTCATAATGTACTTGCTTCGAAGGTTTCTAGGTGGTCTAAATAAGGGGGCTTGACAATGTGATCACCATAGCTACAAGGGTTTGGGTCACTATGTTGACCAAGATTAAGTTGACATACATTGAGTCAACCACTGAAGGTCGACACATTTATTTTTTTGTGAACGAGGGGGGGACTGGACTGCACACCATATTTTTAAACATAATGAGAGGTGCTACCAAGTTAAGGCTTCTAGTACCATACAGGAAAAAAGAACAATACTGATGCACACTCTAGGTGCTAAGAACACTGATAGTAAAAATAATTTTGATAACTCTTACAATTAACATGGAGTATAATTGAAGTTCTTAGCACACATTTGCGCAAATATGTGGGCCCATCCACCGCGTCCAGGTGAACTTCATTAGATGGGTCCCTAACATTTCTAATACTAACACATTATATAAATTTATCTAGGTCTTACCTTCAAATAGAGCCCATATTAACATGCAGTCTGCAATGTAGGAACCTGTGCTAATTAAAACACCTGAGGGTAGATGGGAAGGGTGCCAGTGCCAGAATGAAGGAGCCTTACCTTCAGTGTACAATATATACACAAATATTTGGGAACGAGGGGGGGACTGGACTGCACACCATATTTTTAAACATAATGAGAGGTGCTACCAAGTTAAGGCTTCTAGTACCATACAGGAAAAAAGAACAATACTGATGCACACTCTAGGTGCTAAGAACACTGATAGTAAAAATAATTTTGATAACTCTTACAATTAACATGGAGTATAATTGAAGTTCTTAGCACACATTTGCGCAAATATGTGGGCCCATCCACCGCGTCCAGGTGAACTTCATTAGATGGGTCCCTAACATTTCTAATACTAACACATTATATAAATTTATCTAGGTCTTACCTTCAAATAGAGCCCATATTAACATGCAGTCTGCAATGTAGGAACCTGTGCTAATTAAAACACCTGAGGGTAGATGGGAAGGGTGCCAGTGCCAGAATGAAGGAGCCTTACCTTCAGTGTACAATATATACACAAATATTTGGGAACGAGGGGGGGACTGGACTGCACACCATATTTTTAAACATAATGAGAGGTGCTACCAAGTTAAGGCTTCTAGTACCATACAGGAAAAAAGAACAATACTGATGCACACTCTAGGTGCTAAGAACACTGATAGTAAAAATAATTTTGATAACTCTTACAATTAACATGGAGTATAATTGAAGTTCTTAGCACACATTTGCGCAAATATGTGGGCCCATCCACCGCGTCCAGGTGAACTTCATTAGATGGGTCCCTAACATTTCTAATACTAACACATTATATAAATTTATCTAGGTCTTACCTTCAAATAGAGCCCATATTAACATGCAGTCTGCAATGTAGGAACCTGTGCTAATTAAAACACCTGAGGGTAGATGGGAAGGGTGCCAGTGCCAGAATGAAGGAGCCTTACCTTCAGTGTACAATATATACACAAATATTTGGGAACGAGGGGGGGACTGGACTGCACACCATATTTTTAAACATAATGAGAGGTGCTACCAAGTTAAGGCTTCTAGTACCATACAGGAAAAAAGAACAATACTGATGCACACTCTAGGTGCTAAGAACACTGATAGTAAAAATAATTTTGATAACTCTTACAATTAACATGGAGTATAATTGAAGTTCTTAGCACACATTTGCGCAAATATGTGGGCCCATCCACCGCGTCCAGGTGAACTTCATTAGATGGGTCCCTAACATTTCTAATACTAACACATTATATAAATTTATCTAGGTCTTACCTTCAAATAGAGCCCATATTAACATGCAGTCTGCAATGTAGGAACCTGTGCTAATTAAAACACCTGAGGGTAGATGGGAAGGGTGCCAGTGCCAGAATGAAGGAGCCTTACCTTCAGTGTACAATATATACACAAATATTTGGGAACGAGGGGGGGACTGGACTGCACACCATATTTTTAAACATAATGAGAGGTGCTACCAAGTTAAGGCTTCTAGTACCATACAGGAAAAAAGAACAATACTGATGCACACTCTAGGTGCTAAGAACACTGATAGTAAAAATAATTTTGATAACTCTTACAATTAACATGGAGTATAATTGAAGTTCTTAGCACACATTTGCGCAAATATGTGGGCCCATCCACCGCGTCCAGGTGAACTTCATTAGATGGGTCCCTAACATTTCTAATACTAACACATTATATAAATTTATCTAGGTCTTACCTTCAAATAGAGCCCATATTAACATGCAGTCTGCAATGTAGGAACCTGTGCTAATTAAAACACCTGAGGGTAGATGGGAAGGGTGCCAGTGCCAGAATGAAGGAGCCTTACCTTCAGTGTACAATATATACACAAATATTTGGGAACGAGGGGGGGACTGGACTGCACACCATATTTTTAAACATAATGAGAGGTGCTACCAAGTTAAGGCTTCTAGTACCATACAGGAAAAAAGAACAATACTGATGCACACTCTAGGTGCTAAGAACACTGATAGTAAAAATAATTTTGATAACTCTTACAATTAACATGGAGTATAATTGAAGTTCTTAGCACACATTTGCGCAAATATGTGGGCCCATCCACCGCGTCCAGGTGAACTTCATTAGATGGGTCCCTAACATTTCTAATACTAACACATTATATAAATTTATCTAGGTCTTACCTTCAAATAGAGCCCATATTAACATGCAGTCTGCAATGTAGGAACCTGTGCTAATTAAAACACCTGAGGGTAGATGGGAAGGGTGCCAGTGCCAGAATGAAGGAGCCTTACCTTCAGTGTACAATATATACACAAATATTTGGGAACGAGGGGGGGACTGGACTGCACACCATATTTTTAAACATAATGAGAGGTGCTACCAAGTTAAGGCTTCTAGTACCATACAGGAAAAAAGAACAATACTGATGCACACTCTAGGTGCTAAGAACACTGATAGTAAAAATAATTTTGATAACTCTTACAATTAACATGGAGTATAATTGAAGTTCTTAGCACACATTTGCGCAAATATGTGGGCCCATCCACCGCGTCCAGGTGAACTTCATTAGATGGGTCCCTAACATTTCTAGTATTAGAAATGTTAGGGACCCATCTAATGAAGTTCACCTGGACGCGGTGGATGGGCCCACATATTTGCGCAAATGTGTGCTAAGAACTTCAATTATACTCCATGTTAATTGTAAGAGTTATCAAAATTATTTTTACTATCAGTGTTCTTAGCACCTAGAGTGTGCATCAGTATTGTTCTTTTTTCATTTATTTTTTTGTCCCGAATGTTGACATGGACACCGTCAGTGTTTTTCAACCACTGTGCCGTGTCACACTGGTGTGCCTTGAGCTGTTCTCAAGTGTGCCCTCAGATCTAAGAGATGCCCAAACCAGTTTACAGCCACCACTAGTTCAACTGTTATTTACTGGTCTCTTCTTTTCATGTAAAGGGCCAATGTATTTTATTTGTGTTACCTGTGGGGACCAGTTTGATTGTTTTTTATATGGGGGCCAATAGGTGTTTTTTTTTCCTGTGGGGGCCAATGTGTTTTGTCCTGTGGGGATCTCATGGTGTGCCTTGGCAATTTTTAAATCTTATTTAGTGTTTCGCAAGGTAATAAGGTTGAAAATCACTGGTCTAAGTGTACCGCGTCCCATCACATGCTTCGGGCGCGGTGCCTCACTACGCTGGACACACTATTTTATTCTCCCTCCATGCCATAGTGGATGGTAGTGCATGAAATACAGCCAGTAGGCACATGTCGGCTCAGATAAAAATGAAATCCCCATGTTGACATTTTGACTGTCTACCGTCCCATAGTCGACCTAATGCTTGTGTCAACCTTCCAACCATGTAGACCGTATACCAGCCACAATTTGCGATCAAGAGAGTGGGCGTTTCTAAGGGGGGATTCTGTGCTCCCCTTGGATTCGTTGAGAAGTCCAGCAAGAGTCAAAGTTGTGCAGAAGTAGCTGCAATATTCGTCCGGCGGCGCCAATCTGATTGGTCGCTTTGGGCCAGACCTTCGTTCGTTCTGACCAATCAGCTCGTGCAACTCGTCATAGATTCCTGCCAATGTAACTTATTTCTCAGATGCTCTGAATGATCTATACAGTAGGTGACGATTATAATACATTACACAACTGGATAACGGGCACTGTTGTGAAACGTTGGTAAAATGACGCAGTAAGGCGTAGAAGTCACCGAGATGATGATCTGTGGGTCTCTGCTCTCTGGCTAGGATCAGCGGGTTCTGTGCGACAGGGACCCAGGGGTTAATTATCCGCGCTGTGCAGGAATTCCACAGTCTGCTCTGCCCAGGATTTGTTAGAACCGCTGTTTAATCTGGCTTTCTATGTAGGTCATGTCATAGAGAATAATAGACCGTTTCCTCCACAGAACAGGCCATGGGAATGGAAGCGGACATGATACATAGCAGAAAGGGAAGCCTGTGTTTTGTGGTAATAAAGACTTGGTGTATTTAGGATAAAGGACGACTTCATTTGTATATTTCATTCACTGCCCAGTATACATGAAGAGAGGCAGAAGGCAGACCCCGGGACCTTAACTCCTTCCTGACCGCTGGAATTACACATGTGTATGATATCCCGGGGCTGAGGTACATATTCACCCAATTTGTTTGTGGATTTTTCATCTTTTATTCCCTTCAGAATTCATTTGAGAACTTTTACCGCCGATCAGCATAAAACATCCTGTAATTTAAAATCAAATGATTTTTAATTTAAAATCAAATGATTTTTAATTTAAAATCAAATGATTTTTAATTTAAAATCAAATGATTTTTAATTTAAAATCAAATGATTTTAATATATTTTTTTTACACCTCTTCTCCCTCTTGTTTTACTCCCTGGCTGGAAGCAGGCTCAGCTGTAATTCCAGCTGTGGGTCTGGAAACGGCTCTGTGCATCTGGACGCTAAGTTCCGTGCATTAGTATTCCAGCTCCATCAGGTTGGTGGGGACACTTGGGGAAGAGCATTTGTCAAACCGTACTATAGAGTTACAGCAGGTTTGGGGATTGGGCTTTAACTGGTTTTTATTACTTTAAATACTTAAGCGTTTGCTATATGCTTATCTCATTATCCTGCTAAATATCAGTGTTCTCCCAACGATCGGGTGTCTTGCAGGAGGCGGCAGTATTTCCTCCGTCGTTTGGTATTTGGGCAGTATTTCCTCCGTCGTTTGGTATTTGCAGCATGGATTTTTAATAGTTTTTTTTTCTAACGTGAGTATTTTGGCGATGAATCGATGTGATATGATCGTTAGGTCGACACTATGAAAGCCAACATACATGAAGTTGACAGGACACATAAGGACACATGAAATAGATCGATGTGGCTATGGGTCGGAAGGTCGACAAAAGCATGTTGATTCTCCAAAAGCAGCTCAGTGCGTAGATGCAGGTGGGCGAAGCCGGACTATTAAAGTCATTAGATCCCGCCATAAATCGGTAAAGAGCTGCGTATCATGAATATTGGATTAGAACGAGGAGAATGCAGTTGCAATAGAATCTTGTCACTCGTCCCCGCCTCCACTGTGCTGACCGCAGGTTCTCAACTAGGACCCGCATCCACTGTGCTGACCGCAGGTTCTCAACTAGGACCCGCCTCCACTGTGCTGACTGCAGGTTCTCAACTAGGCCCCGCCTCCACTATGCTGACCGCAGGTTCTCTACTAGGCCCCGCCTCCACTGTGCTGTCCGCAGGTTCTCAACTAGGACCCGCCTCCACTGTGCTGCCCACAGGTTCTCTACTATGCCCCGCCTCCACCATGTTGACCACAGGTTCTCTACTAGGCCCCGCCTCCACTGTGCTGACCACAGGTTTTCTACTAGGCCCCGCCTCCACTGCGCTGACTGCAGGTTTTCTGTTAGGCTCCACCTCCACTGTGCTGCCCACAGGTTCTCTACTAGGCCCCGCCTCCACTGTGCTGACTGCAGGTTTCCAGTATTAGTCTACTAGGCCCCACCTCCACTGTGCTGACTGCAGTTTCCCGGTACTATTCTACTAGGCCCCACCTCCACTGTGCTGACTGCAGTTTCCCGGTATTATTCTACTATGCCCTGCCTCCACTGTGCTGACTGCAGTTTCCCGGTATTATTCTACTAGGCCCCACCTCCACTGTGCTGACTGCAGTTTCCCGGTATTATTCTACTAGGCCCCACCTCCGCTGTGCTGACTGCTGTTTCCCGGTATTATTCTACTAGGCCCCACCTCCACTGTGCTAACTGCAGTTTCCCTGTATTATTCTACTAGGCCCCACCTCCACTGTGCTGACTGCAGTTTCCCAGAATTATTCTACTAGGCCCCACCTCCACTGTGCTGACTGCAGGTTCCCGGTATTATTCTCTCCAATCTGCCCACTCAGATTGGAAATAAGGGGCATGGCCAGCAGATCACAGAGCTCTGGCCATGCACCCGCAGGAGGTGTGACCTAGTGTGAGTGATGCGATTTTTAGGCCACGCGTCACTCACGCTAGGCCATGCCTTCAGCACGCAGATGTGGTCTTAAGATGTGGAAAGTTGGGAGGTATGGTTATCGGAGATTCCTGCTGTGGTCCCAGCACCATACATTCCAGAGCTAAATAATACTTGCGGCTAACCCATCGGAAAATGCGATCTTGCCTTGTATTTAGTGGAATTGTGAGTTTTAGACATTGCAGCTGCTGTTCTGGCAGTAAGTACCCTAACCCTATACCAGCGGCTGGGGCTCATGTTCCTGCAGGTTACTGAGATGTCTGACGGTCAGGCAGAGGATCTGGTGCTACGTCTTTGGATCAGCGGCAGATCACAGAAACCAGCAGTAGATGTCTGTTAGGATAACTTTTTGGACCTCTCCTGGGATATTTTATTTATTTATTACCAGTTTCTTATATAGCGCACAAATATTCCGCAGCACTGTACATTTGAACATCACATCAGTCCCTGCCCCAGTGGAGCTTACAATCTATATTCCCTACCACATGTACACGCACACACAGACATTCTAGGGTTAATTTGTTGGGAGCCAATGAACCTACCGGTATATTTTTGGATTGTGGGAGGAAATCGGAGTACCCGGAGGAAACTCACGCAAGCACAGCGAGAATATACAAACTCCACACAGTTAGGTGGGAATGGAACCCATGACCTCAGCACTGTGAAGCAGTAATACTAACCATTACACTATATATAAGAGTGATGTAGTTATCTGGTTGCATGGTTTATCTTAATGTCATGCTGCTTGCTGGGGCGTTGGTCGTGTACCTCTTGGCACTGGCAGGTTTTGTCAATTATGTCTTTATTGCAAAAGAAAACAGGAGAGACACATAATCTATGCTGCTGCAGGACTGGCACTGGGACCCACCTCATACCTATATAATGTGCTACACATGTGCCATGGGGTCTCTGTACCCAAGGAAGGGGGTCAAATACTCATTACATCATGTAGACAGTAAAATAACAATGTATATATTAATATGTAATACACGGCCATTCCCAACCACTGTACCCAGTATGTATTTGTATCGCTTCACCAGACTATACTTTTTATTGCAATTGAAACAAAGTACAGTATATTTCCTTCTCTTTATCCATCTTTGGTGACACGAAATCCTGCGGTTTTCTGTCCCCCTGATACTTATGTCAGTGCTGCCTGCTGATGCAGCTGTGGTTATGTGCCCTGTACTTGTCCTCTAATGTATATAACTGTAAGTCACTGTGTTCTACCCCCCCCCCCCCCCCCCGATACTTATGTTAGTGCCGCCTGCTGATGCAGCTGTGGTTATGTGCCCTGTACTTGTCCTCTATTGTATATAACTGTAAGTCACTGTGTTCTGCCCCCTGATACTTATGTCAGTGCCGCCTGCTGATGCAGCTCTGGTTATGTGCCCTGTACTTGTCCTCTATTGTAGTCACCTGTAAGTCACTGTGTTCTGCCCCCTGATACTTATGTCAGTGTCCCCTGCTGATGCAGCTGTGGTTATGTGTCCTGTACTTGTCCTCTATTGTATATAACTGTAAGTCACTGTGTTCTGACCCCCCTGTGTCCTGTACTTGTTCTCTATTGTAGCGGCCGTTAGTCAACACTTGGCATGCGTAGCCTTTGGCCTACATGATTTCCCAGTGCCGAGCAACCAATGGGATTACTAGATGATGTTCGAAGCACTTGTTAAGCGCAAACCTAATGTTGTCCCTTCTTTTGTTGTAGTTACCTGGCGGAACAGTGCTGGAATGGCGGATTCATCTACCTGATCATGTTACGCCGCATTAAACGCAAAGCCCCTCTTCCTCCTTCCAATGGCGGCCAAAGCAGCACCTGTCAACCCAAAGCAACCACTTCTACCTCGCAGCCCAGCACTAAAGCGACACAAAGCGGAAAGAGAACCAGGAAATTTGGCGTCATCACAAGGACCTTGGCCAAAGAGGGCAAGGATGGTGACGGTGGTGGGCAGGAGGGCGCCCATGAGAATGGGCATTGTGCTGCCATGGAGCTGGATGGAGGCCACTCTACCGAGGAGGCCGCAGGACTTGATGGTTGTACGAGGCAGGACTCTCAAAGCAGTTACAATGAGGAGAAGAGCGATCACCACACGCCGAAGGCTGCCAGGACGGCATCAAGATCAAGTGACTGTCCCGTACAGGTAAAAATGATCCTCGTACCATCCTATACCCTCTGATAGCCGGCAGTGACATCAGGCTACATGTCTGAACACAGCCCCCAGACTCGGTCTGTATGGCCTGCTTCCAACAGGCCACAAACTATTATGCAAATAATTGTCACCATTCCTCATAAGGAAACCTATCAAAATGCATCACATGGCTGACAAGGGAACCAGTCCCTATACAGGGAGCAGTGACGGAACTTGTGGTTGGGGAGTCCAGGCGCAAAACTATAATTTGGTCCCCTCCTCCACAGTAGTGGGTGACAGGAAGAGGCAGGGGGAGGCAGAGTGTGACAGGAAAAAAAAACAGTGGGTGACGGGGGCAGCAGTGGGCTCCTTAATCCTCAGTGACCCCGGTGCACTGCACCAGCTGCACCATTGGTAGTTCCTCCTCTGACTGGGAGCCAATACTGTGGTGAGATGTATTAAATGGCATTGTGAATGTATGAATAACTCTGAATCATGGGAGCGGTGCAAGTTTTGGGTCTGCACCAACTGTTCTTATGCTCGTGTCTGCGGTTAAGGACCACCAGCATACCCCTGTATTTAAACCGTTAACTTTTTCAATTCAATTTTCAAATATAAAAAAAGTAATGCGGCTGTACAGCGGGGTACAACTATAATGTAATCAGAACAGGTACCTGCACCATCCTTATTAAATAAGTCGCACCTATTACAAAACCACCGGTCCTTGCCAACAAGGTTACCGCTGGCAACAACAAAGCTGCAATTTCTAAGAGGCCGAATACAAAACAATCTTCATTTGAATACGGCCCTATAGTCAGGGGATAAGAAGATACTTATGTTGACTCAAGCAAAATGATTATAATACAGTATAATTATTTATAATACATCGTTTCCTGTGTGTAATTGCTTAACTACATGGGGCTAATCTTTTCTGACACAGGCATATCTAATTGTCTCAATAGATGATTACACTACTACAGTACAGTATCTTCCCAGTGTCTACCGGGGCTTCCCGAAATGTGTGTTTAGGATTTAGGTAGTAGCAGCTGTAATCCCCGTATGATATAGGTTTCCCACCCGGAACATATTTCTGCTTTTCCATTGGTTAGAAATTGACAGCAGGTAAATAAATTGAATCCGACCCTCAGCTGGACTGCAGTCCGGTCCCTAAATATTTAGACTAGCACATGTGTATTTAACGAGTATGTTCCAAATAAACAGGCGCGCCTGCACACATCTGATATAAACACGGCAAAGCCGGCTGCCAGCGACAATATTGATTGTTTGAACTTCCAGTATACCCAAGTAACACGAACGCAGAACCCCAGTGTTTCCTTTGCAGCCGTTGGAATGACACATGGACACATGCTGGGTTATTCAGGGCTCCGGGATGCTAACAGTTGCTTCATCCGGCGGTGTAGTCTAGGGGTGACGGTGCCTTTTAATGGGAAGGTTGACATTGAATAGGTCGACATAAGTTTTTATCACTATTTTTGTTCCGAGTGTACCGCATCCCCCCCACTGCGCTCGGCAGACTGTTATATTCTCCCACCACGCCGTAGTTGATGTCGGCACAAGTCGGCTAAAAAAAACCATGAAAAACTGATGTCCACCCTTTGACTGTCGACCTGTCCATCGTTGACCTAATGCCTATTTCAGGTGACTACCTAAGCCCTGTCTCCCCTCTCCATACCCAGCTAGATTTAAACTGATCATTTTCATACCTCCCAACCGTCCCGGATTCGGCGGGACATTCACGATTTACGGCCGATGTCCCGTCGTCCCGGTACTGCTTACAGCAGTCCCGGCTTCCCGAGACGGTTGGGAGATATAAACCACGATAATATTACGACGAGTGGCGAAAACGGGGGCGTGGCCGGATTTCGCGTCACCCCGTGAGACCACGCCCCCTTTTCTCGAGGCCACGCCCCTTTTCGGGAGCGCACACGGCTTCGCCGCGCGAACGTCCCGACCTCCCAACTTCAAAAGTTGGGAGGTATGTCATTTTGCTTTCACTTTCAGTTGAGTAATGTGGTCCTTTGAGTGGCCTCTAGTGGTCACTGGTGGTACTTCACCTCAAAGGTGAGGTGTAGTTCGTCGAGCTCATATTTCAACGAGAATAATCTGTGGCCCTATGTTGAGGGGTCCTGGCAATACCATCCCCTCCGCTACATGGGGCCCCTAGCTATGAGCAAGTGTATTGAAGCCTCTCTGTTAGGACATTCATTAGTGTGGGACCCCGCGACTGGGTGTTCCGCCCCTGGTTGCATTATCAGGATGCTTTACATTACAGTACAGTACATTACATTACAGTACAGTAGAGTACTGTGCCGCCACCAGTTAATCAGTCCTTAGTTATTGCCATGCATTAATTAGAAATTCATGGCATTCCTCCTCCCGTCTTTGTAATATAATACGGATACATTTATTTGTTTGACAAGTTTCAGAGTTTGCTGGAATGCAGATACATAAAGGGCTGTGTTATGGGGCTATTGCTGCGGCCATACTCTACATTCCTGACAGGCCTGGCAACTCAGTAACCCATTCAGGGACTGTACAGTGTATGTGTGCTGTATATGTGCTGGGTGGTATAATAGCCTGGCGTCCTGGCACTGCTGCCCTCAGAAGGAGAACCGCTTGTCTGCTGTATCTGCGCTGGGTGGTATAATAGCCTGGCGTCCTGGCACTGCTGCCCTCAGTAAGGAGAACTGCTTGTCTGCTGTATCTGCGCTGGGTGGTATAGCCTGGCATCCTGGTACTGCTGCCCTCAGAAGGAGAACCGCTTGTCTGCTGTATCTGTGCTGGGTGGTATAATAGCCTGGCGTCCTGGCACTGCTGCCCTCAGTAAGGAGAACCGCTTGTCTGCTGTATCTGTGCTGGGTGGTATAATAGCCTGGCGTCCTGGCACTGCTGCCCTCAGAAGGAGAACCGCTTGTCTGCTGTATCTGTGCTGGGTGGTATAGCCTGGCATCCTGGTACTGCTGCCCTCAGTAAGGAGAACCGCTTGTCTGCTGGGTGGTATAGCCTGGCATCCTGGTACTGCTGCCCTCAGAAGGAGAACTGCTTGTCTGCTGTATCTGCGCTGGGTGGTATAATAGCCTGGCGTCCTGGCACTGCTGCCCTCAGAAGGAGAACCGCTTGTCTGCTGTATCTGTGCTGGGTGGTATAATAGCCTGGGGTCCTGGTACTGCTGCCCTCGGGTAAGGAGAACCGCTTGTCTGCTGTATCTGTGCTGGGTGGAATAATAGCCTGGCATCCTGGCACTGCTGCCCTCAGAAGGAGAACCGCTTGTCTGCTGTATCTGTGCTGGGTGGTATAATAGCCTGGCGTCCTGGCACTGCTGCCCTTGGTAAGGAGAGCCGCTTGTCTGCTGTATCTGTGCTGGGTGGTATAATAGCCTGGGGTCCTGGTACTGCTGCCCTCAGAAGGAGAACCGCTTGTCTGCTGTATCTGTGCTGGGTGGTATAATAGCCTGGCGTCCTGGCACTGCTGCCCTTGGTAATGAGAGCCGCTTGTCTGCTGTATCTGTGCTGGGTGGAATAATAGCCTGGCGTCCTGGCACTGCTGCCCTCAGAAGGAGAACCGCTTGTCTGCTGTATCTGTGCTGGGTGGTATAGCCTGGCATCCTGGTACTGCTGCCCTCAGTAAGGAGAACCGCTTGTCTGCTGGGTGGTATAGCCTGGCATCCTGGTACTGCTGCCCTCAGAAGGAGAACTGCTTGTCTGCTGTATCTGCGCTGGGTGGTATAATAGCCTGGCGTCCTGGCACTGCTGCCCTCAGAAGGAGAACCGCTTGTCTGCTGTATCTGTGCTGGGTGGTATAATAGCCTGGGGTCCTGGTACTGCTGCCCTCGGGTAAGGAGAACCGCTTGTCTGCTGTATCTGTGCTGGGTGGAATAATAGCCTGGCATCCTGGCACTGCTGCCCTCAGAAGGAGAACCGCTTGTCTGCTGTATCTGTGCTGGGTGGTATAATAGCCTGGCGTCCTGGCACTGCTGCCCTTGGTAAGGAGAGCCGCTTGTCTGCTGTATCTGTGCTGGGTGGTATAATAGCCTGGGGTCCTGGTACTGCTGCCCTCAGAAGGAGAACCGCTTGTCTGCTGTATCTGTGCTGGGTGGTATAATAGCCTGGCGTCCTGGCACTGCTGCCCTTGGTAATGAGAGCCGCTTGTCTGCTGTATCTGTGCTGGGTGGAATAATAGCCTGGCGTCCTGGCACTGCTGCCCTCAGAAGGAGAACCGCTTGTCTGCTGTATCTGTGCTGGGTGGTATATTAGCCTGGCGTCCTGGTACTGCTGCCCTTGGTAAGGAGAGCCGCTTGTCTGCTGTATCTGTGCTGGGTGGTATAATAGCCTGGGGTCCTGGTACTGCTGCCCTCAGAAGGAGAACCGCTTGTCTGCTGTATCTGTGCTGGGTGGTATAATAGCATGGGGTCTTGGTACTGCTGCCCTCAGAAGGAGAACCGCTTGTCTGCTGTATCTGTGCTGGGTGGTATAATAGCATGGGGTCTTGGTACTGCTGCCCTCAGAAGGAGAACCGCTTGTCTGCTGTATCTGTGCTGGGTGGTATAATAGCCTGGCGTCCTGGCACTGCTGCCCTCAGAAGGAGAACTGCTTGTCTGCTGTATCTGTGCTGGGTGGTAAAGCCTGGCGTCCTGGTACTGCTGCCCTCGGTTTGTCTGCTTAGAATCAGATATCTGAATGACCATAATGCTGGCGAGTGTTACAGAAGGTGCAGTGAATGCATCAGTCCCTCACAGGGGGTACAGTATAATGGGATTATCCTGCCCCCTGACGCTTCCTTATGATTGCCCGCTGTGCATAGAATAGAATTAACTACAAAGTGAGAGGATCTGATGCCCTCCATCTGGTGTGTCCTGTAACACCGTTATAATGTCCTGCCTGCGAGTGTGGCGCTTACTATAATCTCTGACCAACTCTAAAAGGGCCTGCACGTGAGGAGATCCTAATGCTTGTGTCAACCTTAGCCATGTCGGCCTATGTCATGTGTCTACCTAAGCCATGTCAACCTTCAGTGCACGTTGACGTAATGACCCATACCCGGGCCGGATGGATCAAGCTTCCAAAAGTGATAAAACAGAGTGATAAACAACCAGCCAATCAGCTCCCACCTGTCATTTTTTTTAAAAACAACCTGTAACATGACAGTTAGGAGCTGATTGGCTGGCTGTTTATCACTCTCCACTTGATCACTTTTTGAAACTTAGTGCATCTGGCCCCCTGGTGCCTAACTTAACTTTCCCTCCCCCAACTTATACAGCCTACCCTTACCCTAACCCCCTAGTGCCTGACCTCCCTCTAAATGCCTAATGACCCCCCTCCCCTCCACAGCCTTCCCCTACCGCACTTGATTCAGACATGGGCCCAGCCGCAGCAGCCTCTACTGGTGGTCGCCCATCTGCCTCTATACCACTATAAGGCCTTCCCTGGTGAACGTCCGTGTGTATGACTGTCATTGCCAGGACTTGGAGCTTCCATTCTGTATATTGCACCATGTTGGACCTGTACTTCATACGCCTTACGTCAGAGGTTCCCAAACACGGTCCTCAAGGCACCCCAACAGTCCAGGTATTAAGTTTATCCATGCTTGGCCACAGGTGACTTAATTAGTTAGTCAGTCTGATTTAACCATCAGTGCTGAGTCATGGATATACCTAAAACCTGGACTGTTGGGGTGCCTTCAGGACCGCGTTTGGGAACCTCTGCCTTACGTTATCCAGCACTGTCACTGTCATAGACCTACACGCACCAGATCCATCTGACCGTCTCTCTTCCAGCAGGAGAGCTGCTGCATATGGAAGATGCACATAGTAAAGGGATCGGAAGGGCTGGGAGTCCAAATCACCGGTGGCCGAGGTTCGAAGCGTTCTCCTCATGGTATTATCATTGCCCACGTAGAAGAGGGAGGAACAGCCGACAGGTAATCACCGGAATTCCAGAATGCGTCGATAGCTTGTCCCTTGTTTACACTGTGTCACCTGTTTGTCACTGTATCAGTATATTACACGTGTGTCGCCGGTTCTGTATTATCTGTGTATACGTGAGATGGAAATGTTGTTTTTTCCTTAACTTCTCAATAACATCCCAGGAACTGATCTAGAATTTAGCAACACTTCCTTTGACCTAGATATATAACTACCAGAGGAAGTTCATCTGCTCCCTTGAATAGTTTGAGGGAGAAAAGACAAATTACTCGATGCAAAGGGGGAGGTGTATCAAACTGTGTAGAATAATCGTGGCGAAGTGTGGCGAGTGCAGCGAGCCCCGCTAGGGGACACGCTCCGCGTCCTCCCGACCTTTTCATACCCCCACTATCCACGTTGGCGTGGAGTTGATTTTCTAAAGTGTGGCAAGCGCAGCGAGCCACCGAGCCCGAAGCATGGCGAGCACCGCGAGGGGATGCGGATTACTTTACATGTGTTCCGTGTCCCCTCGCCACGCTTCGGGCACGGTAGCTCGCTATGCTTGCCACACTTTATAAAATCAACTCCACGCCGACGTGGAAAGTGGGGGTATGAAAAGGTTGTGAGGACGCGTTCCGCGTCCCCTCGTGGGGCTCGCCACGTTTTGGCGTGACGTGGATAGTGGGGGTGTGCTAAATCCAATTGCATCGAATAGACATGTATACTGGGGGTGTTGTGCTAAATCGCATGCGATCGATGCGATTTTGCGTGGGATGCGATGCCATCCGCGGCCAGTGAGATCGCGTCGCATCACACGAAAACGTGCCATGCGATGCGATTACACTACGCAGAATAGACCAGTAAGCAAATAGCTTAGTGGGCGCCCTGCAAATACACAAGTACCCATTTTATTTATTAAGCGCCACAAGTGGTTGGCATGGCAGCGCCGTACAGAGGGCACACATTAGAACAATACAGGGTAAACAGAACTAAACATAACAATAATGATGTGCGAGAGAGAGGAGGGCCCTGCTCCAAGGAGCTTATAGTCTACTTTATCTCTTTCTCCTTCATCTCTCCAATGTTTGATACATCTCCCTAAAAGTGAGAAACTCTGTTTCATTAGTTTCTATTAAATACTTCCATACGATATTGAAGATTTATGTCACTGTGTTTTCAGGGATGGTAGACTAAAAGCGGGAGACGAGTTACTGATGATAAATGGCCAGTCGCTGGTGGGGCTCTCGCATCAAGAAGCCGTGGTTATTCTCCGGGCTACCGTCGGACTGGTGCAGCTTGTGGTTGCCAGCAGGGTAGGTTTATAGTGTTGCCATGGTAACAAGTGTGATGTGTCTGTCTTCTGATGCAGGCAGCCATTTTGTGCGATGAACCAATAATTTAGTATATCGATTGAGTAGAAAATAGTTATTTCCTGAGGATTGGGTGGTCATTGGATTAAACATATAATTGCTGCCTCTACTGTATCTAGACAGTGCATCTGCTTCAATGTGATTTGTCTGGTTTTGATTTTATTCCTGGAACAGTAAAGGTGGGTACACACTACACAGGGACATTGCCCGCAACGGATCTGGTGGGGTAGCGGGCATTAGCAAATGTGTACATTTAGTCGCCAATGACTATGTCTTCCATCGGCCCTGCCGAGGATGTTGTGACTTTGTGGGTACTACACTACACAGGGACATTTCCCGCGCCGGACCTGGTGGGGGAGCCGGCATCAGCAAATGTGTACATTCAGCCGCCACAGACGATGTCTTCCATTGGCCCTGCCAAGGATGTTGTGACATAGTGGGTACACACTAGATCAGTGGTTCCCAAACTGTGTGCCGTGGCTCCCTGGTGTGCCTCGGGACACTTGCAGGGGTGCCTCGGGTTGGTGGACCAGTACCAAATCATATTATTCATGATCATTATTTATGGACAAAACCAGTGCTGGTGGCTGCCAATCATAAAATATGTGTACACACAGAAGCAAATCATGCACTTTAAACACAGAAGAAGCACACATAAACACAATCTACTTAATTTTATATATAGTTTTTTGGGCCTAGGGGTGCCGTGGAAAAATTCTGATACTCTAGGGTGCCGTGATTCAAAAAAGATTGGGAACCCCTGCACTAGATAATGTGCACCATATGTCGGTCCAATCTGCCAGATCAGATCATAGATCACACTAGACAATGTGCCGCATATGAGGGTCCAATCCACTGTATCGGAACACAGATCACACTAGACGATGTGCCCCATATGTCGTTCCGATCTGCCGGATCAGATCACAGATCACACTAGACAATGTGACCCATACCTCGTTCCGATCTGCCGGATCAGATCACGGATCACACTAGACAATGTGACCCATACGGCGTTCCGATCTGCCGGATCAGATCACGGATCACACTAGACAATGTGACCCATACGGCGTTCCGATCTGCCGGATCAGATCACAGATCACACTAGACGATGTGTCCCATACTGCGTTCCTATCTGCTGGATCAGATCACAGATCACACTAGACGATGTGACCCATACGTCATTCTGATCTGACGGATCACATCACAGATCACACTGGACGATGTGACCCATACGTCTTTCCTATTTGCCGGATCAGATCGCAGATCACACTAGACGATGTGACCCATACGTCATTCTGATCTGACGGATCACATCACAGATCACACTGGACGATGTGACCCATACGTCTTTCCTATTTGCCGGATCAGATCGCAGATCACACTAGACGATGTGACCCATACGTCATTCCGATCTCCCGGATCAGATCGCAGATCACACTAGACGATGTGACCCATACGTCATTCTGATCTGACGGATCACATCACAGATCACACTGGACGATGTGACCCATACGTCTTTCCTATTTGCCGGATCAGATCGCAGATCACACTAGACGATGTGACCCATACGTCGTTCTGATGTAACTGATCAGATCACAGATCACACTAGACGATGTGACCCATACGTCATTCCGATCTGCCGGATCAGATCGCAGATCACACTAGACGATGTGACCCATACGTCATTCTGATCTGACGGATCACATCACAGATCACACTAGACGATGTGACCCATACGTCTTTCCTATTTGCCGGATCAGATCGCAGATCACACTAGACGATGTGACCCATACGTCGTTCTGATCTAACGGTTCAGATCACAGATCACACTAGACGATGTGACCCATACGTCCTTCCGATCTGCCGGATCAGATCGCAGATCACACTAGACGATGTGACCCATACGTCGTTCTGATGTAACTGATCAGATCACAGATCACACTAGACGATGTGACCCATATGTCGTTCCTATCTGCTGGATCAGATCACAGATCACACTAGACGATGTGACCCATATGTCATTCCGATCTGCCGGATCAGATCACACTAGACGATGTGCCCCATATGTTGGACGGATCACACGCAGTGTTTTTATTACAGGCTATGGGGTCCATGTACTAAGCACTAGAGAGCGATAAAGTTGATTATGAACAAAAAAGATTAGTTATGCCTTATCCCCCCCCCCCCTCCTTATTATGCCTTATTCCCTGTTCCCGGCCATCACTTACTTGATGGGTGTGAACGTCAGATACAAGACTGACAGGTGCTTAGCGACTTCCGGATTTCATAGTATATTACTGTGACAATGGAAGAGTTCGAATTACACAATTCTAATCTCACCCCAGGCCAGAGACAGACGGATGACATTTATAGGATAAGATAGTAAACAGGATGACACCTATTACACCCACACAGTATCCTGGGTTGGGGATACTCCTCCCGTCCTTATATATAAATATCATTTCCAATTTAAGATCTATTTATCTGGGTTGGTCGTATCACTCCCTGCCTTGTTTACCTGTGTTACTTTCCTCCCATGTTCACCTGTGCTTACCTGTGTCCTAGCTCCTGTTATTTACCATGTCCCACTCCCCTTGTATGTAGATTCAGGTTTGTGGGGGGCAGTTACCAATAGCAACGTCCTGGAGATCTATAATATGTGTCTTTACATATTAGGGTGACATGCCTTAAGTCAACCACTGAAGGTTGACATGGCTAAGGTCGACTTGGCCAAGGTTGGAAGGTCAACACAAGCATTAGGTCAACAATGGCTAGGTTGACAGTCAAAAGGTCGACACAGGGTATTTCACAGTCCATAAAAATAGGATGTTCATTGCAGATTATAGTAAAATTATGGAAGAGAAACATCAATTTCATTGGCGGCGGCTGCGGCGCGCTCTAGAGCGGTGCCACACTTGAATTGATCCTTTGGGTGCCATCTAGTGGCCTCCAGCATGTCACTCTTGAATTCCCCCCGTAGAGGTAAGGAGCATTAGCCTTTTAGTATATACTGTAGGATTACCAGCAACTCCGTCCTTACATTTTTTTAACCATAATGTTGGAATAAGTTCATACACCCAAAGGTAAGTTCATACTTACTCAGAACTGCTTGGTTTAGCCTAAACGCCAAGTTTTTAAAGGGTCCTAATACACAAATGTACAAAGACAAGTACACAACTTGGCCCTTCCACAGCATATCCTAATAAGTGCAATGATCCTTATTTATTTCTATATGAGTCAGGCCCGTGACCATGGGGGACGTCATTGTCGCTTACCCAAATAAACGCTCCGTCGCCTATTGTTAATTAAAGAGCACAAAGCTCGGACAACCCTTTATCCCCCCACCCTGACACATTGTTTTAACATTACATTTTCTTTGTTTTAAGGACGGCACAGACGTGGACTTCTGCAAATACCCATCCACGAGTCTGCCAGACTTAGTGAGCGCCTGCGCCGCGCAGGACACTCACACTGACAATAAGGAGAACGTGGAGCCAGATGGGGAAGAGGAGAAGGGATGCGGGGTGCCCCCGGCAGCTGTAAGTGACTATCCAGAGCAGACACAACTCTCGGGCCCATAAATGCTCCAGACTTTCCTGTGCTCCGGCTGCGGGCCCTTAGGAGGAAAAAATACATGAGGTCATCTTGTTTTTAGCACAAGATAATAACGTTCTAAGCTCTGCTACAGCCGTTAAACTTGTCACATTAACAGCTTTGCAAGTGGCATTTTCTGTGACCAGTGAGGGATGCAGTTAAAGGGACACAAAGCAGAACGCCTCTATTTTCTTTTTCTCAATATTATTTTTTTTACAATTAAATTTGGAATTAATTTTTAATTATTTAGTTTGGAAATTTGTCGAGTTGTAGTAATTTAACATTCAATTGGGAGAATTCATGCGGGTGGATTGCACCATCAAAAAAACAAATGGGCAAATCCGGGTTGCACTCTTTGGTAAATCTTTTTTTTTTATATTACAGAGCAGATTATCCAATATCCTGTTATCTTAAAGCGATGGGAATTAAAAAAAATATTTGACCCACGTCCTGTTATCAGAACTAACTCTTTACCCGGACCACCTTGGGGGTCATAGTAGTTTGGTTGCTCTGCGTTCTGCTGTGCGACGGAAGCACTTACCTCTGCTGCATGTTCTTGTGCATTGGGCGGATCGCTATCCAGTTCTCTCTGCTACACTGTATCCGTGCCGCCTCTTCTCCGCTCCTTCCTCCTCTTCCTCCTCTCTGGCTCCTCTCCGCTAACAAAGTCGCAGTGATTGCAATAGGTATGGGCAGTGCCAATCCCCCTCGGCTTCTGGCTGTACCACCCTCTGCACGGCTCTGCCGCTCAATTTCTCGAACTGTCTTGATACTTCTTTCTTTAGCTGGTTGTAGTTTTATAGTAGTCCAATCCAGAGTTGTGTGTGTGTGTGTGTGTGTGTGTGTGTGTGTGTATATAGAGATATGTGTTTGTATATATATATATGTATACCCTCTACTGTACTTTATATTTGATTCTGTGCAAACATAAACTTAATTAACTGAAGTTCTAGTTAACATGATTTAGATTATATTTGCCAGGCTAAATAATACCCCTATTATACCTACAATCCGGGTCGCACCCCTTTCACACCGGCGTCTCCACCCGGTATAATGCCGGGCAGGTGATGTCAGTGAACGGGTGACCCGGGTTACCCGTTTACACTGCACAGCGTGTTCAACCCTGCTTGCTACCCGGGTTGAAATGCCGGGTCTCACGATTCGGGTCATTTCAAATGGGAGCGGTTACACCACCAGCAAACCCAGGTTTTTATGCTCTCTCCTGTGCAAAAACTCTGGTTATTTTGGCTGCTGTAAAAGGGGTATTACTTTGCTTGCAAAATACCTTAATATAGACAGTGATTTTCAACCTTTTTACCTTGCGGCACACTAAATAAGACTTTAAATTGCCAAGGCACACCCTAAGGGCAAAACACATTGCCACAGAGCAAAACACATTGGCCACCACAGGAAAAAAAAAACCTATTGGCCCCCACATTAAAAACAATCACACTGGTCCCCACAGGTAACAAAAATAAAATACATTGGCCCTTTGCATGAAACGAAGAGACCAGTAAACAACATTTGAACTGGTGGTAGCTGTAAATGGGATTGGACATCTCTAGATGTGGGGGCACACTTGAGAATAGCTCAAGGCACACTAGTGTGCCATGGCACACTGGTTGAAAAACACTGATATAGACCATTATTTCCCTTTAAGAGACTGCAGGATTCTGTTTTTGTTGCATAAGTATGTTAAATGTATGAGCGAATGAATAAAACAGCGGTGGCAGAATTATTGATGGCGAAGGATTGGCTGATGCGTAAGAGCTCATTTGCATGTATAATTGATGCTGTGACTTGGTAAAGTGATGTGGGCGGGGAGAAACTTTCCTGTAAGCGGTGGGTGCGGTGATGCGACTGTTAGCACTGTGTATATGCTGTACTAGAACGGGGCGCGCAGCATTTGTACCGTCTGTTTTGTGAATGTGGTTTCTGTTATCATTTTATTATGTCAGGACTGTGAAAGTGGTGGGACGCAGACATTTTACTTCACTTTTATGGGGTTATAATTCTATAGTTCATGGCATATTTGCATTTATTAACACAAATAATAGAAACATCCATTTTGGCTTCTTTGGAAGAAATCACGGACCAAGTTACTCCTTTGTGGGCTAAAAGATATCATAACGGAAAGTGAAAGCAACTTTTGCAGGGACACTGATCTGTTTCAAACTTGCTGGATATGGGTAGAGCGAGCTGTGAAGACAGAGATTGGAGGTAGGAGCACATCGGGACTGGGGGTGGGGTGGAGAGATGGTGGGCTAAAAACTGTCACAGCTCAAAGTGAAAGTACATTGCAGAAGCCGTCATTTTGACGGGCTTTTAACTAGTGTCTACCATATTACTTTGTGCTAGGCATAATTAAGCACGATATAATTCGGCCCCTTTAAGCAGTAAGCGATGTGAGTGCGTGACATACTGTACGGCGTGACGTACGTTTTTTCAATGAACTGAGAGCTGGCTGCTTTTTTGCCGATTGCCCGGGAGAGGCTCACTGATGAGAATCCAACATCTGCTAAATAGATTACAAGGCATCGCCTTCATCCTTCAGTCGTGGAATTTCCAAGCTGATCATAATTCGTTATTTTAGCTGAAAATGATTGCCAGAAGTTATCTGCGCTCCGTAGTAATGGAACACAAATGCCGTACCTTAATTACACCTGCTCCCACAGGGGCCCACTAATCCTCATGACACAAGTGATTTGTACGTCTACGTATAACGGCGGACAATTAGCCAGGCCACGCCGCTCCGATGGTGAAATCTGTCACAGCTCTAAATCCCCCCTAACTGCTAATGTTCCACATGATTAAATTGACATCATATGTGCGGGGCTGGGGGGGGACGAGAAGGGAAACCGTATCTGGTGTTTTAATAAAAATGTATTTCAGAGCTGCCAAGTGCCGTAAACGTGCCACGCACGCTGATATGGGAAAGCGGTCCATTGGAACAGATGTTTTCTTCTCTTTCTCATGGATTTTTATCGATTCGCTTTTGAAGGTTCTCCTCAGCACCTGGCGGAGGAAGCCGCGTAATTATTGCAGGATAAACGCCATGTATCCATGGTGCCAGACATTTTTCGGGTCTTTGTGCCGAGCCAAAGGGATGGACCTTTTCCCTGGCTTCCGAGCAGGTGTATCTGTCTCTTAGATTTGTCTTTGTGAATTTGTAGTGACTTTGTCCACCTTCCCCCTTTATGCGTCCGTCTAGACATCTGTATTGCTAGAAGGCTGCAGCCAAATGGACAGTTTGGGGCTTTTTTTAGGTGACCTGATGCTTCATATAGATTCCTAGAACTAGGGTTGTGGGCTTGTGGCTTGCAGCGGCACACTGCCTGGATAATAATGCTAGGCCAATTGGACACATTATCATTGCACCCTTTAATTGAATTGCAGGGGCAGTTAATCATAAAAAGCCCCTTAGAGTGTGACCGGCCGTATGTGTTGTGCAGTCTCCTCCCACCATTCGCTCACATGCCTTAGCAGTGCCTGATCTACCAATAGGCTGCAGCCTGGAGTTGCTGGGTCAGCATGGAATTTGCAAAAATAGCCTCCCAAAAATGGCTGCCGTCTTCTATGAAACCTTTTAGACCTCTAGCGTCTGTCAGGGGAAGGCAGCTAGCCCAGCGCAACCCGGAAGCACGGATTCTGGGAGAGCTGGTGCACTCTGAGCTTGTAACCCCCAGGCAATGAGCAAGAAACTCCCTGGCAAGGAGCATATATATAACCCCTGGCAACGAGCACGTAATCCCCCGGGACAATGGACAGGTGTAAAATCACTGCCCGACAATCGGATTCCGACAGTCAGTATACCATATTCGTAATCCCAACTGCCGGTGCTCCGATAGGGGGGATCCCGACTGACAGGGTCTATTCTCCTTTGTGGGGTGCACGACCCCCACAGAGGGAGAATAGAACCTGTGGCGAGCGAAGCGAGCCACCGACCTTCCAAAGGGCTTCTTTCGGAGCACCGGCAGTTGGGATTCCGATTGCCATCCTGATTGTCGGGCAGTCATACCACACCGGCAATGAACACGTAACCCTCTGACAACCAGCGTTTAACCCCCTGGCAATGAGTACGTAACCCTCTGGCAATGAGCTGGTAACACCCTAGGAATGAGTGCACAGCAATGAGAGCATAACCCCCCTGGCAATGAACGCGTAGCCCCTGGCAATGAGCACGCAACTCCCTGGCAACCAGCATTTAACCCCCTAGCAACAAGCATGTAGCCCCCTAATTTATAATATATGGGAGGGGCACTTCTGTATTAGCCTAGGGCGCATCTGTACGGCCGTTCCCCAGCTGCCGCTGTCAGGTCAGTAACTGCACAGAATTCTCATGTCACCAACAGCAGCAGCAGCGTAGCGCTGGGAGAGCCTGGGAGCTCGGGGGACTTCCTGCGAGACACCAGGGACAATGCACGTCTTGGCAAGTTTTACAGGATAAATTCCCGAATAAAACAGGATGGAGGCTGCAAGATCCTGTGAGTGGTTTCTGACGAGTCTGAGCCAACAGAGGCCTACAGGGTTACTTTAAAAATAAATAAATAAAATAATGAAATGATAATTAACAGACCGTTTGTTTAGGAAGAAGGAAACGAGTTCTGTTTTGGCAAAACCGCCGCCTGCCTATTGTTAGCCGAGAGATGTTGCTGTAATCATACCTCAGGAGCGGCTGTTTGTCATTCTAATCAACAAAACACTGAAGTGCGGAGAATTCGTTCCAGTTAGCGTTATATTGCCAAGCATGTCACTGACGGAATACAGACCACAAGCTGATGGAAGCCAATTACAGTTTATTATCACTTAAAAGTGGCTTCCAAATAACTTTAAAGACTAATGGGGGGGGGGGGGGGGCGCTTATCAAGCCTTGAAATTGTAGTGGTGGAGTTGCCCTTAGCAACCAATCGGCTTCTGACTAATTTGTGATTGGTTGGTACTTTGGGGGAGTTTTATCAAAGCTTGGAGAGAGGTAAAGTACCAACCAATCAGCCCCTAACTTCCTTCCTATCAAGCTTCAAAAGTGATAAAATGGGAAGTGGTAATGCAGCAGCCAATTAGCTTCTATCTGCCATGTTACAGACTGGGTTTGAAAAATAACAGGTAGAAGCTGATTGGCTGGTTCTCATTCTCCACTTTACCTCTTTCTGAGATTGCATAATGGTGGCAGAATGGTTAGCCTTCGCACCACGGGATTATCTGTGGGAATTGGTGATTGTTCCGTGTCTGCATGGGTGTCTTCCAAAGGCTCCGGTATCCTCTGACAATCTGAAAACTTAGTGGTATGTTAATTGCCTTTTGACATAATAAATTACCTTCCTAAATTGGTCTTCTCTAGTTAGGTCCATTTTCATTATGGCGGCTCCACCATGGCCATAACTGTGCGGAGTTTGTATATTCTCCCTGTGCTTGAGTGGGTTTCCTCCGGGTACTCCTGTTTTCTCCCACAAACCAAAAATATACCGGTAGGTTAACTGGCTCCATACGAAATGATTTTCTTAATTTTTTTTAAACCAGCATGTTCTTACATCACCATCCCAGAGGGAGCGTACCGAGGCACTGAGCACCAAAGTACGCATCCCACTAACTGGGAGTCCATGTCGACAGTTGTAGACATTGACATCCAAAAATTGTGAAAAACTCATGTGACTAACTTTTTCATGACCCTGCATGTCAACCTTTTGGGGTCAAACTATTGACTGTCTAGATACCGTATATCTGACAATCCACACCCATTCCTCCCATCCATCAACGAAATGTTGGCTGTGCCAACTGTGATGCATCCCGCACCCTTGGTTTGACGTAGATCCCCCCTACTCCAATCTGCCGCGTTGGGAGTTACAATATACGGCACTTGCTTTGCTTGTTTCCTGCATCTGCTCGGAGGGGAGGGGGGGGGGGGTCTGGGTTTGAGGCAGATAAACCGATGCGCAGCTGACAATCTGGAATTCTTCAGTGGAAATCTCTGGCCTAACCCCAGTAATAACCTCCTCACGTAAGCACGGCCATATGTTAAAGCGCTAGAAGCCATGAAAGGGAGGCCTGTGTGAGAATCTGCCTCAGACCTATAAAATACAACTTCCTCCCCGAACTGTAAAATATTTATATTTCGTACTGAGCAGTATTGCAGACACGCGTCCCCCAACTGCGTTTCTAGGGAGGCCGCCATGTTTAAACGCACGGAACGGCAAATCGTATTGGATTAATACCAGAGGAACTATGCAGACACAAAGGGGTACTTTTATTAACCCCTTCCTGACAGAGCTAGTTTTGGCGTTCCTGACAGAGCCATTTTTTTCAAATCTGACATGTCTCACTTAAGTGGGGATAACTTTTTTTTGCTTTTACTTATCCCAGTGATTTTGAGATTGTTTTTTCGTGACACATTGTACTTCAAATTAGTGGTAAATTTGGGTCGATACAGTCTGTGTTTTTTTGTGAAAAATACCAAAATGTCGTGAAAAAATGGAAAATTTAGCGATTTGCAAAATGTTAAATTTTCTGCTTGTGAGACAAATAATCATACCACTCAAAATAGTTAATAACTAACATAGACCATATGTCTACTTTATATTTCCATCATTATTTCAACTTCCTTTTAATTTTTTTGGACACTAGGAGGCTTACAATATGAATAGCAAATTCTCAAATTTTCAAGAAAATTTCAAACACTGATTTTTTTAGGGACCAGTTCAGTTCTGATGTGACTTTGAGGGACTTGTATGTGAGACACCCCCATAAATGATGCCATTTCAAAAACTGCACCCCTCACAGTATTCAAAACAGCATTTTGGAAGTTTGTTAACCCTTTAGGTGTTTCACAGGAATTAAAACAAAGTGTAGGTGAAATTTCAAAATTTCTTTTTTTTTGCAGATTTGCAATTTTAATACATTTTTCTAAGGAACACAGTACATTTTACTAGAGAAATGTGACTAAAAATTGATTCCCCCAATTCTTTTGTTTTCATAAATATCCTATATGTGGCCCTAGTGTGCACGTTGACCAAACCACAGGCTTCATAATAGAAGGAGCACCTACTTGATTTTGGAGACTCCTTTTTCTGAGATTATTTTTTAGGCACCATGTAGGTTTCTAGGCACCATAAGATGCTAAAATTTAGGAACCCCCCCACAAGTGACCCCATTTTGCAAACTACACCCCTCAGGGAATTCATCTAGGGGTATAGTGTACATTTCAAACCCCCAGGGGTTTCACCAATTGTGGTACAACTGGGCATTGAAAATGAAAAATTAAATTTTTTACACAAAAATGCAGTTCTGGCTCAAAATTTTTAATTTTCACAAGGAATGAAGGAGAAAAAGCACCCCAAAATCTGTGCCCCAATTTCTCCCGAGTACGGCAATGCCTCACATGTGACCAAAAAATACCAGTTGGGTGCATGGCAGGACTCCGAAGGGAAGGAGTGATTTTTGGATTTTGCAGCTCAGATTCTGGTGGAATTTTGGTGGGTGCTATGTCGCATTAGCAAGACCCCCCAAGCACCAATACAGTGGAACCCCCCCACAAGTCACCCCATTTTGCAAACTACACCCCTCAGGGAATTCATCTAGGGGTATAGTGTACATTTCAAACCCCCAGGGGTTTCACCAATTTTGATACAAGTGGGCATTGAAAATGAAAAATTAAATTTTTTTACACAAAAATGCAGTTCTGGCTCAAAATTTTTAATTTTCAGAAGGTATGAAGGAGAAAAAGCACCCCAAAATCTGTGCCCCAATTTCTCCCGAGTACGGCAATGCCTCACATGTGACCAAAAAATACCAGTTGGGTGCATGGCAGGACTCAGAAGGGAAGGAGTGATTTTTGGATTTTGCAGCACAGATTTTGGTGGAATGAATGGTGGGTGCTATGTTGCACCAATACAGTGGAACCCCCCCACAAGTCACCCCATTTTGCAAAGTACACCCCTCAGGGAATTCATCTAGGGGTATAGTGTACATTTCAAACCCCCAGGGGTTTCACCAATTTTGATACAAGTGGGCAGTGAACATGAAAAATTACATTTTTTTACACAAAAATGCAGTTCTGCCTCAAAATTTTTAATTTTCAGAAGGTATGAAGGAGAAAAAGCACCCCAAAATCTGTGCCCCAATTTCTCCCGAGTACGGCAATGCCTGACATGTGACCATAAAATACCAGTTGGGTGCATGGCAGGACTCAGAACGGAAGGAGTGATTTTGTGGATTTTGCAGCTCAGATTCTGGTGGAATTTTGGTGGGTGCTATGTCGCATTAGCAAGACCCCCCAAGCACCAATACAGTGGAACCCCCCCACAAGTCACCCCATTTTGCAAACTACACCCCTCAGGGAATTCATCTAGGGGTATAGTGTACATTTCAAACCCCCAGGGGTTTCACCAATTTTGATACAAGTGGGCAGTGAACATGAAAAATTACATTTTTTTACACAAAAATGCAGTTCTGGCTCAAAATTTTTCATTTTCAGAAGGTATGAAGGAGAAAAAGCACCCCAAAATCTGTGCCCCAATTTCTCCCGAGTACGGCAATGCCTGACATGTGACCAAAAAATACCAGTTGGGTGCATGGCAGGACTCAGAAGGGAAGGAGTGATTTTTGGATTTTGCAGCTCAGATTCTGGTGGAATTTTGGTGGGTGCTATGTGGCATTAGCAAGACCCCCCAAGCACCAATACAGTGGAACCCCCCCACAAGTCACCCCATTTTGCAAACTACACCCCTCAGGGAATTCATCTAGGGGTAGAGTGTACATTTCAAACCCCCAGGGGTTTCACCAATTTTGATACAAGTGGGCAGTGAACATGAAAAATTACATTTTTTTACACAAAAATGCAGTTCTGGCTCAAAATTTTTCATTTTCAGAAGGTATGAAGGAGAAAAAGCACCCCAAAATCTGTGCCCCAATTTCTCCCGAGTACGGCAATGCCTGACATGTGACCAAAAAATACCAGTTGGGTGCATGGCAGGACTCAGAAGGGAAGGAGTGATTTTTGGATTTTGCAGCTCAGATTCTGGTGGAATTTTGGTGGGTGCTATGTGGCATTAGCAAGACCCCCCAAGCACCAATACAGTGGAACCCCCCCACAAGTCACCCCATTTTGCAAACTACACCCCTCAGGGAATTCATCTAGGGGTAGAGTGTACATTTCAAACCCCCAGGGGTTTCACCAATTTTGATACAAGTGGGCAGTGAACATGAAAAATTACATTTTTTTACACAAAAATGCAGTTCTGGCTCAAAATTTTTCATTTTCAGAAGGTATGAAGGAGAAAAAGCACCCCAAAATCTGTGCCCCAATTTCTCCCGAGTACGGCAATGCCTGACATGTGACCATAAAATACCAGTTGGGTGCATGGCAGGACTCAGAACGGAAGGAGTGATTTTGTGGATTTTGCAGCTCAGATTCTGGTGGAATTTTGGTGGGTGCTATGTCGCATTAGCAAGACCCCCCAAGCACCAATACAGTGGAACCCCCCCACAAGTCACCCCATTTTGCAAACTACACCCCTCAGGGAATTCATCTAGGGGTATAGTGTACATTTCAAACCCCCAGGGGTTTCACCAATTTTGATACAAGTGGGCAGTGAACATGAAAAATTACATTTTTTTTACACAAAAATGCAGTTCTGGCTCAAAATTTTTCATTTTCAGAAGGTATGAAGGAGAAAAAGCACCCCAAAATCTGTGCCCCAATTTCTCCCGAGTACGGCAATGCCTGACATGTGACCAAAAAATACCAGTTGGGTGCATGGCAGGACTCAGAACGGAAGGAGTGATTTTTTGGATTTTGCAGCTCAGATTCTGGTGGAATGAATGGTGGGTGCTATGTTGCACCAATACAGTGGAACCCCCCCACAAGTCACCCCATTTTGCGAAGTACACCCCTCAGGGAATTCATCTAGGGGTAGAGTGTACATTTCAAACCCCCAGGGGTTTCACCAATTTTGATACAAGTGGGCAGTGAACATGAAAAATTACATTTTTTTACACAAAAATGCAGTTCTGGCTCAAAATTTTTCAATTTCACAAGGAATGAAGGAGAAAAAGCACCCCAAAATCTGTGCCCCAATTTCTCCCAAGTACGGCAATGCCTCACATGTGACCAAAAAATACCAGTTGGGTGCATGGCAGGACTCAGAAGGGAAGGAGTGATTTTTGGATTTTGCGGCTCAGATTCTGGTGGAATGAATGGTGGGTGCTATGTGGCATTAGCAAGACCCCCGAAGCACGGTGAAATTATGAACCTAATATTCCATAGATGTGTGGTATAATTTAAAACACTCCTTTATACATAGGCCGGGTTTGTCGGGGCAAGTGTCACACTGGAAAATAGTTTGCTTTCTTATTCCCTTTTTATAGCAAACTTTGCACCTTTTTTGTGTCCTGCCCTTTTTTCCAGTGGAGGGGATTTCATCAGGAAAATGCTGCCCTGGTACAATACGGGGGCCAGTACTAGAAGTACTGGGGCCCTCTGCCTGCTGGTTCCCAAATATTAGGCCCTTTATGACTTCCTCTTGAAAGTGCATAAATGTCCCCCTCTGGCCGGTAGAACGGAATAGCACGTAAGCGTTATACAGTGCCATCTGGATGATATACACGGCCACCTTCTTGTACCAGATTTTTGTTTTCCGCAGGGCACTGTACGGCTTCAGTACCTGATCTGAAAGATCCACTCCGCCCATGTACCTATTGTAATCCAGGATACAATTAGGTTTTGAGGTGTGGGTACTGGTACCTCGTACAGGGACGGAGGTGGTACTGTCTCCGTGAATTGTTGTCAGTATAAGGACATCCCTCTTGTCCTTATATTTGACCAACAACATATTTTCGTTGCATATTCCCCTGCTTTCACCCCTTCTCATTACTTGGGCAATGTGCGTTTTTGGGAGGCCTCTTTGGTTCTTGCGCACAGTACCGCAAGCTGCTGTACCTCTTGAACCAAGGGCCTTAAACAGGGGGATGCTAGTGTAAAAGTTATCCACATAGAGGTGATAACCTTTATCCAGGAAGGGGTGCACTAAATCCCAGACAATTTTCCCACTAACACCTACGAGGGAGGGGGGGCATTCTGGCGGTTCAATTCTTGAATCCTTCCCTTCATAAACCCTAAACCTGTGGGTGTACCCTGAGGTGCTTTCACACAGTTTATACATTTTTATGCCATACCTTGCCCTCTTACTGGGAAGGTACTGGCGGAATTTAACCCTTCCTTTAAAATGTATAAGGGACTCGTCGATACAAATAAATTTTTCAGGGATGTACACCTCTTCAAATTTGGCACTGAAATGATCAATGACCGGCCTGACTTTGAATAGCCGGTCAAAGGTGGGATCATCTCTGGGTGGGCACTGTGCATTATCGGTGTAATGTATGAATTTAAGAATTGTCTCAAATCGAGTCCGGGGCATGGCCATACGGTAAAATGGAGTACTGTACAGAACATCTGTACTCCAATATTGCCTAATTTCTGGCTTTTTTACTATGCCCATATGAAACACCAGACCCCAAAACGTCATCATCTCTACTGCATCTACAGGGGTCCACCTAGCAAATGATGACGTGGGGTTTTGAGCAATAAACTGCTGGGCATATAAATTAGTTTGGTCCACCATTAAATTTATAAAATCATCAGAGAAAAATAATTTGAAAAAGTCAATTTCTCTGAGACCTGTGGAATCAAATTGGATTCCTGGCATGGCCAAAAACTCAGGAACCTGGGGCTCAAAATTGTCTGGTGGTGGGGTCCATACTAGATCAATTATTGGGGGGGGAATCTCAGCTGATCTACGGGGGCGTCTTTGAGGGGGTCCCTCATCAGCAGAGGAGGAAGAGGAGCTTAAGGCAAATCCTTCAAATTCCCCGCTTGCATCACTGGCTGTGTCAGAGTCAGAAGCAAGCATGGCATATGCCTCCTCCACTGAATACATTCTCCTGGATGATTGGGAGGACATTTGGGAGGACATTTGGGAGGACATTTGGGATGCCATTTTTATTTTTGTGTTACCGGTAGTGAAATGTTTCAACACGTGTATAGTGTAGGGGGGGGCACAAACTTTATTTCAATCCGGGGGGTATGTAGTGTGTAGTGTGTATGTAGTGCAGAAAAAAAAAAAAATACTTTATACCAATAAAAAAAAAAAAAAATGAAGGTGTTAAAAAAAAAAAAAATGAAGGGGTTAAAAAAAAAAAAAAGGAAGGGGTTAAAAAAAAAAAAGGTCCTGCGCCAAAAATTGAGCACAGATGTTGGTCAGTAACGTCTGTCACTGAACAGCGCTCAAAGGCAACAGGAATTTGATCAAAAAAAAAAAAAAAAATAGATCAACCCTGTGCCGAAAAAGATGATCAGTGATGTACGTCACTGATCAGCGCACAGCGGCCACAGGACACCCACAAAATCACAGTGTGTGTAAAAAAAAAAATTAAAAAAATACCCCACAGCACACACACAAAAAAAAAAGGTGATCAGTGATGCGACACTGATTACCAGTGAGGTGCAGCAGGTGCACAACCTTTGGTGCAACTGACAGGTATATATAAAAAAAAAAAAACCTCTGTACCCCCAAAAAAGTTGCTGATCACCTCAGATATAGTGATCAGCACAAAAGGCGGGGACAGCAGACACAAAATTTAGCACTCTCTATCACTATCTCTCTCTATCTCTCTATCTCTCACTATCTATCACTATCTATCACTCTATGACACTGCAGCAGCAGCACTGACAGGTATATCTATATATTAAAAAAAACCTGCGCCCCCAAAAAGTTGCTGATCAGTTAATTTATACTGATCAGCACAAAAGGAGGGGGCAGCAGTCAGTTATATAAAAAATATATAGCACAATCTGTCACTATCTCTCTCTATCTCTCTCTATCTCTCTCTCTCTATCTCTCTCTATCTCTCTATAACTATCACACTGCAGCAGCACAAAATATAGCACTCTGTCAGTAGGCCTCTCTCTCTATCTCTCTCTCTCTCTCTCTCTCTCTATCTATAACTATATCACACTGCAGCAGCACAAAATATAGCACTCTCTGACACTATCTCTCTCTCTATCTCTCTCTATCTCTCTCTATCTCTCTCTATCTCTCTCTCTCTATCTCTCTCTATCTCTCTCTATCTATCTCTCTATCTCTCTATCTATCTAGCTAGTACACTGCAGCAGCACAATTTCACAGGAAGGCACAATTATTGAACAGGATCCAGGAAGCAATCAGCAGCGATCAGGTAAGTATTGCAGCAAGTATTCTGGTCAGTATGGCGGCAGGGGGGTACGGTGACCGCACTGCACGCTTTCCAGACCGGAATGGCGTCTGCAGTGCAGTCACCGTTAGTTTAAATCCCCCTCCTTGGCTGTGATTGGTCCGTCGGACCGACGGACCAATCACGGCCTTTGGGGGCGGGCGGGGTGAGGTGGGGTGACACCAGTGTCACCCTTACACCCCGCGGTGATTGGTGCTGTACTTTACAGCACCAATCACCTCTGATCCCGTGTCACCGGCGAACGTTATTCGCCGGTGACACAGGAAAACGCTGTGAATGGCTGTTCACACTGAACAGCCAATCACAGCGATCGCCGACGGGGGGGCGGCATCGCAGCCCCCCCGGGGCATGCACGGACATGTCTGCTGTCAGGGACAGCAGACATGTTGAAACTGTCACCGCGTCTATAGACGCGGTGACAGTTTAAATCCATGACGTACATTTACGCCATGTGTCGGGAAGTGCTTCCCGACCATGACGTAAATGTACGTCAAATGTCGGGAAGGGGTTAAAGGTTCTAGAGAAATGATATTTAGGGGAGAATTTACTAAGATGGGTGTTCTGTTTAACATGGGATGTTGCTATGGGCAACTAATCACCCTAACCTTCTGTTACATGCTCCCTTCTACCCCCTCTGTGTCACTCCTGTCTCTGTCTGTCTGCTCCCCCCCCCCCCCCCCCCCATAGACTGTAAGCTCTGTTACTCACTTGCCATCTATACCCGCATCTCTTCTCACCTGCGTTCATTCATCTCTAATAATGACAACCTGCCTCTGGTAGTAGACAGACACCTCTTCCGCTTCCCTACATCTCCCCTGTATTGTGTACTGAGAACTGTGCTGCTAATTATTATCTGTGCTGTGCTCTGCATTAGTTCTACAGTTACTGTTATGTTTAGTCCTGTGTACCTTGTATTGTCCTAATGTGTGCCCTCTGTACGGTGCTGCCAACCACTTGTGCTGCCTTATAAATAAAATGTAATCACTTTTTTACACCTGACTCATTTCCTTTCCTAGGTCTCTGTTACCCTAATAATGATCTCAGTGATCCATCCCCTGAAGCATTGAACTATTACCATGTTACTTGTACTGTAAGCTGAGTACATGCTACACCAACGTAGAATAGGGTGAAACATTTAACCCCCTTGCCGACCACATTGAATACGGCCCATTGTCTTTCCTCAGTGGTGTCACACGCTTACAGCCAGCCATTTAAAATGCCAAGGGCATCCAGCTCCTACAGCTGAGCCATCAGTAGTTGGAGTGCCAGTGCGGTAAGCAGAGACAGTGGGGGCAGTGGATTGCAATATAAAAATTGTCCAGCTTCATTGGAGCAGGACTGCTGTGCATGTGCAGCTGCAACAGCTCCTCCCATGGGCCTATACGGAGTCCAGCAAAATGATGTGTATAAAAAGCACTACTGTGTGGTGTAATGTGTGGTGCAGTGTAAATAAGGAGCAATATAGTTTGGTGTAATGTGAATAGTGAGCAATACAGTGTGGTGTAATGTGAATAAGAAGCAATGCAGTGTGGTGTAATGTTAATAAGAAGCAATACAGTGTGGTGTAATGTGAATAAGAAGCAATACAGTGTGGTGTAATGTGAATAAGAAGCAATACAGTGTGGTGTAATGTGAATAAGAAGCAATGCAGTGTGGTGTAATGTGAATAAGAAGCAATACAGTGTGGTGTAATGTGAATAAGAAGCTATGCGGTCTGATGTAACGTGAGCAGATATAAATCACACATAAAGGCATATTTGCAGTGCACCCGCGTTACTTAAGTGCATTTGAGTACTTGCGTGCGCTTGGCCCGGGGCTTGTGCAGTGCAATAGCCACACAAGATTGGCTCCGCAAGCAGGCGTACGTCCCCCTCTGCGTCAGACCCCAAATATTTCTGCAGAGCAGAGTTACCCGGTATTTGTCAGCGTTATCATGGTCTTATACCGGGGGAGAATTGGGGAAAACATCAGCGTCCTGAATGGAATCTTGGAGAAACTCATGGAAAGTTTTTATAGCAAAAAGAATTCTGGCACTGGGGATTCCTATAATATCCTATGTGAAATGGCTGTAAAATAAAATACTGACACCTCATCTGCCTGATATATTCATATTGTATATAAACTTTATCCGTTAATATTAAAGCGGAATAAAATGGAAGGAATGCGAACGCTTGTTTGGAAACTCATCCTGACAGGGATAATTGGGTTTTATGTACTGATATGCCTGAGGTTTACAATGGGGCCTCTCAGATTGGGTGATGCTGAGCGGTGTATGCTGGGTAATGCTGAGCGGTGTATGCTGGGTAATGCTGAGCGGTGTATGCTGGGTAACGCTGAGCGGTGTATGCTGGGTAACGCTGAGCGGTGTATGCTGGGTAATGCTGAGCGGTGTATGCTGGGTAATGCTGAGCGGTACAGTATATATGGAGGAAAATAAAAAACTGCTGGTGACCGTGTATTGTATTGAACCAAGTCAGTGACTGTGTAGTTGAATGGACATATGGCAGGGGTTAACACCATATGGGCGACATGACCAAAAAGTTGACACAAGCAATAGGTCGACATTTCAGTGGCTGACCCATGAAACATTCAACAGTTTGTTTGTTTTTGAATTTTTTTAACTTTTTCAAACTTTATCGTCCAATGTGAACTATGATTGGGAGCGGTAACGTGTGCTGAGCGCGGTAGTTACGGAATGGACCGAAGCGTGGCGAGCGAAGCGCTACACTAATTTGGGATCCAAGTGCTCAGGTGTCAACAATGACACCAAAAAAACATGAAAAACTTTTTTCCACTTAGACTTTTTGCTTGTGTGGACCTTTTGTCATGGAAATCGTGTGCGGCCTCCTGGTAATTAGTAAGTCCCCAGTGATATCGGCAATGGCGGGGACCCAACGTGACCCTCGTTAACGATGTCCTCCATCGTTTGAACATGTAGGACATCGCTAGCGACGCGCATCATTAATTATATCGCGCGTACGCACTATGCACCATAATATTGATAGCCGTAATCATTATCGTGCGTATCGTTAACTTTTATCGTCTAGTGTGCACTCACCTTAAGGGTAAATTTACTAAAGCTTCTGAAAATTTAAAAAAAGATGATGTTGCCCGTAGCAACCAATCAGATTCTGTCTCTCATTTCTCTAATGCTTCCTAGAAAATGATAGACGGAATTTGACAATGGTTGCTATGGCAACATCATCTTTTTTTATTTTTAGCAGCTTTGGTAATTTTACCCTTAACTGTCCAGATTTGAAGTATAACTATACTTGAGTACAGGTGACTTGAAAAGTACCTCAGTGGACAGCCCTGGGGGCCGGGGTTGGGACACTGTGATCTAGAACATCCATCACAATAAACCGCAGATTTTCCACCTTAGCTGCCTCTGTATTGTGTGGTGGTGTAAGCGCAATACACGCGGAATCTTCTATTTGTATTTATACAGTTATAGATGTAATTACTGTGCGTACCGGGCCACAGCTTCCAATGTCTCTGTCGGCAGCTAAACATTTCCTCTTCCTCTTATATTAAGCTGACAGAAACCGACGACTTTCAGGAGAAGATGTTGGAGGACGACACAAAGGGAATCTGCCAGAGCCCAACACTGGGCACCAGTCTTCTGAAGTACAGGAGCCGATCACAAGGTACAGTCCCAAAAGTAACTGAGGCAGAGCATGCTGGGATGTGTAGTTCTACAGCAGCTGAAGGGCTACTTTTGGTTCAGAATTGTACACTGCTCTTGCTATTGCCTTAGTGCATAGTGCCTGATATCAGATTCACAGAATGGGGCCAGGAATAATAAGGGTGTTGTCCGAGGGCTGAACAAATGTACATATATATATATATATATAGTCACACATTCATATACTATAATTATGAGTCTGTAATTTGCTGAACCTGTACGTGGCAGGGAGCGGCAGTCGGTTGGAGTCGGTGGGTGAAGATGATGAACTGGCAGTTGCTAACGGAGACCACTATATCCATAAAGTGGACAGACTGCCAGGTGGAGGTCGGAAACATTCCCTGCCGCAGCATCTGGAACCCACAGGATCCCGACAGGTGAGGAATCTATTAGTGCAATGTTTGCCCAATAAGCATTTGGTGGATGAGAGTGGAAACATGTAAGAATAAAATAAAAGTGTTGGTTCTTATTTTACGGGTGGGATAAATGCTATTTGCCGGAAGACAAAAGACAAACCCCAGCATCTGATACAGAGAATCCAGGCAGGGGCCCCGTTAGTAATCTAAACCTATCCCCCTACCCCATCACCATAATCCTCCCTTGCAGCAGCCTAACCTTCCCCGATATGGTCTAAGCCTAACCACCGTACGTCGCCACCTAAGCCTGACCCATCCCGCTACCTAACCCTAACGCCCCATCCCCACAGCCTAACCCCCATCCCCACAGCCTAACTCCCCTCCCCACAACCTAACCCTCCTCCCCACAGCCTAACCCTCCTCCCCACAGCCTAACTCCCCTCCCCACAGCCTAACTCCCCTCCCCACAGCCTAACTCCTCTCCCCACAGCCTAACCCTCCTCCCCACAGCCTAACTCCCCTCCCCACAACCTAACCCTCCTCCCCACAGCCTAACCCTCCACCCCACAGCCTAACCCTCCTCCCCACAGCCTAACCCTCCTCCCCACAGCCTAACCCTCCTCCCCACAGCCTAACTCCCCTCCCCACAACCTAACCCTCCTCCCCACAGCCTAACTCCTCTCCCCACAGCCTAACCCTCCTCCCCACAGCCTAACTCCCCTCCCCACAACCTAACCCTCCTCCCCACAGCCTAACCCTCCACCCCACAGCCTAACCCTCCTCCCCACAGCCTAACTCCTCTCCCCACAGCCTAACCCTCCTCCCCACAGCCTAACCCTCCTCCCCACAGCCTAACTCCCCTCCCCACAACCTAACCCTCCTCCCCACAGCCTAACTCCTCTCCCCACAGCCTAACCCTCCTCCCCACAGCCTAACTCCCCTCCCCACAACCTAACCCTCCTCCCCACAGCCTAACCCTCCACCCCACAGCCTAACCCTCCTCCCCACAGCCTAACTCCCCTCCCCACAGCCTAACCCTCCACCCCACAGCCTAACCCTCCACCCCACAGCCTAACCCTCCACCCCACAGCCTAACCCTCCTCCCCACAGCCTAACTCCCCTCCCCACAACCTAACCCTCCTCCCCACAGCCTAACTCCCCTCCCCACAGCCTAACCCTCCTCCCCCATGAAAATGACATTTCTGGCTAAATTAGACAGGAAATCACTTAAAAGAATGAATCGTTTAGGCTGAACCAATTATCTTTTTATCTGTTGTTCTACAGCTGGTTCCATCCTGATAGATAAAACATGTGGTCCAGAAATATGTTATTATTAAGAAAGTTGGATCGGGACTTTAGGTCAACCACTTTTGGTTGACATGGTCAGTAGGTCGACATTGTCAATAGGTCTACTTGGTCAATGGTCGACATGTTGACAGCATATGTCAACATAAGTTTTTCATGATTTTTTTTACTTTTTAATTGTTCATACTTTTACAATTCACGTGGACTCCAATTGGAACGGTAAAGTGCCCAAAGTGGTGCACAAATAAGAGGTCCATGTGCTGCTACAAGATAAAAAATCGACACACCAAAAACACAAACAAAACCCTATGTCCATGTCTTGATCACATCAATGTCGACATTTTTCCATGTCGGCCTAGATGCTGTCCACCTAAACCAGGGCTCGACAAACCCTGGTCGCCAGGTCGCCACGGCGACCAGAATTTCTTCCCTGGCGACCGGAGGTGATAGGACGCAGCAGCAGTATCACAGCGTCTCAGCTCCTGTGTCTGTCCAGCGTCTCAGCTCCAACGCTGCTCAGGAGGCTCTCTGGGGGGTCGTGGACCTCCGATATGCTGCAGGGGGAAGGGAGGAGAGACGCACACTACTATCCGTGGCTGTATGGACTCCCCCCCCAGAGAGCCTCCTGAGCAGCGTTCCACTCCCCATTGCTAGGGCCTGTTCAACGGCACTTTGTCCCAACTTTAACCTCAGTCACCTCAGCGGGCTGTCCTACAGTCTCTCAGCCGGCTCACAATAAACAAGGTTACGCGCTGCTGCACACTACCTGATGCTGATTGTCTGAAGCAGCACTGCAGCAGCTGCGTAACTTGACAGAGGGCGGGCGGATGGGGGTGTGCTAAAAACTAAAAAGGAAACAGGTAGTGACAGACAGGGATGGGATAGCAAAGGGGGGTAAGCTGTTTGGGGTCACGGGCTTGCTGTACTTGTGCAAAGCCTGTGTAAGAACTATGCTGCCAGCCGCTCTGATGCCTTTGCGTGAGTCACCCACTGTGTCCACATTTACAAACTGGAGCAGTCAGGCTCACAGTTCCCTGATCTGCTGCAGCGCAGTCCAGGATTATTGGAGCTCCTAAACCTTACGGCAGCCACCAATGAGCTGGGCTCTTTACAAGATAGCCCCTCCCCCTATCTCCCAACCTCCTCCCTCCTGTCATACTATTCATGGGCAGCATCCACCTTGCTTCCTCCTCCTCCTCCCTTTTGGGAACCAGGTAAGTGCCTTGGAGGAGTGATGTGGGGAGGGGGAGGGGGGGTTGTGTGTTATAAATGTATGTGGCATACATTTGTTTATAGGGGCTGTTTTTTGTTTGTTTTTTAAGCGTGTGTAATAGCTGTTTGTATGTGAGTTTTTATGTGTGTGCGCGGACTTAAACGGCGAAAACAGTTGTCTAACTGCTTGGGAAAAATTGAACATGTTTGCTTTTTTTTCCCACCTCATCATTTTAGAGTGTGTGTGTCGAGGGAATTGCCTGTCAGTGGAGATCACCAGTTAGAACCCCAAGCCCCTGCAATTAGAGCAGGAGAATCTGGTCAGCATCTCTTTCACCCTGCCCCCTACCTCCCGCTCTCTTGCACAACATGCATTACGGCATGCATGATGTTTTGGTGCACGCGGTCGATAATTTATCGTTTATCTGGCTCCTACATTTTCATCCTGGCTCCTAGATTTTGAAGGAATTTGTCGAGCCCTGACCTAAACAACCAATGTCAACCCAATGAACCAAACCCATGCCAGCTTGGTTTAGGACCAGTGGCCACAGATATTGGATGACTTGTCACCATAGACATAGATGAGTGTTCTCTTATAGGGGGGGGGTAAAAAAACAATTTGTCCAATCACTGTCCTAGCCGCACAATATGTGCGCATAACTCAGAGTACCGCCCTTGTTGAAGAAAAAGTATTTACATTTTTTGCTCAAATATTTTGACGGTCAAAAACTTCTGTGTCTGGGATACGTTATTTATTGTTTGTGCTGTTTCTTTGCTGTGACATCGCTATTATTTATTTATTTATTTATTTACAGTTTCTTATATAGCGCAGCAGATTCCGTTGCGCTTTACAATAGTAGACAGTGATAAGACAAACTGGGTAACAACAGACAGACTTGGAGGTAGGAGGGTCCTGCTGCAAGCTTACAATCTATAGGGATATAGGGGGGAAACATAAGGACAGGCACCAGTAATAGCATAGCAGTTACAAGTCCAGAAGGGAAACTATATAATACATAAGTGCCTCAGAGGGTTATACGTGTAGAACTTAAATATGATAGGCTTGCCTGAAGAGGTGAGTTTTCAGGGAACACTTGAAAGTTTGGAGACTGGTGGAGAGTCTTATTGTGCGTGGAAGGGCATTCCATAGGATGGGAGCAGCCCGATAAAAGTCCTGTAATAATGAATGGGAGCTAGTGATCCGTGCAGAAGAGAGACGCAGATCTTGTGAAGAGCGGAGTGAGCGAGATGGGAGATTGTGTGATAAGTGCAGAGATATATGCTGGTGCAGTATGGTTAATAGCTTTATAAGCAATTGAATGCGTGTTGTATATTGAATACGGTAATATACAGGCAACCAATGGAGGGACTGGCAGAGCGGATCAGCAGACGATGAGCGTCTTGCAAGGAAGATCAGCCTAGCAGCAGCATTTAAAATTGATTGCAGTGGTGAGAGTCTGTTCTTGGAAGACCAGTTAGGAGACTATTGCAATAATCAATGCGGGATATAATGAGTGCATGGATAAGAGATTTGGTAGTGTCTTGTGTGAGATAGGGTCGTATTTTGGATATGTTTTTTAGATGCATGTAACATGATTTGGAGACAGATTGAATGTGGGGAACAAAGGACAGTTCAGAGTCGAGGATGACCCCTAAGCAACGAGCTTGTGGGGTAGGGTAGATTATCGAGTAGTCAACAGCGATGGAGATGTCAGGATGGTAACTATTTCACACGACTTAATTTCTCACTCGGACGCGTCTCTGTCTTTGCCTCGTGTTCGCCACCACGGTCACGTGCATGTAAGTCGCTTGTTGTTACGGGGAATTCAGGCACGGTTATAATACCTAGTACAGGGGATAAGTAACACGGGCAGATGTACTGAACCTGGTGAAGTGATAAAGTGCCCGGTGATATCACTTCAGCCAATCAGCGCCTGTCATTTTTCAAACCCAGCCTGTAACTTGACAGTTAGAAGCTGATTGGCTGGTTCATTATCACCTTCCACTTTATCACTTCACCAAGCTTAATAAATCTGCCCCTTTAAGTTCCTACTGGAAAACATTTATATATTCCTCCCTATCTTGTGTTTTCGATCCTTCTGCTTCTGTCTTATGCCTAGGGTGTCCTTATTTTTTTAATTCCTATCTTATGCCTGGAATAATTTGTCCGCTCTTATTAAGCCCTACCCATTAAACACGTCCCCCCCCCCCCCCCAATATGCTTCTCGCACTTTGGGCAGAGGGCGGTTGACCTGTTTCTATGTACAGGTACAGACCCTAAAAACCTCCTTCCTATATCACCATGACAACCACAAAGGGTTAAAAATATAGTGATAAATATGTTGCATTTCTCTGATGCGTTCCCTTCTACTAGTATTACAGCTGTGCCTTTGTATTCTAATAGCTACCGTAGTATAGGATTAGTGGTGTCCTCTATACTGTGTTTGGCTCCGTAGTGGTTTGTTATATATATATATATATATATATATATATATACTGTATATATATATATATATATATATATATATATATAAATTTATTTATTTTTTATTAGTTTTTCTCAGCGTTTCGGTAGTGTGTTTTACCGGTCGTGTCATCTATTTAACATTGTACAGAATATTGATTCAGTCACCTCTAGATTAAAGTGTGCCTGTCTCTCTGCTCCCAACGGGGGAAATGTACTGAACTGGTACAATGAGCCTGTCTCCATAGGAACATTCCTTCATTTGTCAAGAAACCTCCTAATCTCTTTCGCCAGGAATACGCTTTTGTGAAGAAGACGGCGAGGTCTCTAAGCACAGCGCAGGTGGAGTCGCCCTGGAGGTTCGCTCAGCCGTCCATCATCTCTAATATCGTCTTAATGAAAGGCCAAGGGAAGGTAAATCTGCACTGAAGGAATACTTTCCACTAAAAGGACCATATAATTACCCCATAGCAGGGGTCCAATCCACCAGTTTGCAAAGCGGGAGGATATAGAGATATACAGATGTGTCCGCATACATCCATCCTCCTTGGTGTACAAGTCGCAAGCTCCGTATGATTCTGTATCGATTGCCTCATAGTTAAATAGTGAATTCGACACACAAGCAGCTCTTGCTGACTAAAATTATATGTGGCATTATTTAGTGATTTATTTAAAGTTTCTTATATAGCGCCGCAGATTCCGTTGCACTTTACAATAAGAGACAGTGATACAACAAACTAGGTAGTAACAAACCGACATAGAGGTAGGAGGGTCCTGCTTGCAAGCTTACAATCTATAGATGATGTATATATTAATTGTGTAACAGCCGCTGTATCTGTAAAATAAATGGTTACAGTGTCTTCCTGGATACAGCGGCAGTCACACACTGACATGTTGCGTACCATTTTAGTCAGCAGAAGTTGCTTGTGAGTCCTTTTTCGCTCGATTTTGCATATAAGACTTTAAAAAAAATATTGCAAAAAAATATTTTCAGCGCTGTTAAACACAGAAGGAGGTTAGCTGGACATGGACACATCTTTATAAATGTATCCATCACTTGTGTTCTACACATCTTAGAACTTAAATAATTAGCTTCCAGACCTTAAAATACAGCCCGTAACTCCTGACCGCCTTACTGTCTGTGACACTCCCAGCGCTGCTTTCCAAGAAGTATTATTGCAGTTTTATTTATCACCACGTCCCACGTCCTCTGCTTTGTGAAAACTCTGTAATTGTCTGAAATTGGACGAGAATAAGATGAGATCCCTGTAAATTACCCCTTCCCCAAATAATGGTCATTTCTCTGTACCTGTTTCTTGTTTGTAATTAAAAACTTTCAGGGCTTTCACCAACTGTTTCCCCCTCTGATGCATTTACGCAGTCCCCTGCTGGGAAGTGGAGAACGTCTAATTGTACTTGAATAACGGATGTTAATCCTCTCTTTATTTGATGCATACGTTATTTATTTTCCTAGCTGGCTTCATGAATACGGAAGTCCCTGCGTAAGCTGTATAATAAAATTCAGCAGTTCTTTACTTACGAACTACAGACTGTAAAAATGGCACAATCGCTGTAACAAAGGCACGCTACAATGAGGACGTATTTTAATTACATTTTTAAAATAATAAATAGCATATTATTGAATGTTGCAATGTATTGTATGATTAAATAAGCATGTGTTCTGTGGATAATTAAAGGTCGCTTTTTATGACGTGATGTTCTTCCCTATTTAAAACATTTTTAACAGACTGCAGATGTCCGTTCAGTAGTAATTCCCATAGTCTTGTGCTGTACCAGCGTCGCCTTAATCACTTGTCTCCTAGCTGTACATATGAGTGTATTTTATACATACTAGCCAACTACATAACTGGTTGGAACAATTCGCGTTCAACGTATGTTACCGACTGATTATCGATCAGCCTGAAAAGGTGCTGAATAATGGTCGGGATTGTTCAATCTGGTTTTCAAACCTGTCCGATGCATCTGATTGTAACTCATCGACTTTAGGCTGTGAACAAAAATTGTCTCTATACATCATGCAGCGTGCGTAGGTGCACTGACTCTCGGCACCTCCCCTATCTGTGTCAGTTGGTCTGGCAGCAGCTGAACCCTTTGAGTGCCGAGGAAATTTGGCAAAATAGGTGTGAAAATTGCCAAGCAAATCTTTTTATTAAACCCTTTTGAGCTCCAACTTTGTTCTGAGAGATCCTCAAAATAGCCAAAAATGCAGGCGCCGCTTATTGGGTGCAACATTTAACTAAACTTCAATTAATTGACCCGGCTGTATTTGTAATTATTTATCCTAAAGGAACAGTCGCTCTGAGCGACGCTGGCATTTTCAATATATATACATTCAAGAAACTTGCCAGAAAAGTGTTCTGGTCTTTTCTCCTTTAAGGGGATATGATCGTCACATCGATATTATGACCCAAACCCCTCCTTTAATGTTCAGGAGACTCCTGAATTTTGAGGCACTGCCCCGGAGAGCAGACCCGGCTCCTGCCCACGTTCTCGGAGTCCAATGTCTTGATGGCGCGTTTCACTCTATACAGGATATGGTCATTAATATATAATAAAGATGGTCCAACCCACCACCGCGCTTACACTGTACAGTGATGCATTGCACAGCGTGGGGGTCCCCAATGTAGTGACTCGTAATGCAAAGAAAAATCCCGCCGGTAATACTATAGGAAGGCTATGTAGTGCTATAATATTACTAAAGTGTGATAATGTTCTCCTGTTATTAGGGTCTCGGGTTCAGCATTGTCGGGGGTCAGGATTCTGCCAGAGGCCGGATGGGAATCTTTGTAAAGACGATTTTCTCCAATGGAGCAGCAGCTGCCGACGGGCGACTAAAAGAAGGTACGGGTGGGCACAGATTGGGGTGTACAGCACATTTTACAAGTTACAATGTAATGTTTGTGCAATGCCATCTGTCTTCCTTATCACCATATTATCTACTTGAACGCTCCATCTTCTGATCTCTCTGCCCTGGGCACGGTAGTGAATACATTAGTAATCACACACGCACCCCGCACCTCCATGATTATTTTTTGGTTAACAAACAGAAGGGTGACGGAGGCTACGTAACTTGCGGAGTAGCAATCCCATTTGCATTAGTGCAGTGTGTTCCTGGACCTCCATCGCCGCCCAGGGACTCACACGCACAACAAACCAAAGAGTTAATATTTTATTTCGACGTGCAATAAACATGCTTCACTAAATCCACTTCCCCACGCAGGAGCAATGCAGCCAGTGGTTCCTGACCTACATAATTCCCCTATTTATTCCAGCTGAGGACATCTACCTTCATCTGTCCGTCCAGATTTGATCATAGAAACAAACGTATCATATTATGTCACTTGGTGAAGCCCTCCAGCGTGCCACATGTGACCCAGATACGGGGGGCGCTGCCGAAGCCCTCAGTCATTCGCTCAATTCGCGCTCCTTCTACGCCTCCTGCGCACCGGCTATGTCCGTGTATGAAGTCATTTTCATATAGTCTACATTAACCGTTCCCTTGCCAGTTACTACTTTTTAGTTTCTCTCGGTTCAAATTCATTTATTTTCTTTTTTGTTATCCCATATAATAAAATCGAATGCTGCTCCTCACCTCTTTAGGGGGATTTCAAGTGATTTGCATAGCACTTGATGGAGCAATTTAAGTTTTGCTCCATTCGGGCGCGCACAACCTCCAGCGCTGCCATTACTGTGGTGTTCCATCATTACGACGTACTGGTAACTAGCGGTTTTAATAAAACTTCATTAGCTGCGTCTAACTGTATTATTTTATTGAATTATTTTTTTTTCCGGGTGTGTTCTCCCATATGTCCCACGTTAATATTTGTGTTTTATTAACAGGAGATGAACTCCTGGAAGTAAATGGAGAATCGCTACAAGGGCTGACACACCAAGAGGCTATACAGACATTTAAGGTATCATGAAAGCCATCCGGGATTATACAGTGATGCAGTGTTAATCCCGCACACAATGGGGCCTCTCTGTGCTAATGCGCTGTCTGCTCTGGGCGTAACGATAGAATTTATCTCGCACTGTTTATAAGTTGCAGACCTCCGAATTATGTGACGGGTGTAAGGAAGAGTCGTGATTATGCCAAAGGTTAACAGACGCTGTTCTATATTTAGCTGATGTTGGGTTATCAGTCATTACCTACAGAGTCCAGATAAGGCAAAGCCGGCCTTTCAGTCTTTTCCTAAATGCAGCCTGTACAAGAGCATTACAGAAACCAGGGACGATTGTCTACTCGCATACTGTACATCGCTGTTTTTTTCGTGCATATTGGCTAATGGGTACATACTATGGGCTAGATTCTCTAAGCTTCAAAAGTGATAAAATGGAGAGTGATAAACAGCCAGCCAATCAGCTCCTACCTGCCATGTCACAGACTGTGTTTGAAAAATGTCAGGCAGGAGCTGATTGGTTGGCTGTTTATCACTCTCTATTTTATCACTTTTGAAGCTTAGAGAATTTGGCCCATTATCTGTAAATGGAGTAAAATACTATCTCATTAAATACATCATGCTTCTGGATGTGGCCGCTAAACAATATCGTGTATGCACTACTGTATATCATTTGTCCAGGAGTTCCGGGCAGTTAAAGGGAAAACCGTTAACGATATCGTCGATGGATGATATTGTCTAAGACATGGGTGGTCAAACCTGTCCTCAAGATCTACCAACCGTTCATGTGTCTCAATTTTGTATTTAAGTGGAGTACACGCCCACCTGACTCTGGCCACACCCACACAGCACTAGCCACACCTCCTCTGCTTTGCACTGTTTGCCCCTGATCATTTTCCAGGCCCATGTTGTCCCTAATCTAGCCCTGGAGGTGTGGATGTATTACCATGTACCACGCATCCTTGCACCGCACTCAGGGGTAAAGGAGTGCAAGAAGGCTTAATTTAACTTGATACCCCTATATTACACGCTAGATGATCCTACCCAATCAGAAGAGGTTTCTTATTCTCATTTATCACAGATTTGTAATAAACATTATTCTCTAAAAATGTGTCTGTTATTATCATATCACATAACAACCAGTGGCGACTCCAGAGTAGGGATGGCCATCGTTGACATTTCCATCGATGGCAAAAGTGCAACTGGCCATCGATAGTGTATTACTATTACAAGGATTACCATAACTGTTTTTACATATCGATGGTCATCCATTTTATTTGATTGATTGGCCTGTAGGACAATCAAAATAAGGGGCGGGGCTTCGTGGGTGTCGGGCGGAGCTAAAAAAAAAAAGCAAAAACTACACTATTACTATTCGTTTAAGCTTGACATCAATGTTGGGAAACCGTCTGGTTCTCCCCCATCGATGGCAAAACTATTTGACATCGGCCATAAACCATCGATGATTTCTAATCATCTATGGCCATCCCTACTCCAGAGAGCAAAATACAAATAAGGGAGACACACCCACTGCCAGGGAGTGTTTGAAATGACAGTTGGGGGTAGTGGGTGTGGCTCCCCTATTTTAATTTTGAACTGTGCTGCATCCCCAACTCTGGAGCCTCAAGTGATAATGACTCTTTTTTTCCCCATCTGCAGCAACTCAGGAAAGGCGTAATAACTTTAACCGTACGCACCCGGCTGCGCAGTCCCACCCTGACGCCTTGTCCCACGCCAACCCTAATGAGCCGCTCCAATTCCCCTAACTCCAACATCAGCTTTGGGACCCCCGTGCCCGCCTCAGAAGACGGCGACTCCTCTTCCACGTGTCGCAAGGGACCTGGCCCCAAAGACAGGGTCGTCATGGACGTAACACTTAACAAAGGTAAAGACTAAATACTTCTATGTGGAGCCTCCGGGGATAATGCAGATTGGTACATGACTATATATCCTCTGTCATGTACTCATTACAGAGCCCGGTGTGGGACTAGGCATTGGCGTCTGCTGCCTTACTCTAGGGGACAGCTCCCCCGGGATCTACATCCATAGCCTGGCGCCAGGGTCCGTAGCCAAGATGGATGGACGGCTGAGGTAATCTTCATCAATATGGTTTACAAATACATGTTCTGCTTTTCAATATACAGCGGAGAGAGATATAGTAAATCAGCTTCTAACTGCCAAAGTACAGGCTGTGTTTGAAAAATGACAGTTACGATCAACCAATCAGCTCCTACCTGTCATTTTTCAAACCCAGCCTGTTACATGGCAGGTAGAAGCTGATTGGCTGGTTGTTTATCACTCAGTCAGCCGAGAAATTTGGCTCCTGATTGGCCGCTAGGCGAGGGTACCAAAGAGGACGTGATCTTCGCCAGAGGACCTGGGTAAGTAGGATTTTCTTCCACAGGTCCCCAATTGGATTTCTACAGATCCTGGAGCCCAGAAAACCGGATCCAGGGCTACCTCCGGGCTCAAGAAAGGTAAGTATCAGTATGTATGTGTTATGGATGTATTAAACTTTTATTTTTCATGGGTGTCAGTGTGGTTATTTAACTATCTCTTTTACTGTGAAACTACAAGTGCCAGTGGGCCCTTTAATGCCCTGCATGCTGGGACTTGTTGTTATCCAAGTCCCAGCATGCAGGGGAGGCTTGTTGGGACTCATAGTTCCACAGTATAAGACAATGGTTTTTAATTCTATTTTTTATACTTGAATCAGCCCAGTACCCACAGCCCAGGGGTACCGGGGACAGCACCAGGCTTCAGCCTGGCCAGGTAAGTCCTGGAGGGGGGGGACCCCTTTATTGGCCAGGCGGACTGGTCGGTAGGGTTAATGACTTGGCCAGGGGGACTTGTAAAAAAAAGTCTCCCCCCCCCCCGGCTGTGGCATTACCCTGCTGGCTGGTTATATACGAATACGAATGAATACGCCATCGGGGGTTACAAAGCACTCATAATTAACTGCTTTGCAAATTACCCTCCGGAACACGAATTTGCTAAAACAGCCGTATGCATTCGTATTCATTCGTATTTTGAATATAAATACGAAAAATCATATTCGTATTCTTAGTAAATTCCCCCCTAAGTCTTTCGGAACCTACTACAACACCACCCCCCCCCCCCCCCCCCCCCCCCCCCCCCCCCCCCACACACACACACACACACACACACACACACACACACACACTCACTGTTCACTCACCACAACTCTTTAGGACCAAGCATCTTTTTTGCAACTTATTTCCTTACATAGCGGCTTCCATTTCTTATGCAGATACACTGCCTATCATTTTAATTAGCAGATGCTGCTTGTGCGTACTATTTAAAAAGAAGAGGCTAATTTAATGGAAAAAGTCACCTTAAAGACGTCTACTGCCACAGAGTCACACAGAGTTCATGTATAACGTGGCTTGTATCGCATGGAGTATAGACGTATATGGACACATGGGTAAAATAGATTTCCCCTATTCCAGCACTGGTTATATTATATGCTATATTTTTATTTGAATTAAGCAGTACAGATCTATTTGCTGCTTTCTATTTGTGCAGCCTGCACCTAACAGGAACAATCAGCCTTTCTTGTCAGATCTGTAGTTTGTGTATATTTTCAGGGATATACTGTAAAGTCCGTTTGAAGTAGCCATCCCCAGTTAAACCCAGTTCCAGTTCTCACTTTAGTCGAAAATTGTAGCAGAGTCGCATCAGATTAAATCAGCAGTTCCCGCGAATGGAACTTTGTTACCGAACGTATGGTTTTAATAAACAGGGAAATCCTTCTAAGACCGCCTAGATGATCTATCTTGTGACTCGTTCCAGATGCTCTTATATAATGACAGCGTTCAGTGTGAAGTGTTACAGTCTTTCCTCTGTATTTGTTATTCTGGATTAAGTACCGGCAGTTAATTCATTACGCGGCACCAATCTCCCACACCTACAGCCCATATAAATCTGCCTTTATTTACACCACGGTCTCAAGTATCGTGAGAAAACATTGTTACGCTCCATGTAGTAAAATACAGGGACTTTCAGAAGGAAGAATTTGATCTTAATGGGTTCGATTTATTTTTTCCATGATTTGTGTTTAGGGCCAGGGCAGCCGAGAGGAATCCCGGGCCCCGGTAAAAATTTTGGGGTTTGGCCTAAGTGTGGGAGGTGTGGCCACCTCCCACGCTTAGGCCACGCCCCCAAAGTATTTAGAAGGTTTAGAGTTCTGCCCAGGAGGGATGTAGGGGAAAGGGAGGGGTCGGACTAGGGCCCCTGCAGCAAGCCCAGTTAATTAGTACCTGTGCCCCCCCCCCCCCCCCCCTGGCTGCCCTGTTCTGGCGTTTAACCACATATATTGCCACACCTCTCAATAGTTGGATGAACCCGGGACAAGTGTGTTAGCATGAAAACTGGCGTGGCCACATGTCATGGGGTGTGATCAACAGGGCCCCTCCCTATCCTGTTCCCCTTCCCCAAAATTAAAGTTTGCATGCTGCACAAAGTGTGTGGGAATTACCATTCTGCCATCCTTATCAACACGTAGAAACATTGGGTGAAATGTAATAGGATGAGAGATACAGAAAGTGAGAGATTTGGTAAGAAATCTCCAGTTTTTTTAAAGCAGCAATTATTTACACTGCAAGACTAGTTTGATTTTGCAGTGTAAATGATTGCCGCTTTAAAAAAACCTGGAGATTTCTTACCAAATCTCTCACTTTCTGGATCTCTCATCCTATTAAATTTCACCCATTATGTCCTGTGCGGCGACTGTCCTTATGATGAAATGTCTGTAAATAATGTATCTGAATATATTTCTATATCCATACCTTAGAGGGAACATAGGAAAGAGAGGTCAAGAATGAGACCATGTACCTTTAATCATCCATAGCTAACACTTCTGTATACTTTACTTTGAGCTGGTATCTCACTGGTCAGTTTTATAGCTAGTAAATAACAAGTTCTCCTCCAGTATTCTTTCGAGGTAGGGAAAATAAAAACCTTCCACATTTTAACTCTGTTGATTTTGCAATTTTAGCCGCGGCGATCAGATCCTGGAAGCCGATTCCGTGAGCCTCCGTCACGCTGCGCTAAGCGAAGCGTACGCCATATTGAGTGAATGCGGACCGGGGCCCGTCAGCCTGATCATAAGTCGTCACCCGAATCCAAAGGTGAGAGCGGCCTGTTGTATTGTTCCTGACATCACAGAAAATGTTGCACAAAATGTTGGTGATAAAAGGGAACAGTGCTCTACTAACCAAAACAATTGTACTAAGGGCCTTATTCTGGTTCACTCTCAGAGACCAATTCTATCTCAAATGAACAAAACCATGTGCACTGCCGGGGGGAAGATATAACATGTGCAGAGAGAGTTAGATTTGGGTGGGGTTTTTCTTCAAAGTGAGATCTATATTGCAGTGTGGAAATAAAGCAGCCAGTATTTACCCTGCACTGAAACAAAATAACTCACCCAAATCTAACTCTCTATGCACATGTTACATCTGCCCCCCTGCAGTGCACATGGTTCTGTTGAGAAGGAATTTGCCTGAGAGGGAATAAAGCCCCAAGTTCTGAATCATTTAAGAAGGAAGTTCAGTTGGTTCTGGTCTGTATCTCAATGCTGACATACAGACCAGATTGTGCTAGAGTTACCAAAGCAGAGAGCGACACCCCTGGCAGTAAAGAGCAACTGCACTGGTTTTGAAAGGTGCAGTGTAGTAGATCGAACACTATTGGTCAAAACCTTGATTGCTCCTTTAAAAAAAAAAAAATCAAAGATTGTCCGGCATCCTTACAGCTGCCGAAATCAAAGGCTTTTACAAATGGCTTCAGCTGTTTGTCACAGTACCGCTTATGGTACTATGTGCCTTACAAGCTGAGATACCCGAAGGATGTTAAATCTAATATGGAAGCACTATAGAATAGTGGTTCTTTTCTGTCTGACGTTTTATATTTTCTTTGCTTAATCAATTTGTGTTCGTTCAGTTTCTGTTGCGTCCTAGCCAGTCTGGTGGGCCCCAGCCAAGGTTATATTAGCAGACGACCACCCCCCTAAGGGTGAAATATTCCAAAAGCAGCGGGTTCCAGCTTCCCTGCATGTAAATGAACGATACCCTATAACAGTAACGTAATATCAGCCAATGTTATTTTACAGAAAACGGGGGGTGGATTAACGAACGTCCAGCAGATTTCATTGTAGAAATAACAGTAAAGGAATTTTAAAAGTCTGGCATCCATACAGGTCCCTAGATTGGGAAGGTGAGCGGCAGACCAGATGGGCCCATTGGTATTAAAAAAATAATTTTTTTATTACGAGTGAAATTAGATTTGTTTTATGGGGAGATTGAGAGGTTTAGCACCCGTGCGAAGCTTATGGTGAAAGCTATAGATGTATGTTCTGGTTTTGTGCTTGTTAAAGTAATGTTCGGTTTACAGCACATACAGATGTGTCCTCATACACCTGTCACATGACTCTCGTGCGCCACATACTGGGCGTGTCTTCCCCACACGCCATTGTCTTTCTCACTCAAAACACGCGTCTTATCAGCTTAATTAAAACAACCACTGGTGACCGGAATACATTGTTACACTGATCAATTTTGTGTGCAATCAATTCTTGCGCAAGTGGGAATGTAAGAAGTTCCGCAATGCAGCGTTCCTGGCTACCGTTCACGTCGAGTTGTTTTGTGCTTCATCTGTGACTTTTTACGTGCTTACAACTTTATGTGCCGCTATAGTCGCAGCCCATTTAACATTGCCTTAAATTTTTGTTTAAATTGGTTCCCCTCTAATACAGAGGGTGTTTTAAAGGGAATCCAACACCAAAGGCTGTCGCCATATTTTCTATTTAGTTGCCTAATGTTAATATATGGGCCTTTTGCCGATCTCCTCTTTTTCTGGGGCTCTGCGTGTGTGCCACATTAATTTCTGTGGGTACTTGTTTTCTAGCACGGCGTAGAGGGCTATTCTGCGTAGGAAAATCGCATCACATGGGCCATTTAGTGGCATGCGATGCAATTTTTTTTTTGTTAATTTATTCACTGCTCATGTCCCCAGGCCATCTCATCGCATGGCATCGCACCTCCCACAAAACCGCATGCAATTTTCTGGGGTGCCATGCCATGCCAGACACTTGTATGGCATGAATTAGGTTTGAATGACCCCCCCACTATCCACGCCACCCCGTAGCGTGGTGAGCGGCGGTGGAACGCGTCCGCCCGACCTTTTCATTCCACCACTATCCACGTCAGCGTGGAGTTGATTTTATATAGTGTGGCGAGCCCGAAGCATGGTGAGCCCTCAAGGGGACGCGGAATCCATGTAAAGTAATCCACGTCCCAGCGCGGGGAACGCTGTGCTCGCCACACTTCGGGCTCGGTGGCTCGCTGCACTCGCCACACTATATAGAATCAACTCCACGCCGACGTGGATAGTGGCGGAATGAAAAGGTCGGGCGGACGCGTTCCGCCGCACCTCGCGGGGCTCACTGTGCTCTCCACGCTTTGGGGTGGCGTGGATAGTGGGGGGGGGTCATTTAAACCTTACTGCATGCCATACAAGTGTCTGGCATGGCATGGCACCCCAGAAAATCGCATGCGATTTCACGGGAGGTGCGATGCCATGCGATGAGATGGGCCTGGGGCCATAAGAGCAGTTATGTTAAATTAACAAAAAAAAATCGCATCGCATGCCGCTCTAATTGCCCATGCAATGCGATTGCCCTACGGTGCCGTACGTAGGGAAAGTGGGCGCCGTGCTAGGAAACAAGTACCTTACTGTGTTTATTATCCTGTTGGGACAGTGCATCTGATAGGAGGCTGCTGCTGATTTCCTGTGGTTTTGTGCATACGAGTGACTTCTGATTTTTCTTAACCCTTTGGCTGCCAACATCTCTGTGAGATTAAAACTGCCAGCGTCGCTCACATTTGTTATATAAATTCAAATAAAAAGTGTTTGCTTGGCAATTTTCACGCCTATTTTGACAAATTTGCTTGGCACGCAAAGGGTTAATCCCTGTTTATGGCGCGATACTGGCGTCAGGGATTGTTAGCTATGAGTTAAATTCTACAGGGCTGATGCAAAGTTGGATGTATGTCCTGGCTGAGAGCATTTTCACGTTGCACATGCTCCAAAATAGAATGTTTTGCAAGTCCAGTTAATGTACAGTGTTCATTCTGTCGCACAGCATCGGTCACAACTTCCTTCTAGCACATTCTGGTCTGTACCTTCAATTCTTACATACAGACCAGAGTGTGCTATAAGCACCAGAGCAGAGGTCAACACCCCAGACAAGAAAAGAGGGACTGCGTGGGTTGTGACAGGTGCTGGGTTTACACTTTTCAGACACGTCTATTATTCTGACCCGGGAGGTGGTTTGATGGAAGCATAAATATGCCAGTTTCCTGGTATATATTTACAGCCAGTGCAGGGTAGGTGCGAGTGCCCTATAGTGACAAGTTATTATTTACCGTTTCTTATATAGCGCAGCATATTCCGTTGCGCTTTACAATTGGAGACAACAGTGATTTAACAAACTGGGTAGATACAACATGGAGGAAGGAGGGCCCTGCTCGCAAGCTTACAACAATCTATAGGACAATAACTGCTGGCAAATTAAGCACTGAGTGGGTGAGCGCATTGAGAACTGCGTGCGGCTCTGCAGATAGGAAAATATGCCAGCTATCGCTTAATGGGGGTGCATACCTCCTCCATCTCATCACTACGACCTGACCACGCGCCCCTCTGTACACTGAATAATGAAATAAAGATGAGGCAGAAAATGTTCTCCTAAGCTTTCCAGTGTCTGCAATTTATTTTGTTTTGTTAAATTCCAGCAACCTTAAGACAGCAGCTCACTCCCACGTTGATATAAAAAAAAAAATCAATCTTGCAGTAACAATATAAAACACATGTCCATTCATTTTCTTCTCTCACATATATATACACTGTGCTCCCGATTGCTGACTGAGCAGGTGATGATAGATAACCAGTGAGCTCTGTTCAGCACCATGGGGCAAGTATTCCGTATAATACGTTACAGGTTTCATACAGTCTAAGTGACAGGTGGCCACCAGCTCAGGACACACTTCTGTATTAAATATATATCTCTAAAATTGAGTACCGTTGGCCTTTTATAGTGAAGGGTTTAGGTGAATGAAGCATTAATCTATGACAAAAGGGAGCGGAGCATTGACGATTTTAGTAAGAGCGACAATTTCGGGGGGCGTGGCCTGGACATTCATGGAGTAGGCAGCAGATCCTTTGAGCTCCCTACATAAATCCTGCAAAATATCCTGATTTGCTGCCCCCAAAGATCCTGACCCCTGAAACGGCTGTGGGATACCCTACTTACCGTCCTGCATCCCCGCTGCTGGATCTCCGTGGCCGTGTGTCTGCTGGACCGGAGGTGAAAGGGACCGCGGCCTACATCCACGCTGTAGCTCCGGGCACCGCTGATAATCTCCTGTGCCCCTGAGGCATAGCTGTGACACTGCCGCTGCCCCTCCGGGTGCCGCAGCGGGCGGGAGAGACGGGTGTCGGCCGCTCTCTGTTCACTGTGCGGAGAGAGTGGGAAGCGCTCCCGTTAGGGTAGTGCTGCTGCGGGCCGCGCAGGGAGTGCCGGCGCCATCTTGCCCGCGTGACTCCGGAGCTGTGACAGTTGCGACATACCTATCCTGCACTTGGCTGAAGCTGCCTCTCCGGGCTTAGCACTTTGCACACAGCGACATCCTGCCGGGTGTGTGCTACGGATGCCCGGTGAATCCTGTCAACTTCGCTGCCTTATACTTCTGTGAGAGACGCACCTAGGCGGTGACACCCTATCCTGGACTAGGCATCTACCTGGTCAGCAACCCTTTCCAGACCTATATCCAGTCAAGCCCTGCTGTAAGAGGTGAGAGCGTGTGGCGTCTTTTTGCTGCTTTTCTACCCAGTGACTCGAGATGGAAGCTTCCCTGCATTATATCCTTCAGGCTATTACATCCTGTGCGGATAGGCTTGTGGCCAGACTGTCTGATATACAGTGCGACACTACCTCTCGTTCCCATACTGATGCTGAATTTGACACCAAGCCTGAATGTATTCTGAATACAGGCTGTGACACCATATGCCCCATGGCTCATGATCCTCCACGGGGTGATATTGTCTTTCGCTCCTATACAAACGATGCACTTGCTGATAAGCCTGAAGTAATCGTGACTACATGTTGCGACACTGAATACCCCACGGCGTGTGATCCTTCACGGGGTGATAATACTTCTCGTTCCTACACTGAAGATTTTATGGCGAACAAACCTAAAGACACCCTGTCTACATACTGTGACAACGTACGCTACATGGCTTTTGACTCCCCGATGATCCGGGACTCAGGCCTGCAAGACCCTGCTCTAGTATCTGGAACTTTCTCTAAGCCCCTGCTCTACTATCTCATGTCTGATGCTACTGGCTCAGGGCTGACTCAATATACTATGCTATGCTCTGCACTCGGCTGGATATGGTCGTACCATCACTGTGGAACTTATCCTAATACTACGTTTGAGGATGGTGTGAATCCCCTTTATAAAACTGCTTCTCCTCCTGTGTTTGTAGATGGTCTAGATTAATGTGATGCATCGAACTGTGGATCGGGCCATTCCATCCTGGCTAATACACTGTTTGTTCTTTATATCCTCTATAGATTTGTAAATGGTAGCATGCGGTACTGTAGTTTCGTTTATATGATTCTGTCTCTATGGCATATGACATCTCTTCCCACACTAGTATGTCCAGTATATAATATCTACGTATCCTATTTTCTTTGCCCATACCAATTATCCGGCCACTATCCTATAATTGTCTGGGGGGAGGGGGGGGGGGGGTGTTAGTTAGATAAGTTAATGTAGTAAGGGTTTAGGGGTAGCATGGTTATAGGGCTCCAGGTACACCTAAGTTGGGGGTGGGTAGTACAGGGTGGGGGGTTATGTGGAGGGTTGATTTGGGTCCTTGGGAGGTTTTTCTTTTCTGGGCAATTGGGGGTGGGCTATATGGGGTAGGTGGGATATGTAGGGGGGGTGATCTGGGTTTTAGTGGGGGGTTCATTCTATGTAATAGAATTATTGAGTTTAGGATAGAGTTTCCGACTGATACTTATTTCCCATTATATTTCTCCTATTTGGGACTGCAGTGTTATACAAATTTTTACCCTATAGGTGTGCTCTATTATCTCCTGCAATGTATGCCCGGATGGCGCCTCCGGGATCTTATTGCACTAGCTATAGTGGTTAAAGAAGCCAATCCTGTTTAAATGATACCTCTGCATATACTCTCTTGTCTGCACCCAAGATATGACCTATTCTCATACGATAATTGTACACTCTGTTTATGTCGGAATATGTTTGTTTGTTTTTTAAAATGTAAAACCTTCAATAAAAACTATTGAATTTAAAGAGCGACAATTTCAGTAAGAGAGGAATTGTAATGCTCTATGCTGCACACAGTGGCCAATAGTGGTACTGCAGTAGCTGTACTCATATAAGGCTTCAGACTTTAAGAAATCATCACTGCTTATACTTCACTGCCCCCTACACAGGCACCGGAGCACCCCAGGCGAGTTGGGGTGGGGGTGCCCGGGGGGGGTGTGGGGGGGGGTACCTGTATTATAAAACTGTTGGCGTCCCTGCCGCGCTGGAGCGGGCAGGGGTGTCCGTGCCGCGGGGGTACCTGTGGCGCTGTCACTGTGTATAAAGCTGCTGCTGGCGGCGGCGGGGTCCCTGCAGTGAATAGAGAATAACTAGCGCTATGCGGCCGCGCGGGAAGCGCTTCTGGGTTTGAAAACACTTGCCGCACGCTGATTGGCTGAGATTCAGCCAATCCGCGTGCAGCAAATGTTTTCAAAATCAGAAGCGCTTCCCGCACCGCCGCATAGCGCTAGTTATTCTCTATTCACTGCAGGGACCCCGCCGCCGCCGACAGCAGCTTTATACACAGTGACAGCGCCACAGGTACCCCTGCCCGATCCAGCACCTGCCCGCTCCAGCACTGCAGGGACGCCGACGCCGCCAGCTATATGCACATGCTGGGTGTGAGGGGCGAACTGCCGCCCTCCAGGTGCCGGCGCCCTAGGCAAATGCCTAGAGCTGCCTAGTGGTGGCGCCGGCCCTGCCCCTACATCAGCTCTCCTTAATGCTCCTCATTCACCTGCTTCAATGAGTCCTCAGGTCTTTCCCATTAATATTTGCCTCCCTAAGTATGCCTCTAATTACTCTCCTCCCCATGTGCAACTATAACCTCCCCTCTGCACCCTGCCTATCCAAGGGGTTGGGATCATTTGGTCTATTGCATTATGGTAGAAAGTCATTAGGTCGAATCCATTAGGTCGACATGCTAAAAGGTCGACATGATTCTAGGTCGACATGGGAAAAGGTCGACATGATTCTAGGTCGAAAGGTCATTAGTTCGACAGGTCATTAGTTCGACAAGGTCATTAGTTCGACATTGTCTATGTCGACATTCACAAGGTCAACATGGGGTTTTTCACTGTTTTTTTACCTGAATGTCAACACAGTCGACATGGACACAGTTTAAAGTGCACTGCATCCCCTCGCATCGCTCGCTGCGCTCGCTATGCGTCGGGCACGGTGCCTCGCTACGCTCGGCACACTATTTTATTCTCCCACCACGCCCTAGTGGATGGTAGGGCATGAAATACCGCCTGTCGGCACATGTTGGCTCAAAAAACAGTGAAAAACTCCATGTCGACCTTGTGAATGTCGACATAGACAATGTCGAACTAATGACCTTGTCGAACTAATGACATGTCGAACTAATGACCTTTCGAACTAGAATCATGTCGACCTTTTCCCATGTCGACCTAGAGTCATGTCGACCTTTTAGCATGTCGACCTAATGGATTCGACCTAATGACTGTCGACCATAATGCAGTAGACCAAATGACCGCATCCCCTATCCAAGCATGCCTCTGCCTCCCCATAAGTGCCTCTGCCTCCTTCTTTGATGTAGCATTAATTCATGTTTGTTTCTTGTATTTTTATTGCATGAAGATGTCCGAACAAGAAATGGATGAGGCCATCTCTCGGACCACACACCGCGACAGCAAGGACTCTGGGTCGCCTCACATGGCAGGCAAGTGCACCTTTAGTAGTCAAGCAAGTGAACCACCACCACCAAACTGTGAGATCTCCTGGAGGAGAGTGTGTGGCCTGGGAGATTAGCATAATGATATGCAAAACAGCCTGACTGGCATGCTAAATACCTCATATATTATGCAAGCCGCAGTCATTGCCATAGTACTTCTCTGCGGCACAGCTGTCTGTCGGTGAGACGCGCCGGCATGGTGCGGGAGGTACAGATACAATACACGTGTGTGTTATACCAGATATTGTGAGCATTCGGCTGTAGACTTCTGGCTCTGTGTGTATACCTGGAAAACATGCACTGTGGGTTGTACTTGAGGGCCGAAGTTGGGAACCACCGATCCTAGTGCATTATCTATTTTGGCTTCGGAAGATTGTACTTTTAATGTGCTAAGGGATAAAAAACTCAAGTTAAATACAATATATGTCACCAGGTCTGCATTTGAAGACCCCATCCCCGACGGTAAAACCAAAGCTGGTGGATGGGTCAGCACCGCTGAGCTGGACAATGAAGCGCTTCCTGGAGCCTGCCAGCAGGGTAAGAGAAGGCAGAACAAGCCATAGATTTATATTATTTCCTCTGCAAAGTTCTGCCAGGCAAATGTTACTTTCCTCTGTTGGTCAGGTGTACATTTCTGTAGCAATCTAAGTCATTAGATGCGCAGGCCAGCTATGTATACATTACCGCCACCAATGTATATTTTATTTAGGGTTATCAGACTATAGAATGGGTGGTGTTCCCGGACTATAGAATGTCCGGGAACAGACAGTCCAGCAGCGACGTCAACACTAGTTACTCTCTGCGGCTACTGATGCAGAACTGCACCGAGAGTGAGACGCGATGTGTGTGCGCACGCCGTTGGGAGAGATAGCCAGGTCCAATGGGCAGGTCTTCAGCTATTTATCTTCTGGCTGTCAGCCCAGCTAGAGCTCTCACCGCTCCTAAACTCCCCCGTGGCAACGAGCATGAAGGCCTTGGCATTGAGCAAAATACCCCTAGAAATGAACATGTAGATAAGCATCACTAATGTGGCATAATATGTAAAGGCCATTATGGTATGTGGTATAATATGTAATGGGCATCACGATGCGTTGCATAATATTTAATGGGCATCACAGTGTGTGGCATTATGGGGGTTATTTTGGTTCAGTCTTTCTGACAAATTCCTTCTTAGATGGACAAAACCATGCGCACTGCAGGTGGGGCAGATGTAACATGTGCAGAGAGAATTAGATTTGGGTGAGTTATTTTGTTTCTGTGCAGGGAAAATACTGACTGCTTTATTTTTACACTGCAATATAGATCTCACTTTGAAGTAAAACCCCACCCAAATCTAACTCTCTCTGCACATGTTACATCTGCCCCACCTGCAGTGCACATGGTTTTGTCCATCTAGGAAGGAATTTGTCAGAAACAGTGAACCAAAATAACCCCCTATGTGTAATGGGCTTTATGGTATGTGGCATAATGGGCATCACAATGTGTGGCATAATGTGTGATGGGCATTACAAAGGCTCTTTGGGAAAATGGCTCAGTGTGTACGCATTACACCGGTGACTGATATATCTTTCAGACATTTTGGCAAAGTCTTTTGAAAATAAAATCTCCTGGTGTGTATGGCCCTAGTTAGACAAAAGTTACACATGCATTAGTTTAGACGTTGACAAAAGTCAGACATGAATTAGATAGACATTGACATGTCTAACTTTTGTCAATGTCTATCTAATGCATGTCTAAATTTTGGTGTAGACCTATTGACGGTCTAAGTAGACCTTGTCTGTGAACTATAACACACCCATTATTATTGCTGTTACAGTCAGCATGTGCAGGTTACAGCAGGCATGTCCAAACTGCGGCCCTCCAGCTGTTGTGAAACTACACATCCCAGCATGCCTTGCCATAGTTTTAGCATTCCCTAATAGCAAAACTGTGGCAAGGCATGATGGGACTTGTAGTTTTACAACAGCTAGAGGGACATAGTTTGGACATGCCTGGATTACAGGGACACTGTATCAGGGGCGAGGAGAACTTTGCTGGCTGGTGACTTCAGGGGACACATTTGACTCTAGGCCGGTGGTTCCCAAACTGTGTGCTTAGGCTCCCTGCAGGTGACTGGGGTTAGTGGTCCAAGCTCCATCACTTTGTCCAGCCATAAATAATTTGGTTTGGCCCTGGAGCACCAAACTGAGGCACCCCTCCAAGAGCCTCACTGCACCCCAGGGTGCATAGGCACACAGTTTGAGTACCACTAGTATAAAGTACCCTGTAACTGGCGGGGTTTATTGGCCACTTCATAGTTATATGTTGAATTGAGTTAGAGAGAAGATGATTTAATTGGCTGTTGTAAGCATTCGCTGGCAGCATCCGCCACCTTCCGTCCGCCACATTCCATCTGCCGCCTGTCCACTCTGTCATGCCTTGTTCAGAGTCAGTCGGATTTTATGGTGCCTGTGTCGTTTCATATTACTCTACATTTACGCTTTTATGCTGCTATCCTGCATGCCTACCTTTCACGTCCTTTGCCGAATGATCCGGTCTCCCATGCAGATTGTTTTCTTCTGATTGTTTGTAATACTCACATGCCAGTGTTATATATAATTATTCTCCATACCTACCTGATGATAATATTAATGTGGTATAAGCCAATCTGAGCTTTCGATAATGCCTCATGTGCACATAGTACCCTGACCCATATTTCTTGTTCCTACCAGGGGTCTGTGAGCTCTGAAGTGGAGCTGTCGCAGTACTTTTCCCAGGAAGCCCCCAGCCAATCCTCTCTCTCCGACACGGTAGTGACCGGCTCCAGCGAGGACGAGCGTCTGCGTCTGAGAAGTGCCAGCGTTTCGGTTGAGGAAAACACTGCTCCCTTCAGCACTGCCAGTAGGATTTCCCGTTACATCTCCTTCTGAACAATCTGTGTCTGTGCGCTGACATATCTGATGTGTTTGCTCTGCACCTGACATCTGTGAATTAATTTATGTGTGATCCTCATTACTACCCTGGAGTTGTGCTCCAGCTTTGCCAGACGCTCCCCGCCGCTTCGCACGCTCCTGACTTCTCACCCCATTACTACATATCCTGAAACAAGGCCTTGTCAAATATGCAGAAAATGTACTTCTCTAAACAATTGCCGTTACAGTGGACTTCATGTCCTCGCATAAAATAAAAAACTGGAGTATACCGTCCAATAATGACTAAATAAGTGGAAACTGTATTAATGACCTTATTCTGTTGCTGCTGCATCAGAGATCATTTTTTTAAAATACTAGCATCCCTTCTGCTTAATCTTCCTCATTTGCATACAATGCCAGTGGCAAACGGAGACGACAAACTCATTTAACAGCTCCTCTCATCATGTCCTGCCATGACATGAACGTTTTCATGTGTATTTTTCCTTTAAAATGCGACTTATACAAATAATTTTGCACAAACAGCTTATGCTGATTAAAATGATATATGGCGAGCCTATATCCTTCATACAGATGCAGCCGCTGTCATGCACAGAAAATAGGCATGCCACATATCGTTTTAATCAGCAGAGTCTGCTTGTGCATAAAAGTGATGCAATTAAGACACATTTTTGGCAACAAAAAAAAAAATTCACCAGACACTAACAGAGTTGCACGGGACCTTTCAAATCACTTAACCGGGCAGCATCTTCCGCTGTGTGGCGTATGTATGAGGACACACCTGTAGTTGGTTAAATAATAAAAATAAGGATTAAGGGGGACCCACAAACTCTGTTTAGTTGGATTTTTTATGTTTATAGATAACGACAGATGGCAAAAATACCTTTCCCCAAGCTAATTAAAGCAGGGTGTTCTCTATCAGATAATATAAGTTCATCTTTAGTAATGTATTTCTAGTTGACAATTTGCTGTGTGCTGCCGGAGCAGACAGATCTTACATGCAGCACTTGCGATCTCCGCATCCGATGTGCATCGGATCGGAATCGGAGGTTAGGCACATATGATTTGGCCAATTTTCACCCAATTTCTCGGCTTGATCAGTTGGAATGGGGTGAAAAGGGCCCAAGTCGTATAAGTGCGTGGCCAGCGAATAATAGAAACGGTTTCCAGAACATTTAAAAGATCTCACCTTCCATCCAGTGGAACTTTCCCCATGAGCCCTGGTGTGTGGGGATGATGGTGTTCTGGGATTCTAGGTCTTGCTGTCTCCCAGCTGATGTATGCCATACGTGGGGTCCTATGTTCAGGAATCGGAGGGGATCTTCTCATAAATTAGAAGTTGTTCTATTAGTACAATACGTTTAAACTGTTTCCATAAATTAGAGCCAATGTCTGGACATGTTCTTGGAAAGCAGATCTGCTATAACGTCTGCTGTCTGAGTCTCCGGCTCTGCCTGCCAGGATCATTTCATGTCTCTACAGCACGAAATGCTTGTGTGGGTCCAGCGATGGACAAATACGCATAGCCTGGATATAATACAAACGAAATGAAGACCGGTTCGCCAACACGCAAATAAACCATATAGATGCCGAGCTCAGCATTCTGATACGGAGATTCCTGGCAGGGGCTCTGTAATGGATCTAACCATCTCCACCTGCCCCCCGCCCCCCCTTACCCTAACCCTCCCTTGTAGCAGACTGACCCTAACCTTCACTGCTAGTGACTAACCCCACCTCGCTGCCTAAACTTAGCCTCCTGCCCTGCTGCCTAACCCCACTGCCAGAGTTTTGCTATTTAGTCATGCTAAAACTGTAGCAAGGCATGCTGGGATGTGTAGCTCCCTTGCAGCTGGAGGGCTGCATGTTGAATATCCCTGGTTCATAGGATGCAAGGGAAAATTGGTGCCCGTCTCCCACAATAAAACCCATACATGGAATATTGGGACGCTTAGATGCTCGGCTTTTAGACTTGGGAGATAAGTGTTTGTTTTACAATATATTAAAATATTTTCTTTTTTGTTTCTTTTTTTTTATGGTATAAAGAAAATGGAGCAGCTAAAGGGCAAGGTTCCGTCTCCTTCTCTCCGATAAATGACATAATCCCAACTCCTGGTAACAAAGTTTGCCTGCCAAAGCAGACCAGTGAGGAGGAAAACTCCCAGGCCATGAGAAGTCCTCTCCAGAGGCAGCAGAGGGTTGTCTGCTACGATGACGAAGAAGTCGCCAGCGAAGAGGATGATTTCACCAAGAAAGACGACAGTCACTTCCGCGAAACCAGGAAAAAGAACGCCGACGAGGATTCCGGGATTGTTATGACTACTCCCCTGGATGTCGATGATGAAATCCAGTCCGAGGACTTGCCAAGGAGCATGATCGGCGAAGCAGGACCATCTCTGTGTAGCAGCTCGGTGGAATCTGAGGACAGCTCAATGGAACATATGGTGGACTCGCCTTTTTTTGCCGTTAAGTCTTTTGATTACTCTAGTAGGACTGAGGTTCCTCCAGAAACATTGGGAATAAAGGACCCCTTAGAAGGATTGTCTGAAAACAAGAGGTCTCCTAAACTTGAACACAAAGCTGTGACCAGGGTGAAGAGCATGATTAACTCGGAAAGCCTTAATGCGTCCAAGCAAAAAAACGAGGACAATAGATCTTCTCCAAAGCCCTCAAAGATGACCCCACAGACGAAGAAGCCGGAAGGAGCGGAGTTGTTAGGTAGACCTAGCACGGAAACCGTAGATCTACTCTGTAGCGAATATGAGTCTGTTGGGTTAAATTTGGAGATCAAGGAGTCACCTGTCAGAGTTATAATAACTGGTTTGAGTCATGGGGAAACAGACAAGGTGAGCCAAAATGTGTCCTTATTTCCTGCCGTCGTTTAAGTGTCTTTCCCAATTTTGGTGAATCTGGCGGGGGACTGCTTGCGTTTTATTGTGATTTATTTTATCGTTTTGTATTAAAACCTATTAAATCCTGGCCAATATTCCCAACAGGCGTAAATATCGGCCGTCCGTATTCAATCCCAGCCGACTCGCCTATACAGATTCGGCTTTTTAAAAAGTTACGGAAACTGATGATGGTTTGTTGAATTTGCAGACATTTTTGTCGTTCCATGGGCTTTTTGACTGTCGGATATTTTTCAACAGTCAAAGGAAAACCAACCTGAAATTTAATAGGTTGAATGTAAATTTGACCTATTCTGGTTGAAAAGTGCCAATATTTCCACCTGTAGGATATATTGTCCAGGATTGAATATGGTAAATTAAATTTACACTACAGTAAAAATGATATTGCATCATATAAACTACTGGTAAAGGAACCAGCATATGTCGAATGAACACAGTTTGCCCCCATGCCTGGTTCGTCTAGCCCTGGCACTGTCCCCTTATTGTTCCACCCTGCCCCCACTGTCTGTTGCTCCACCTCCTTTAGCCTATCCCTACTATCTGCTGTTCAACCCTTTTGTCTGTTCCACCCCGCTCCCTGTGTCCGCTGCTGTCACAATCCCATCTGTTTCACTGGGATTGTGATTATTCTTCTGTCAACATCGGACACCAACTCTTCTATTTTTGTATTGTGGTGTTTAATCAGTTTGCCTTGACCTGTACTTTACATATGATAGTAACAGTTTATCACTGCTATTGTTCTCCCTATAATCTTCCTGACTTGTGACGTCTGTTATGGATAGGAGTCTATGGGGAAGTTGGCTCCTGGGGATGAAATATTGACCATTAATGGCATCCGGGTGAGCGACCTCTCTTACCAGGACACTTGTGATTACGTCCAGTGCTTGCCCTCAGCAGTAACATTGGAAGTCCGGAAACCCGTATCAGGTAAACACAACATCACTTTCCTAGTTAACGGCTACATTTGAAGTTTCAATAATTTTTTTTTCATTATTGCTTAAATACATTTAACTTTATAGTACGAGTCGGAGTTGGATTTCGTATTAGGGTAAAGTTGCATCTGAGTGAAATCCAGCGCTGTTCAAGTCTATGACTGGCTTGCATAAATCGCGCCAATTGGCGGCCAGCTGCAAGTCTGTGCTCGACTCGCTCACCAACAAATGCTTTTTCCAGTCTGTGCGCAGCTCTGACCTTTCCACAACTCCGTGATAGAAACCGGCTAATCAAGCCGTTGCTGACATCACAAACCTCCTGCGCACGCCTTTGTTTTTCCTGCCACTCCCAGAAAACATCTGGGTGACACCCACAAAAGGGCAGCTTCCTGTCAATCAACTTGCCAATGGCTTGCGATTCGAGCAATCGCTGAATTCTGTCGCTGTTTGGCCCTACGCATGCTTACCACGATCCGTAGCCAGGCGTAGTCTTTCTATAATTCGCACAGCAGCGCCCAGGACTAAATAAACACTAGAAAATATGCATGAAAATATCGTTCTTATTCATATCATTAATGATAATCATCTAGTAATGTGTAAGGTCAGATGGGTGGGGGGCTAGTCCAGACAGAGAAGTCACCCCTTCCAGTCTACAGTCCATCTGCAGCGTGGAAAATGTCCGCTTTTGTCCGGCATTCCGCACTGCCAACGGAATGCGGCTGCTTTACGTTCCGCCCTTGATGTTAATTTGTAGAGTTAATTGAAATTATCCTGCATAACATTTTAGACATGTCAACATTTAATCAGTGTCAAATAATTACTGTTGACGTTGCCCAATGTCGACAACATATACCTACGCTCAGATACAGAGCTTTCATTGTCCTGAAACAAAATACAGGGTGCCAATGTGAGCTGCGGGATGTTTCACCCATCGTGGTCGCCCTGTACTTCTGTCTTTTTGATGCCGTATAAACAAAAAGCCTTTTGGAACCAATAATCACACAATGATATAAAAACAAGAACTCTGAGAATAAAGGAGTTTTCTGGGAAAGCCGGAGAAAGCTAAAGTCCTTTACTGATTACCAAATCACCAAGGATTTCTACGGTAATTTGGGCTTTTAGTGTGGTAATTTTATCCCTTTTTGAAACATTTAGTCCTATAGGAATTCTGTGCTGAAGAACAGCGGGGTCCCAGAGATACTGTAGGGCTCGCACAGCTATGCTGGCTGGGGGAAGGGGTGACCGTTATAGTGATGTAATACTGTGCTGGGGTGTCCCAGAGATACTGTAGGGCTCGCACAGCTATGCTGGCTGGGGGAAGGGGTGACTGTTATAGTGATGTAATACTGTGCTGGGGGGGTCCCAGAGATACTGTAGGGCTCGCACAGCTAAGCTGGCTGGGGGAAGGGGTGACTGTTATAGTGATGTAATACTGTGCTGGGGGGTCCCAGAGATAGGACTCGTACAGCTATGCTGGCTGGAGGACGGGGTGACCGTTATAGTGATGTAATACTGTGCTGGCTGGAGGACGGGGTAACCATTATAGTGATGTAATACTGTGCTGGGGGGTCCCAGAGATAGGGCTCGCACAGCTATGCTGGCTGGGGGAAGGGGTGACTGTTATAGTGATGTAATACTGTGCTGGGGGGTCCCAGAGATAGGACTCACACAGCTATGCTGGCTGGGGGAAGGGGTGACCGTTATAGTGATGTAATACTGTGCTGGGGGGTCCCAGAGATAGGACTCACACAGCTATGCTGGCTGGGGGAAGGGGTGACTGTTATAGTGATGTAATACTGTGCTGGGGGGTCCCAGAGATAGGACTCGCACAGCTATGCTGGCTGGGGGAAGGGGCGACTGTTATAGTTATGTATTACTGTGCTGGGGGGTCCCAGAGATAGGACTTGCACAGCTATGCTGGCTGGAGGACGGGGGTGACCGTTATAGTGATGTAATACTGTGCTGGGGTGGGTCCCAGAGATAGGACTCGCACAGCTATGCTGGCTGGAGGACGGGGTGACCGTTATAGTTATGTATTACTGTGCTGGGGGGTCCCAGAGATAGGACTCACACAGCTATGCGGGCTGGGGGAAGGGGTGACTGTTATAGTGATGTAATACTGTGCTGGGGGGTCCCAGAGATAGGACTCGCACAGCTATGCTGGCTGGGGGGTCCCAGAGATAGGACTCGCACAGCTATGCTGGCTGGGGGAAGGGGCGACTGTTATAGTGATGTAATACTGTGCTGGGGGGTCCCAGAGATACTGTAGGGCTCGCACAGCTATGCTGGCTGGGGGAAGGGGTGACTGTTATAGTAATGTAATACTGTGCTGGGGGGTCCCAGAGATACTGTAGGGCTCGCACAGCTATGCTGGCTGGGGGAAGGGGTGACTGTTATAGTGATGTAATACTGTGCTGGGGGGTCCAGGAGATACTGTAGGGCTCGCACAGCTAAGCTGGCTGGGGGAAGGGGTGACTGTTATAGTGATGTAATACTGTGCTGGGGGGGGTCCCAGAGATACTGTAGGGCTCGCACAGCTATGCTGGCTGGGGGGGAAGGGGTGACTGTTATAGTGATGTGATACTGTGCTGGGGGGGTCCCAGAGATAGGACTCGCACAGCTATGCTGGCTGGGGGAAGGGGTGACTGTTATAGTGATGTGATACTGTGCTGGGGGGGTCCCAGAGATAAGACTCGCACAGCTATGCTGGCTGGAGGATGGGATGACCCTTATAGTGATGTAATACTGTGCTGGGGGGGGGGGGTCCCAGAGATAGGACTCGTACAGCTATGCTGGGTGGAGGACGGGGTGACCATTATAGTGATGTAATACTGTGCTGGCTGGAGGACGGGGTGACCGTTATAGTGATGTAATACTGTGTTGAGGGGTCCCAGTGACAGGAATGCTGGCTGGAGGAGGGGATGACCGTTATAGTGATGTAATACTGTGCTGGGGGGTCCCAGAGATAGGACTCGCACAGCTATGCTGGTTGGGAGAAGGGATGACCTTATAGTGATGTAATACTGTGCTGGGGGTTCCCAGAGATACTGTATGGCTCGCTATGCTGGCTGGGGGGGAAGGGGTGACCGTTATATTGATGTAATATTGTGCTGAGGGGTCCCAGAGATAGGGCTCGCACAGCTATGCTGGCTGGAGGAGGGGGTGACCGTTATAGTTATGTATTACTGTGCTGGGGGGTCCCAGAGATAGGACTCGCACAGCTATGCTGGCTGGGAGAAGGGTTGACCGTTATAGTGATGTAATACTGTGCTGGGGGGTCCCAGAGATAGGACTCGCATAGCTATGCTGGCTGGAGGAGGGGGTGACCGTTATAGTTATGTATTACTGTGCTGGGGGGTCCCAGAGATAGGACTCGCACAGCTATGCTGGCTGGAGGACGGGGTGACCGTTATAGTTATGTGTTACTGTGCTGGGGGGTCCCAGAGATAGGACTCGCATAGCTATGCTGGCTGGAGGATGGGGTGACCGTTATAGTGATGCAATACTGTACTGGGGGGTCCCAGAGATAGGACTCACACAGCTATGCTGGCTGGAGGATGGTATGACCGTTATAGTGATGTAATACTGTGCTGTGGGGTAGCAGAGATAGGGCTCGCACAGCTATGCTGGCTGGAGGATGGTATGACCGCTATAGTGATGTAATACTGTGCTGGGGGGGTCCCAGAGATAGGACTCGCACAGCTATGCTGGCTGGAGGACGGGGTGACCGTTATAGTGATACAATACTGTGCTGGGGGGTCCCAGAGATAGGACTCGCACAGCTATGCTGGCTGGAGGACGGGGTGACCGTTATAGTGATACAATACTGTGCTGGGGGGTCCCAGAGATAGGACTCGCACAGCTATGCTGGCTGGAGGACGGGGGTGAACATTATAGTGATGTAATACTGTGCTGAGGGTTCCCAGAGATAGGACTCGCACAGCTATGCTGGTTGGGAGAAGGGATGACCTTATAGTGATGTAATACTGTGCTGGGGGTTCCCAGAGATACTGTATGGCTCGCTATGCTGGCTGGGGGGGAAGGGGTGACCGTTATATTGATGTAATATTGTGCTGAGGGGTCCCAGAGATAGGGCTCGCACAGCTATGCTGGCTGGAGGAGGGGGTGACCGTTATAGTTATGTATTACTGTGCTGGGGGGTCCCAGAGATAGGACTCGCACAGCTATGCTGGCTGGGAGAAGGGTTGACCGTTATAGTGATGTAATACTGTGCTGGGGGGTCCCAGAGATAGGACTCGCATAGCTATGCTGGCTGGAGGAGGGGGTGACCGTTATAGTTATGTATTACTGTGCTGGGGGGTCCCAGAGATAGGACTCGCACAGCTATGCTGGCTGGAGGACGGGGTGACCGTTATAGTTATGTGTTACTGTGCTGGGGGGTCCCAGAGATAGGACTCGCATAGCTATGCTGGCTGGAGGATGGGGTGACCGTTATAGTGATGCAATACTGTACTGGGGGGTCCCAGAGATAGGACTCACACAGCTATGCTGGCTGGAGGATGGTATGACCGTTATAGTGATGTAATACTGTGCTGTGGGGTAGCAGAGATAGGGCTCGCACAGCTATGCTGGCTGGAGGATGGTATGACCGCTATAGTGATGTAATACTGTGCTGGGGGGGTCCCAGAGATAGGACTCGCACAGCTATGCTGGCTGGAGGACGGGGTGACCGTTATAGTGATACAATACTGTGCTGGGGGGTCCCAGAGATAGGACTCGCACAGCTATGCTGGCTGGAGGACGGGGTGACCGTTATAGTGATACAATACTGTGCTGGGGGGTCCCAGAGATAGGACTCGCACAGCTATGCTGGCTGGAGGACGGGGGTGAACATTATAGTGATGTAATACTACAGTTTACTTTCCGTTATAGCTTTATGCTTGGATATTGTACATGGCTCTCTGCCAGCCCAAGTCCCTCTTTGTGGTATGGGGACAGCTGCTTAGTATGTTATTTATTTCCTATCCTATAAGATGTTGTCTCTGATGGAGATGTGTTACATGTAACGTGATGTAGTGATGCCCGTTTTTGCACCTTGCGTGATATTTCACTACGCACTCTCTGCCAACATTGCGTTTTAGGTTGATCGTAGCTCTAAGCCTAACCTTGAGGCCGACTGTCGACATTCTTTCTGTTGTCATTTTCTTTATGTCGACATGGTGAATGCAACATACTGGCTACACACCGCTATGCTAGACTTTAGAAATGTTTAAACATTTGTTGATCTAATCCTTCTGCAAGCTGCGTTCTAGTTGGCCGTCTTGCTGGGATTGTTATAAAATAATCTGGCTGAAATGTGTAAACTACAGATATTGGAGACAGTTTGCAGCTTGACCTGGCTCAAAATAATGTTGTGCGTGGCAAAACCATTTCATAAACAGATTATTGTATAGAAAATACATCTAGAATTGTCATTTGTATATACATACATTTATACATTTTTTTTTTTTATTTATTTATTGATCAAAGGTTTGTGTTGTTGTAGTAGTAGTAGGAGGTGGAATATGTACATCAGAAATGAGAAACAAAGGGTGCAGTACTACTGATGACCAGCAGGGGAGCTGCAAAGTCCTCCCATTCTCTGTTTATTATGCATAGTGACACTGGGGCAGAATTTTTATTGAATTGTATTTCGGGACAGAATAAATGATGGCAGCTTAGATTGAGAACATGTTAAGACTCTCATCACCCCTAAAATAGATCTACAATAGTCTGCTGACTACTTTGCACATCTCTCTTGAGTAAGTCCCCATCATGGTCCTGGGCAGGATAAACAACCCGAGGAAGGGTTTATTGCGTAATTGCACTAGGGTGGGGTTGGGTGAGCACAGCTCTGCTTTTTTGGTGTCACCCTGCACCCCATCTAACTGTCAAGATGGCTTACGTGCCTGGTAGCTGCATCAGTAGGATAAATAATCCTTGGAATTTATTAAAAAAATGTCCCCCTCACCTCTGTATTATGTTTGTGATTTCTGTGAAGTCCTTCTGGGAAAAAGAACTATATAAATAAATTTTCCTCTTTCTCTTTTTCCTCTTTTCCTTTTTTCTTCCTCTTTTTTTTCTTCTTTGTCTTTTTTTCCTTTTGGTACTTATGTAGTATCTGGGCGTCCGATTTAGAAATCGGATCGCATCGCATGCGACCAAATCGTATGCGATGCGATGGTCAAGATTTTTCCATAGGATTCAATGTTAAAATGGTCTGATTCCATTTTAACATAGAATTCAATGGGAAAAAGGGGTCCTTTTCCTTTCCCCACTATCCAAGTGGGCATGGAGTTGGATATAAACCTGTGGCGAGCCACCGAGCCCAAAGCGTGGCGAGCGTAGCGAGCCCCGCGAGGGGACACAGAATACTTTTTAAGAAATATGCGTTCGCTCGCCACGCTTCGGGCTCGGTGGCTCGCTGCGCTCGCCACGCTATATAAAATCAACTCTATGCCCACTTGGATAGTGGGGAAATGAACAGGTGCTTCTTAACATTGAATCCTATGCAAAATCGCATTGCATCGCATCGCATCTGATTGTATGCCTTAAGGTAAGGCATACAATCACAAAATCGGACGCCCAGATACTACATAAGTACCTTCCTCTTTCTTCTTCCTCTTTCTCTCTTCTCCGGATCGGTTATTTGTTTTTCTTTCTTCCCAACCATACTTACTTGTGTTTGTTTGTTTTTTGTGTTACAGCTGTGGATAGATTGTCCCACATTATCATGGCATCTGGGGCAGACACGAGATCGCATGATCAAGCAGAGGAGTCTGTGGAGAAATTACAGTGCAATATTCACTCTGAAGAACGCAAAACTATTCGTGAGATCTCAATGATTGACTCCATATCGACTCCGTCTACAGCTGCCCTAAAGGAGGAAAGATTGCAATACAATTGTTGCTCTTCACCTGGTCACTGTGACGGGAATTCTGTTACCAACATTGATGAGTTTATTCATGAGCAGCAACACTGTGAACCTGTAGCGCTAGTAAATGGCGCATTAAGCCAAGCAGAGAACATGGAATCTGGTAGATTTGCTGAACACACAACTACTTTTAAAGCTGATATGGCCGCACTTGAACCACTCAAGGTTTCTGCAGACACCGCAAGCCAAGCAGAAGATCGGGGTAACCTCCTCGGATTTTCCTTTCTGGACTCCGTTGCAATAAACAATACAATTGCTGTTAAAAACAGCTTGAGTAATTACTGTAGGAATTTCAGCAGCCTGGTTACCGATGATTTCTCACTGTCCGAGCAGCTTGGTAGCAGCTCTTTGGAACTTTCAAGTTGTATGTATGGAGCAGCAGAGGACTCAGACAGCGAGTCTTTGCTGGAAGTCCCTTCGGATTCTACAAGCGACATGATTTCTTCCCTGCAGAACCAGTCTTTTGCATCGGAAACTCAGACCACCACCGATTCTGAGGATGAGCAGATTGAGATATGTTATCCTATAAGAAGAGATGATGTTGAAATGCAGAAGACATCTCATTTTTATCCAATGCTACAGTTTAATAGTGAAGACTGCCAAGTGCAGCCGGAGAAGAGTTCCTCTTGCCCCAGCAGTCTACAGAACTTCAGTCAGTGGCCGGTTCTAGAAGGTAGGGACGTTGATGGAAACAAGACCGATAGGACACTGTTAGCTACGTCCTTGGTGTCTCTTCAGCAGGATTCTCAGGAACTTAGTGATAGCATTGCCTTAAATACAGAAGATCAGGTGAAGGAGGGCATTATTGGAAGTAACACTGCAAGAGCTACGCTGCCTTTGGACAGTGATTTTACTAACATTGGCTCACCAGCCTTTTTTAATTCTGTTGATAAACACAATGTTTGTGGCGGTCAAGCAGTTGAAGTAACTCTCATTGGAAGGACTTGTAGTGACTCGAAAGAGCCAATTGGTGCCGCTAAATCCACCGTCCCAAGCAAGAGCAACCAAGCTTCTACGTTAATTGAGAAAAAGGTTCATGGTGCTACGGAAACTAAATCGTTAAAAAGTTTATCAATGAAAAACTCAACTGTGGATAAATATAAGGTAAATAATGTTACGACAAAACAACTTAATGACAACAAGAGGCCAATGAGCAGCAACCTTGATATGCTCAGCGGTCACATACCCAAGCCAGGGCCGAAGCTGAAAGGACTCATTATTAAGAGCAAAAACAGGGGTAGTTCTGATGTGGCTAAATCCAACACGTGCAAGGCTGAAAGTCATAACTATAAAAAGTCATCCCCACAGCCATCACCTAAACTTCTTCATAAGAGGTCCACCATGACCGATAGCTCATCTTCTACAAGTGAATTGGGTTGCAGAACTTTGAAGACCAACGAGGATGAACAAAAGCACAAGGCGGCGATATCTTTGACGAACGTTGGTTCATCTTCAACCTCATGTACCAAAAACAGTATTTTTAGCAATGAGAAATTGAATTGTAATGGAACAGGAAAATGTTCATATGTGGACGTAGAGGAGAAGTCTCCTGCAAACATACCTAGTGCGGATTTGGAAAAAAAGGTCGAAAACCGGGGAAGGATCTCCTTTGCAACAAACCAGGGCAAAGACCCAAGCGATGAACCATATGGAAAGTGTAATGCAGTCACAAACTGCAAATCAAAAGGAAGACTGAACGGACTTTCTAGAAGCTTCACAGCAAGCAAAAATGAAACTCAGCCTGTAGATCCTTTTGCGGCCCGTGAAGAACAAGTAGATAGCAACGAAATTCAGCGTACGTTTATGGAAGTAAAGTTATCTACTACTTTGTCACCTTCAAACCACATTTCCTTAAAAAAAAACAACCAGAAGAAAGATGATATTTTCCCTTGCGACGGCTTTGCTATTGTTTTTACGCCTGTCAAAAACAAACAAGAGTCAACTTTGTCCGAGAAGCCACCTAGTGGGTCAAAGTCGGTGACTAGAACATATTCAATGCCAACACAGCTCCCAAACGCTGTAAACCACAATGCGTTGAACGGGAAGGGAAGCCCGGTGGACGATGGCCCTCTTTCGCCAGTGTCCGATCACAGTTTGGATGTCTACACCGCTCATTTGACGAAAGCCACCGAAGAAAATCAGGTGGCCAATGAAAGAAGCTCCATAAGGTATGATGTGCTAAGGACTATTAAGAGAAATTATTATTATGAGCTTAATTTGTCACATGAGGTTACATCCGCTCTGACCGTCAAGCAGAGGATCAAGTCCTTCGAAAATTTGGCCAATTTTGATAAAACTGTGATGAAGGTGATCGAAATAAATAATACTCCTTTCTTGTGCAAACCGCCTCTAAGTCGAAGGTCTTCTGGCTCCATACCCTCACATACAAGAACCAATGAGAATACAAATGTTTTGAGGCGCAGTTTAAGCTCCTGCTGCGACAACCAAAGCGAAATGTTTTTAGCGACGCAAATGAAAAAGTCCCCATCGAGCGTGACCTTATCGAGTGCTGAGAAAACTCCCGTGGATCCGATACAGGAGAAACCGGCTCCCGAGTCAACCAGGATTCAAAAGACTGAAAATGCTGTGCAAGGGGTTCAAGTCAGGAAAAGCAGGACGGCTTCAAGCCACATACGGCCATCTTTGTCTCGTTCTAAATTGCGGGAACTAAGAGCGCTGAGCATGCCGGATTTGGACAAGCTGTGCACTGACGATTTCTCTGTGGAACCTAAAGCCACACCTTGTAATGAGGTCGCACCTAGGACATCACCCGTGGACATTTGTGTCTCTACCCTGAATGGGACTCAGTTACGTTCTAAAGACTGTAACGGTGCCACGCTTGGATCTGCGTACGATGGCGATGTAATACAAAATGGGGAAAACAGCAAAAGATCCTGGTCCGTCAGGTGAGAGATTAGCTTATTTACAAATATTCCAATGTTTATGAAAATCTGTCTATTGGTTTAAGAAATTCTATAAATAAGTAAGCTGGAATTTATTAGTTTTAAACCTTTTTTAAAATGTATTTTTAAGAAGCACTTAGGGCCTTATTCTGCTTGGTGTGGTCCGTTCCGAAATTCTTTCGGAACTGACTGAACACCACGCTGTTGTGGACATTCTAAGAACACACGCCCACAGGTCGTCCGCATCCCTTCGGACGGACTCTCTAAGAAGAGGGTGTGTTTTCGGACTACATCCAAAACGTGCGTGTGCGGTGGGAACACAAAGATTCTGCACGGTCTTACAGCGTCCGAACGGACGGAAAGGTGGCCGTACGCACCGAATCTGTGTATTTCCGCAAACAATACTACTCTATTCGGAACTCATACATCTGTCATATGACACACTTATGCAATTAGGCAACCTCATAAAAAATGGATTATTTTTAATATATTTTGGTATTTTGTAATGGTCCATTTAGGCAGCAATGCTTCCAATTGAACCTATGAAAAGAGTGTAATTAATCACTAATGAGTAGAGGAGTGGATTGTATTGTGTTCAGCTGAGAGTGCTTCAGGTGCAGGTGTACTAATTGGGCGAACCGAATGCCTAGCGCATGAACAAGTGCTCTCCGCAAAGTGAAACTTGCTTATGGACACCGCATATTTCATGCGTGTTGGTTCGTTTGCAGTCGGTGTCGTGTCTGAATGCACGCCTACCAGAGTCCGTGTACTCCCTCGTGTACGCCCAGATTTAAGCCCAGTTTTGCCCACTTTGAAACTGCGCCCTTGTGTAGGGCCAAATGACGCCCATATTACGCCCATATTTCCCGAGTCAATTCGGTGCACATTTCTGGATGGTATTGGTGAGAACGAGTGCGGAGACACTGTGTTGCACATGCGCATTGCGTTGCCTACGCATGCGTAGACGGCTAAAATGCGCCCTCCAAAAGAATTCGTAACGGACCGCACCAAGCAGAATAAGGCCCTTAGTGTTGTTACAAGGGCATGGGGCTTAGAACTAGTTTGATATGACTGAAATGTGCTCTGTTTTAAATAGAAATTTAATTTTCACCTAAACATAAATAATATTAATAAGCATTGGTTGCTTCATGGGGGGGAGGGGGGTGAATCCACACCCACTGCAAGCCACGTATATGGGAGCCACGCCCACTGCGGACTCACTGGCAGTTGGTGTTGCTCCACTAATTGAATTTTGAAATGTGCTGCAGCCCCGCAGCACATTAGCAGCCACGGGTAATAAGGAATAAAATATGTAACTTACTATATCAGTCTGCCCTCCCAGAGAGTCTTGTATAATGATTGCTTCGCTCTGGCCTTCCCTCCTGTTTCTCGCTACAGTGAGATTCCCCAATCCTAAGTAGAGGTGTGGATGGGCCTGGGGTCTGGTATGATTCGGACCTGGAAAGCACAAATGTACTTCCTATTCCATTGTTAATGCCCCAGTCCCACGCTAGGTTGATTAGTGGAGTAGCGCCAGCGGCTGTGTGCGGTTTCACGGAGCAAAACTTGAATTGCTCCATGGTGGCCAACGGAATGCAGATCTCTTGAATTCCATCCCCCATAGAGATGAGGAGCAGCACTAGCCTTTTATTATATAGTATAAGTAATAATGCACAGACACGGACAGAGGTTTGTAAGCCATGGGTCTATAGCATAATGATTCTTCATTACCCACTGATTGATTAAACGATTGATTAAAGTACAAAGCCTTTTAAACAGCATTGTACTGGAGTGATTCATCTTTATTTTGGTTCATTTTATTGTTGGTGAATGTTTTATTTTGTCTTTACGACATTTTAGTGTCCGTGTTGCTTGGCTGCACTAGTTTAGTGTTGTACATTCACAGTCCGCTTATATCTGCCCAGTTATTTGTAAGAAATGAGAACTAGTCTGATAGTTCTGGTTTGGGGCAGATTTGCATTTTGATTCTCACAGTCCGATGGGAGAGATGTTCTTTGTCCATGTTCATATTCTTTACACTTTAACGTCATGACCTCGGATTACAGTAACCTGGGGTCAGTCCCTTGTGAAACAAATGTTGAATTCAGCACTTTTTTATTTTTTTTGCTAATTTCTTTGCTAATCTCGGTGAAATCAGAAGCGATCTTACAATTGCCCATTGTTCCAGTGAATTTCCCTCAAAATAATTTTGTTCTGTAGAACCCTCCCCCCCGCCCCACACACAAACACACATTTATTTATTATTTATTTACAGTTTTTTTATATAGCACAGCAGATTCCGTTGAGCTTTACTTGGAGGTAGGAGGGCCCTGCTTCAAGCTTACAATCTATAGGGACATAGGAGGGAAACACAAGGACAGGCACCAGTAATAGCATAGCTTGTAGGTAAAGAAGGGAAGCTATTAAATACATAAGTGCCTCAGAGGGTTATGTGTGCGGTATATAAATATGATAGGCTTGCCTGAAGAGGTGAGTTTTCAGGGAACACTTGAAAGTTTGGAGGCTAGTGGAGTCTTATTGTGCGTGGAAGGGCATTCCATAGGGTGGGAGCAGCCCGATGAAAGTCCTGTAATAGGGAATGGGAGCTGGTGATCCGTGCAGAAGAGAGACGCAGATCTTGTGTAGAGCGGAGTGGCCGAGATGGGAGATATTTTGTGATAAGTGCAGAGATATAAGCTGGTGCAGTATGGTTAATAGCTTTATATGCGAGTAGAAGTGTTTTACATTGAATACGGTAAGATACAGACAACTAATGGAGGGACTGGCAGAGCGGATCAGCAGACGATGAGCGTCTTGCAAGGAAGATCAGCCTAGCAGCAGCATTTATAATGGATTGTAGTGGCGATAGTCTGTTCTTGGGAAGACCAGTTAGGAGACTATTGCAATAATCAATGCGGGATATAATGAGTGCATGGATAAGAGATTTAGTAGGGTCTTGTGTGAGATACGGTCATATTTTAGATGTTTTTTAGATGCATGTAACATGGTTTGGAGACAGATTGAATGGACAAAGGACAGGTCAGAGTCGAGGATGACCCCTAGGCAACGAGCTTGTGGGGTAGGGTACATTGTCAATACTTTCTCTCTCTGAGAGAAAGTTGTTCGATACAAGCACTAGGTTAACAATGCTGTAATCGACACATGAAAAGGTTGACATGAGTTTTGGGGGATTTGTGCTATTTTATGCCCTACCATCCACTACGGCGTGGTGGGAGAATAAAATAGTGTGCCGAGCATAGCGAGGGACCGTACCCGAAGTATGGCGATGGCAGTGGTACACAATGACGGTGTCCACTTCGACATTCAGGGGAAAAACTCATGCAGACTGACCTCAATGACCTGGGTCGGTGTGGGCGGCTCACCTCGAAATGCTGGGTCACTCCCAGGACCAAATCCTTGGCGCAACCCGGCATTTGTGATTTGAAAGGGGAACACAGTACTAGTGTGCATCCAGCTTCAGGCTGCTGTAACTTGTGTTTATCCTTCAATACACTTCATTAAAAAGTATTCTAAGATGCCCCCATTAATCAACTCAACCCTGACGGGTTCTTGATCATTTTACCTCTTAGTCGGAGTAAAATAATATTCGCCAACTTTATTCCGAAATCACAAACAATTGTCATTTGCTCAGAAACAATCCAGGTAAAAAATAATATTTGGGATTGGGAGTTAGGAAACCTCATGCAATGTTGTCTCCAGCCTCTTCCCCGTCTCACCGTCTGTGTTTTTGTTTAGCTTGGACCAGCTCATCGTCTCCACCAGGGACCAGCAGAAGCTGCAGGCTGTTTTGACTTCTGTGGCGTCCAAGTTCGATATCATCTCTCTGATTCAAGAGGCCAAAACACAAGTGGAGGTGAGTCCGCACGTATTACCCGTACCGCGTTCCAGAGTCAGCAGAGGCCTGAAAATCCTGTGTTATAAATCCTTCTGGTTTTCCGAAGCTTCAGCCATTGGCTCCAAAGGTTACAGTAACCCGCAGACTGAAACAATATATTCTCTACCAAGTTACTAAACTTTCTATTTTCCTTTGCATCTGTGTTTGTGTCTGATATTATCTGCAGATTGATGTCTGTGACCAGCTGCACTTTCCCCCGTTATAATCACCTCTGGCTGCGGTATATTGTGTTCTGCGCTCCATTTGCAACCCCGCAGCAGCTTATCATCGATTTGATTTGTCTACCAATCACATTCCATTGACCGCACTCGCTCCCCTGCTCCGCCCCAGCACTAGTAAAGTCAGCCTTCTGTACCCAGTTTGAAGGGAGTATGGGTTATGGGGTCAACCAACTTTAGTTTGACTTGTAGTGGGACGACAACTAAAGGTGGACAGTCCTTAGGACGACACCTGAAATAGCTTGACATGGCTAAGGTCGACGGTTGGAAAGTTGACACAAGCATTAGGTCGACAGTGGCAAGAGGTTGACATGAGTCGCCATATCAGTGTACTGCGTCCCCTTGCATGGATCGCTGCGCTCGGCACACTTTTTGATTTTCCCTCCATGCCCTGGTGGATGGTAGGGCATGAAATACCGCCTGTCGGCACATGTCAGCTCAACAAAAATGTGAAAAAGTCATGTCGACTTTTTGACTGTCAACTTTGCCATTGTAGACCTAATGCCTGTGTCAACCTTCCAACCCTGCCGACCTTAGCCATGTTGACCTATTTCCGTTGTCGACCTTCAGTGGTCGACCCAATGCATGTCGACCTTTATATGGTCGTTCTGTTTTAAGGATTACTGGACACTTGGAGAGGGAAAAATGGACCAGGTCAGTGTGCCTTCCGCTATTGGTCAGTGTGCCTTCCGCTATTGGTCAGTGTGCCTTCCGCTATTGGTCAGTGGGCCTTCCGCTATTGGTCAGTGGGCCTTCCGCTATTGGTCAGTGGGCCTTCCGCTATTGGTCAGTGGGCCTTCCGCTATTGGTCAGTGGGCCTTCCGCTATTGGTCAGTGTGCCTTCCGCTATTGGTCAGTGTGCCTTTCGCTATTGGTCAGTGTGCCTTCCGCTATTGGTCAGTGGGCCTTCCGCTATTGGTCAGTGGGTCTATGGCTATTGGTCAGTGGGTCTACGGCTATTGGTCAGTGGGTCTACCAATATTAATGTCGACATGCATGATCAAAGGGTTGACACAAGCAAAAGATTCTTTTGGTGGCCATGTCGACATACAGTAGGTTGAAATGGACACACTATTAGTGTACCGCATCTGCTCACTGCACACTACTATATGCTCCCTCTGTGCTCACTGGGATGGTAAAGTATGAACAAGTCAGTTTTCTCATGTCGACTTTTGGACCATGTCGATCTAATGCATGTCAACCCTATTTATGTGTCCACCTTCTGCCTGTCGACCAACAGGGGTCGACCTTTGGACTGTTGACATAGACACTGTCGACCTAATGACCACATACCCAGCATTAGTGTTTTCAAATGTTACATTTCTTTTTCTAAGCTTCTTTCTAGTTTACATCGATTTTTATCTATAATTAGGTGGATTGTCGTTATTTTGGGGGTTTAAATATTTTTGTTATCTTGGTCGACGTGACCCTGGAAATGTAACTGTTGCAAGTGGCAAAACACATATCATTAACAGTATCTGCCTGAGAAATAACAAAGAGCGAGGTGTCAGTCACAAGGATTTACTGACATTTTTAATAGAGCTTCGGGAGATTAGCTGCTGGCGATGTGGGCGGGAGACGGCGAGTCCAGATGGTGATTAATACCGGAACCACCCTGCAAATCGGAAATCTCCAAACCAGCCTGGTGGCATTCCTAGTGCACAAATAGCAATGTTATTGTCAGATCACCCCATAGACCATAATTATAATCAGCCCGGTGGCACAGTCCCTACAGTGGCTTCTGGGACCTACACATAACCTTTGCAGCGTGGCCTGCCACATGCAATCAGTAGGGATGCAGCGCGCCATAACTTTCCCGTTCCCCTTCTGTACGTTCTATCCTGCTGAAAATAATCTTACATTTGTTAATAAGTGCTTGGAAACGTACCACACAGGAAGCAGACTGTGAAACGGAATACTTGCCTACGCTGCTGTACAGCGCCACCCTCCCCCTCCCACTAATATAAATATTATCATGCATACTTGTGGTCCGGGGCGTCTGCACTTTACCTTGCATCATTTGTACCCTTTCGAATTACTTTCTTCAGATCAGATGCATTAGTTTTGTGTGGTTTTTGTCTTTTTTTTATTTATTTTTAATTCCCACATATGTATGTTTCAGCCACTGAGTCGTCACAGTTGCCGGAGATACAGTATCTGGGTGGTCAGGTATTGCACAATTTATTTGGCCAGTTTTGTAAGAAATCAGTAGATCCTGAGAGAAGCCGCCAGATGATTTCATTGTTCTGGTATTCCGTATAGTGTTGCCGTTGCAGAAAATGTGCACATTAAATACGCTTCTGATATTTCTACTTTTGGGTGACACAGAGAATTTCGCAGATGGGGCCGTGTCGGCGTTTTTTTTCCTGCTCCATTAAAAGCATACAAAATGATCTTCCATCTCTAAAGTACAAACTTTCTTATCCAAAGTGAAGAGGATTTTGGGATGGGTGTGGATCAGGGGATGTGGTTGTTAGGTCAAAATCCCGACATTTAAAATCCAGACAAGGTCAAAATACCGACATATAGAATGTAGACAGGTGAAAAAGTCAACATGACTTTCGGTCAACAGGTCGCGAGGTCGACATGGGTTTTTTCACAGTTTTTTACCCGAATGTCGACATGGACACAGTTGGAAGTCAACCGTAGCCCCTCGCTTCGCTCGCAATGCTCGGCACTAGTAGGGCATGAAGTACCGCCTGTCAGCACATGTCGGCTCAAAAAACAGTGAAAAAACCTGTTGACCGAAAGTCATGTTGACTTTTTCACCTGTCTACACTCTGACCTTATTTTGACCTTGTCGGGATTTTAAATGTTGGGATTTTGACCGTCGGTCAATGGTTGTCAGTATTTTGACCGTCTGTATTTTGACTGCATCCCCAAGCATTAGGTCGACAATGGCTAAGTCGACAGTGAAAAGGTGGACGTATGTTTTTAATGGGGTTTTTTTGCCGACAGGTGGTATTTTATGCCCTACCATCCACTAGAGCAGGCATGTCCAAACTATGGCCCTCCAGCTGTTGTGAAACTACAAGTCCCATCATGCATTGCCACAGTTTTGCTTTTATGGAATGCTAAAACTATGGCAAGGCATGCTGGGACTTGTAGTTTCACAACAGCTGGAGGGCCACAGTTTGGACATGCCTGCACTAGAGGGTTTAGGAAGAATAGACTGTACACTATGACGGTGTCCATGTCGACATTCGGGACAAAAAAAGTGAAAACCTCATGTCGACCTTTTGACTGTGGACCTAATGCCCTGACAACCTTCTGTGGACAACCCAATGTATGTCAACCTAATATAAGTCAACACAATGACCCATACCAGTAGATCAGAGTGTCAACAGTGTCTTTCATAAGATCAACAGGCACTAGGTCGACAATGACAAAATGACAAACGGAAACGGTCGTCATGGAAAACGTTGATGCATGAAAATGTTGGTATGAGTTTTGTTGTCAATTTCGGCACCTGTCGACATGGACGCCCAATTTATGTAGCATGTTCGCTCGCCATGCATTATTTACCATTCTCAACTGTAGTCCACGTGGGTCGTAATGCATGGAAAAGTCCAAAGAAGGAAAAAAAATGTGAAAAACTCATGTCGTCCATTGCGATGTCTACCGTTCTCATTTTTGGCCTAGTGCATGTTGATCTTTTATCAGTGTCGACCTAGAGGGTACGCGGTTATTAGGTCAACACAATCTATAGGTCAACTTGGAAAAAGGTAAACATAAGTTGACATTTTTTTTCACCATGTAGACATAATGCATGTTGACATTTTTCATGTGTTGATTTATAGCCTGTTGAACTATTGGTTGTTGACCTCATAATCCACCCCCAGCTGGTGCTGGGCATTCAGAGTGCATGGTGTGTGTACAGGCTCCCTCCCATGGTCGGGCAGTGTGAGCGTCAGCAAGGACAGCGGCAGACTAGAGTGGAGTCAGGAGCCGGGCAGCCAGCTACGGCTGGACAGAAGCACTATGGAAGGTCTGGGCTGGGAGATGTGATCGGTTTTTGGTTTGGACCAGAAGGGTGGTTGTCTGGCAGCGGCTGCCGGGGACATATTTGAGGTCCATGTTGGAACCTCCGTTTTGCCTTTCCCGGATTTGGCTGCGCTGGGAGTGAGTGTGATGACCTGGCGGGGTTTGTGCTGCCAAACGAATTTGCTGAAAGTGTAATGTCATGTCGCCTTGTTAAAGAACCACAAATCCCCAAACAAAATGAGCTTTATATTAAATATCTGCTAATAACACTGAGAAACGTAGATACAGTTACGTCTATAATGTTATTGTACGTTTTCCAGGGATTTCTAATGTCTCCGGCTGTCATCTGAGCACTGCGGCTGGTTGGAGGAAGCAGAACATATAATATAGGGTATTTAGTGACAAACTATATGGTACCTACCCAGGATATTGCAGGGAGAGGACCCCACCCACTGCGCCGATGATACCAGGGGGGTGGTATTGGGGATCCGATGGTCATTAGACCGAACTGCTCTTCTGAGCGATATCTTTTACATTCTAGTCTCCGGCTTCTATATGGAATGCAGGGTTAGACGATATGTAGCACTCCAGCTGCTGTGGAACTACACATCCCAGCATGCCCTGCCACTGGTTTAGCATGCCCTAGCAGCAAAAACTCGGCAGGGCATGCTGGGATGTGTAGTTCCACAACAGCTGGAATGACTAATATATATTTTTTTATTTTATTATTAACGGTTTCTTATGTAGCGCAGCAGATTCCGTTGCTCTTTACCATTGGAAACAGTGGTACAACATATTTAACAGACAGTTAAAGGGAGGAGGGCCCTGCTCGCAAGCTTACAATCTATACTGTATATTTGGGATGTGACTTAAAGAGAGATAAGGTTCTAAATAAAATCTATAGCAGTCTTGTTAGGACGGAATGTATTAAGAGTGCAGAATACATTCCGCCAAACATTTTAATAATACTAATTACATATGTGATTAATGTCGCAAAGGACGGCTCTTTCTCTGTAGCGGAAAGTCAGTGACCATTGCATCTGAAAATGCAGTGACCCTGAAAACGGGGTGTTCACTGCATTTTTGATTTAATACATTCTGCCCTGTAGCTGCATGAGATAGAGAGGCGGTATATACAGTATGTTTGCTGTCCAATGGCGCCCATGTTGCAGGGGAATACGGTCGTTAGATCAACACTATGAAAGTTGGCATACATTAGGTCGACACGGCTACGGTCTGCAGTTTTTTTGTTTGTTTTTTAAGGTCTGCAGTTTTTCAAAAAAAAATTGAGCCGACATGTGCCGACAGGCTGTATTTCATACCCTACCATCCACTAGGAGGATATAATAGTGTGCCCAACAAGATACATTGAGATTTATGCCCATTACAATGCGTCTCCTTGCAGAACGAGCCCAACATCACAAGCTGCAGTTCGCCTCTTCCCGGCCACGCCCCCTTCTTGCTCCCCGGCAGGCGGGACATTGAATCCCGCCTGCATGTTCTCGGTTGAGCTGACCGAGAACGGGACTGGGTCACGGCGGTCGAGCAAGCTCGACTGCCGTGACCCTCACATTGAATACCCCCCTAAATCTGCTTAAAAATGGGTGAATTTGCTTAAAATATAAACGCGGGTTTAGACGATGCCATTATCGCTGTATGTGACCTTCTGCAGATCAGTGAGACGCCGTGCAACAATCTCAGCCCGTGTCCTCTAAGTGATTGCTGTCCCTGAGATACTGCAATGGTGACTCAGCTGGAGGATAATTAAATGCTGTTGCCCATCATTGATTTTTCAAGGTATTATCCCAGTAAGTTCATAGAATGTGAACGATTTCTCCCAGTAAACAATACAGAATTACGTTATTACAGTACCTCGGGATACTGCGGTATAAAACGAGTTGTACCGGGACTGAGATGGGACCGGGACCAGCAGCCGCTGCTTGACCTACAGTAATAAACATGTTTACGTTTATGATATTCTAATTTCGGTCTCTTTTACGTCCTCCAACTGACTCTACACTTTTGACCTAGTAAATCTCTTTCTATCACTAGATGATCATTTAAGTCATTTGTGGTTTACTGTCCACGTTTCGGCTCATAGCATCTAGGTTTAGTGTGGGAATTGGGTTACTGTTTGTAATAAATGCAATCTTTTGTTGGCAGGGTTTTCGTCCGTGGTGTTTTATGCTTTTGCTTTGCTGTGGTTTAGCGGCTGAGATGAATATCCTGCAACAAAGCTACGATTAACCTTCCGGTCGGACCGGCGTAATTACTGCTGTGTGCTCTGAATATATCTGTTCACTTGCTCCTAAAATATAGGTTAATAATCTGTTTTAACGATTATTGTAGTGTAGTTTGCCAGTTCGTTTTACAAGACAGACTATATATTTTATTTAAATATACCCAACGCAGCACTCATTGTTGTGTAAGGTTACGCGGACTGGAAAACGATGAAAGGTTATCTTCGTCATTTGTGTGGCCACTTTAAGGGTTTATGTGAAATGATTTGTTTGTGGTTGCGATAACCAAATACAGTGGGAAGCTAGATTTACATTTATCAGCATTGAATTTAACTTGTTCCCGGCACGGTGAGTTCAATGCTCACCCTGGCCCTAACTGTGTGAAGTTTGTATATTCTCCCCGTACTTGCGTGGGTTTCCTCCGGGTACTCCGGTTTCCTCCCACAATCCAAAAATATGCTGGTAGGTTAACTGGCTCCCAACAAATTAACCCTAGAATGTGTGTGCGTGTACATGTGGTAGGGAATATAGATTGTAAGCTCCACTGGGGCAGGGACTGATGTGTGTATAGACATGGTTGGTATCAACGAGCGAGAATGTGAATAACCACAAATATTATAATTATTATTATTACGAAGCGTTCGTTATGAGAAAGGTCTCAGAGTCTGGTGTATAACAATGGCGCTTTTATCCCGACAGAGGAAAGAAGACGTCTACTTTATAGTGCTGAGTAAGGAAGAGGGGGCCGGTCTGGGCTTCAGCGTTGCCGGAGGCGTTGACCTGGAGCAGAAGTCGGTCACGGTAAGTGATGTTCAGGTGTTTGAGCCTAGAGTATTGACTCTGGACGTCAGTCAGCGTGTTTTCACAGCATCTATTACAGTCTATAGCCTCCTTCCCCAGCTGCAGTGTAGCCTGTTCCTTCTCGGGGTAGCGCCAACCGATCCAGATTCATCCTCATGTTTTGGTTTTGCCATCCAACATTTTTTTATTTAAAGCCCAAATTTCAAACTGCAGCAAGATTCCAACTGAGACTCCAGTATATCACACCGCTCACCTCTAGTTACCGTGCATAGTGGGCTGGACCTGCGTGTTACCATGTCAACCTGTGGTCATATGACCTATCTGCTGACTTATATTGCTACAGTAGAATTGTTTTCAATTTATTTCAATCAAATTTCTTTACCCTTTGAGTGGCAAGTGAATATGTCAAAATAGGTGGGAAAATTGTCCGGCAAACCTTTTTAATCCATCGTAATGACCTGTATTGTTACCTTATACCTTATTGTTACCTTATATAGGAAATGTTACCTTTTTTTTTTTTTTTTTTGAATTTATATAACAAATGTGAGCGATGCTGGCATTTTTTTGTAGACAATGACCAGCTAACGATATTGAGTGTACTGTATACACTAAGCAATATTACAAACGGTATAGCAACAGACGGGCCAAAATGAACAATATCGTTCGTAATATCGCTTAAGTGTGAGCCACCATTCACTGGTTTTTTTTTATTTTCCTGTTTTCTTCAAACACTGTATATTAACCCTTTTCCAGGTGCACAGAGTTTTCTCCAAAGCAGCGACATCGCGAGACGCAATCATCGAGAGAGGCGACAGCATACTGTCCATCAACGGCTGCTCCCTGCGCGGCGCAGCGCACGGCGATGCGCTGGGCGCCCTGCACAGAGCCAAGTTGCACGGGGAGGCTGTCGTCGTGATCAGGAAGGAGCGTCCGTACAGACCAGACACGTCGGCCTCGGGAGGAAGACACGCCACATCTGGAAGGGATGTCGCTATGGCAACACACCCAGGTAGGAGGTTAACCCAGGGACGCACGGAAAATGAAAATTCTCAGGGAAGTCACATTTGTTTCGCATTATCACTGGGAGACTTCTCGCAAGCTCTGGAAAGTAATGAAATGCATATTACACATCCAGATCCCCCCCTTCACAAGTCATCAGGCTGATTACTTTCCTCTGTCCTGGCTTCGGGCTTCCTACGCGATTCTCTGTTATATTTGCTGGGTAGATAATTGTAGGCTTACACAAGACCAATATTATTGCAGACAGGACTTATAGACCGGCCGGGGTCAGTAACGTCCCCTCTGGAGCAGGGGGAGGGGACAGTCCTCTGATAACGCCTCCGTGTCCTGTTGTATTGCAGATACTGGGAATGGAGTATTCTGCCTCAGTCGCCAGTCCATCACTCCATTCAGTCAGATGTTCTGGGTTACCGTATGGTCATGTAATAATGTAATATACAAGTACTGTTCTATAAAACATATAACACTGCATTAGCAACTCTGTCACCTGTATAATATTACTGTGTCCACGGTAATATTAGTCCTCATCTTTGCGGCCACCGCTATGCCAGTTACGTCAGCTGCTACTTAACCGATACGTGAGGATTTTCGTTGAGGAAGTACCCCACCCTCCTTTGTCCACTCCACCATCTATTACCTTTAGAAAAGTTGTGGCGAGCGAAGCAGAGTGAGCCCCGGAGCCAGAATCATGGCGAGCGGACACTGGTGCTACGTAAGTTCCGTAGCGTAGGCGGTGGCCGCAAAGATGAGGAAGTATATTGTGTCCACTTACTGTATTGATATAATTTACAGAAGGTTGGTCATTATCTCATATACATATATATATATACATATATATCATTTTATATAGCGCTCTTTCTCCAGTAGGCGCTTAACAGATAGAATGAATGTAATACAGTACAGGAACAATGAAGTACAGAAAAGCTTTTCAGAAACAATACTTTAGGGACTGAAGGAAACGTTTGAGTAAATAGGAAAGTCTTGAGTTTGTTTTTGAAGCATTCTAGAGTGGGGGTCTCTTGAACTGTGCGGGGAAGTAAGTTCCATAGAGTTGGAGTCGCATGGCTAAAAGCTCGACCACCAGGTGTATTACGGGAGATTCTAGGTACGGCTAACAGTCCTTTATCTACAGATCGCAGTAATCGGGTGGGACAGTATGGAATCAGAAGCTGCTTCAGGTACCTTGGGCCTTGGTCATGTAGGGCTTTGATCTTGAAAATGATTCGCCATTTTATTGGCAGACAGTGAAGGGAGCAGAGAATGGGAGCTATGTGGCAGGAGCGGGGCTGTTTGGTTATCAGCCTGGCAGCCGTGTTTTGTACCAGCTGTAATCGGTGCAGTTCTTTTGCTGGGAGACCAAGGTAAAGGGCATTGCAGTAATCCAAACGAGATGATACAATGCATGTATGACTTTTGGCAGATTTTCAGATGGGATTAAGTGTTTGATTCTGGCTATGTTCCTCAGATTCAGATGAAAGAATGAGGATTTGATTGTGGCTGATATCTGATGTATAAGTGTCAATCCATCATCCAGCACCACGCCAAGATTCCGCACATGATCAGAGTTTTGTAATCCTGTACCTCCAAGTGTCAGTCCAGTTGGGCGGCTTTGCTGCATACATGTGGGACCTCCCATGTAGCCGGCAATCGCTAGTGGGAATGGCAGACATTCAGGCATCAGTACGGTCACTGTACACCATTATTATTGAACCTTATTAAAGCACCAGGTTCTGACTATATAGTGCACCCATATAATGCAGCGATTCGGACCGCTCGGTGCAGGTTCTAGTAGGGGGGAAACACCAGTGTGGAATGGCAGTTGGTGTTTCTCCCCTATTTGAATTTTGGACTGTGCTGCAGAACCCCCGCTCTGGGGCCTTCGTTGAATAGGACCCATAGTTCCTGGTGCCTAGTGGTAATTATACTCGCTGTAATTACTATTGCAGAACACAACCCCAGTGTTGTGACCATAGCGAACATCCCTGTGAAATCTAAGCCTGTATATTTAGGCGTGTGTAAGGGATGACTGGATTTTGCATTCTCTGGCCAGTCAGAATGAGCTGTGATAGAAGTGTGAGTGTGTCGCACCCAGTGTAGTGTAAGACGCGCATGAGTCCAACTATAGAGCTTGTTGTTTAAAAACTTCTTGTAGAGACAAAGTGGAAAATTTTCCCATAGCAACCAAGCTGATGCGTTGCTATAGGAAACCTCTCCACTTATTCTCTCGCAAATGTTTAATACACCCCTGTCTAAGGAGCATGACCTCTCTACCCATAGGTTTCACACAGTGTACACGGCATAGGTTATATAAATGTAATACATTACGTAATACAGTATAGTCCCCCTCTCGCCATAACTACCATTATGTGGGGAATGTTCCCAGGGCCGTGGTGCTCATTTCCACCCTCATACTAATACATAAAGCTGTGGGATACTGTGAAGTCTCTTTATATTTCCCGAAGTACAAACCTGTAAGGCCCCTTAGATAGCGCTCAGGAATGCCTCCTTCTAATGTATATCCCCCTGGCGGGCTCCGACGAGGGCCCGGCCTTGCTGCAAGACTTAGCTTAATGCCTTTTCTTGTTGGTTTTGGAATATAAGAAGGCCGGTGCTTGTACAATGTACAGGCCGCTTCCTCTCCTACTGTACATTAAAGTGCAATGAATGAACACGCCCTGGTGCGGCTGGAGCTCGGAAAACACTGCTAGGAGCCCCTTTGTGCTGGCCGTTTGTCCTGGGATATTGACACAGGTTGAAGTGTTTAGTTGTGGCCTGGAATGTTCTCCAGATTATGCTGAGGAGGGTCCTCGTCTAAGGTTCAAAGCACATGTAATGTCATTAATTATACAGCGCTGTAAGACATTCATTCCCCCACCGATGACTGTTGCGCCTCCGTATAGCTATCAATCGCAGGCCAGGGAAATGCCGGTACTCCTAGTAACACGGATGCGGGACTAGTCAGCCTGCGACGTGTGCTATTGCCTCACAGTAAGCTTTAAATTTAGAAGGTGATAAATAAATAAGAAGTTGAATCGTATTGGTTGCTATGGCGAACATTCCATCTTCAATAGAACTCCCATGACCAAAAAAGCAAAACTGTAGCAGTGCATGCTGGGATGTGTAGTTCAACAACAGCTGGAGTGTCAGTAGCGCACGCAGGGGGGGTTTCTGAGTACCCAGAAACCCCCCCAGGAGTCTAAGGACGATAGGCTGAAAGCTGAGGGTCCCCTTTTTCCATGGGTATAAGAATTGTAAAAATCGGCCCTTGGGAACCGGAGATATCTGACTTCAAAGCAGTGGTCCCCATCCAAGCCTGTTAATTGCTATTCCCAGTCAGATATTTCAGGTTCTGTCTGACTTAGAGTTTTTCTGAGGCTATATTCCAAAAGCTGGGACTCTCCCCCCTTGAAGGATACTAGGAGCTTGTCACTACTGTTCCCAGAACCAGAGATATCAGCCTTCCAGCAGCTGGTTACTGCTCCAGCTCCACACACCTGGTATGTAGTTTTATATACCTGTTGGCAGATTGTTCTGCCTCCTGAATTCTGATCCTTTAGTCCCTAATACCATTTGGTAGGTGGGATTCTCTAGTTTTTAATTCCTTAAAATCTGAGAAATCTATTTCCGGTAACTGGAGATATCTGCAGTCAAGCAAGCTGTCCTCCCACCAGAAAATGATGAATAATAAGCCCACTCCACTATACACCCCTCCTCTGCGTATTGAACATCCTCTACCACCCTGATGGTTATGTATCAGGGCCCCTTCATTCAGCCCAATGCCCCCTTCTCCCACCCCATCTCCCACCATCTGCGCAGTAAAGGGGTAATTAGTGGAAATTACTGATCCAGGCCCTACATGCTGAGCGGTTGATATAATACCCCTACCACCCGGGGGGACATCAAAGCTTCCCCCACCCCTACCGCTGGAGGATCAGTAGGGGCCCCAATACATTGCTATGCCCAGGGGTCTACACTGCTGTTGACGCCCCTGTATGTTTATATATATTATACATTTGGTCTATCTATAATACTTTAACTGACCCGGCATATACTGGATCACCTAAGTGTCCATCTCCGTGCTTTGATCCGCCCCTCTGGAAACCCCCTTCTGAAAATCCTGCGTTTGCTCCTGAGTGTCAAGGTTAGCCATCACTGATCTACCCCAAAATTAGATAATTGATGACAATCCTTGTTCTTAAGCATTCGTTCATTCATTCAGAACCAGTGGCTGCAGTAGGGGAGGTGGTGGTTTGGGAGTAGAGACTTTTGCTTTGAATGGTGTCATTTGTGTTGGTGGGTCACACTGACAATACACAGAGGCAGGATGCGGCGTTACACAGACACTGATATGAGGCGGCGTTACACAGATGCTGATATGATGCGGCGTTACACAGACGCTGGCATGATGCGGCGTTACACAGACGCTTACATGATGTGGCGTTACACAAACGCTGACATGATGCGGCGTTTCACAGACGCTGACATTATGTGGCGTTACACAGACGCTGACATGATGCGGCATTGCACAGACGCTGACATGATGCGGCGTTACACAGATGCAGCGTTACACAGACGCTGATATGAGGTGGCGTTACACAGATGCTGACATGATGCGGCGTTACACAGACGCTGACATGATGCGGCGTTACACAGACGCTGACATGATGCGGCGTTACACAGACGCTGACATGATGCGGCGTTGCACAGACGCTGACATGATACGGCGTTGCACAGACGCTGACATGATACGGCGTTACACAGACGCTGACATGATGCGGCGTTACACAGACGCTGACATGATGCGGCGTTACACAGACGCTGTCATGATGCGGCGTTACACAGGCGCTGACATGATGCAGCGTTACACAGGCGCTGACATGCAGCAGCGTTACACAGTCGCTGACATGATGCGGCGTTACACAGGCGCTGACATGATGCGGCGTTACACAGGCGCTGATATGATGCGGCGTTACACAGACACTGACATGATGTTACACACATGCTGGCAGGTTGCGATGTTCTGCACGTTATCACTCACACTTACTTATACAAGAACCTTTGCGATGAATGATACCAATAACCAGGCCCCAATTGCTTAGATTAGAAAGTGGGGTTGGGTGCAGGATATGGTTCACTCCGGGCCCTGGCACCTGCTCTTTGCACCCTACCCAGATGCCTGACTCACTGCATGAGTGGCGAAACGCCCAGATATCAGCAGAACTCCCTATAACAACTTTGTTATTCTCCGCTCTGCGGCCAGAACTAATCCTTCAGTGGAAATGTGCGGAGTCTGCAGGTCTCCGGGCCTCTGCGGGCAGGATGCCTTTCACGGCTGATAGCCCCGGATGTGTTACATACAGTGCTAGGGAGAGGGCAGGTACGCGGTTTCTGAAAGACTGGTTGTGCCGGATCTATCTCATTAGCTTCTGGGAGGAAGGAGACTGCAAGCCGTATATTAATACAGCTGCGGTGATACATCTACACGTTGTGTTATATATATATAGGTTATGATGTAATTACAGGGATTTCCCTGATGGAAATGATAGGGATATTACACAGGACCACAGTTATACAGATGACTGAGCTGGTATCTCTGCCACCTGCTGTAATATACAGGAGGGGGTCTATTACGTCTTATAATACACAGGTTTTCCCAATGAACAGAAGAGCGGAATATTTCGCCCGGCCTGATTGGTTTGGTGACGCCATTTGTAGCTCACAGTAAAATGAGACTTGCTGAATATTTTTCTAAAATATTTAAGATTAATATTAATATTATTTTCCTCCGCCCGAACGTGTTGCAACCAGTTTGTATTTAACGATTTACGTTTTTTCGTGCGGTTTTATTTGTCATGTACTGTAGTTAATCAGTTGAATTAAAGAATTTCTAGGCGGTTGTTTTAAGGATTCAGCAGAGCAGAATCTCCTCGCTACGCTCAGTGGCGGATTCAGGGGGGGGAGCACCCGGGCACGTGCCCCCCTGTCATTTTATCCTGGATCTGCCCCTGGCTACGCTGCGAGTGAGTGTGTTGACTGCATTTTATAAGCGCACATGACCTTTGATATAACGGAAAAAAATATTTGATGGTTACAAGTTCTCTCCGTAGCGGGTGACTTTGCCGTGGTGTTGGTGTTTTGTGCGTCCTATTGTGTCCTGTTTCATTTTGTGTCTCAGCTTATAGTACAGACACTCTGTGCGAGCAGGGAAATAAAAGTGTGCGGCCATATAATTACAGGCTGCCATAAAGGGGCCGCTGTGTCTTTGAATCAGTTTTACAGGAGGTGCGGCAGAACAATGGGCACTAATGACAGGTTGTTGTCCTTTGTTGCAGCTAACGTGGATCTGCTGGACGTGGTTTGTGTGGAACTTCATAAGACGTCCGCAGGGCTCGGCTTCAGCCTGGATGGAGGAAAGGCTTCTATTTATGGGGACAGACCGCTCTTTATCAAAAGGATTTTTAAAGGTGAGGTTTCCCTGCCCGCCTCATGGCTCAGCAATTCTTACTACAGTAATACACCGAAGATTAAGTCAGTGCACATAAACAGCAGGATGGGCGCGGGGAGAGGAGGCGGCGTCTCTGGGATCAGCCTCAGAAAGGCATCAGGAGACATGTATCAGGTGTGCGCGTCCTCTCCTACAGTGTAACTCTGTGAGGTCTGTACCTGACCCCCACCCATAGTAGTGCCAGCCACCTGACATTCACCCACAGAACAGTCACCCACCTGACCCCACTCACAGAGCAGCGCCAGCTCTGCACCTGACCCCCACCCACAGAGCAGAAACAGCTCCACACCTGACCCCCACCCACAGAGCAGCACCAGCTCCGCACCTGACCCCCACTCACAGAGCAGCAACAGCTCTGCACCTGACCCCCACCCACAGAGCAGCACCAGCTCTGCACCTGACCCCCACCCACAGAGCAGCACCAGCTCTGCACCTGACCCCCACCCACAGAGCAGCACCAGCTCTGCACCTGACCCCCACCCACAGAGCAGCAACAGCTCCGCACCTGACCCCCACTCACAGAGCAGCAACAGCTCCGCACCTGACCCCCACCCACAGAGCAGCACCAGCTCTGCACCTGACCCCCACCCACAGAGCAGCAACAGCTCCGCACCTGACCCCCACTCACAGAGCAGCAACAGCTCCGCACCTGACCCCCACCCACAGAGCAGCACTAGCTCTGCACCTGACCCCACCCACAGAGCAGCAACAGCTCCGCACCTGACCCCCACCCACAGAGCAGCACCAGCTCCGCACCTGACCCCACCCACAGAGCAGCACCAGCTCTGCACCTGACCCCCACCCACAGAGCAGCACCAGCTCTGCACCTGACCCCCACCCACGGAGCAGCACCAGCTCTGCACCTGACCCCCACCCACAGAGCAGCACCAGCTCTGCACCTGACCCCTACCCACAGAGCAGCACCAGCTCTGCACCTGACCCCCACCCACAGAGCAGCACCAGCTCTGCACCTGACCCCCACCCACAGAGCAGCACCAGCTCTGCACCTGACCCCTACCCACAGAGCAGCACCAGCTCTGCACCTGACCCCCACCCACAGAGCAGCACCAGCTCCGCACCTGACCCCACCCACAGAGCAGCACCAGCTCCGCACCTGACCCCACCCACAGAGCAGCACCAGCTCCGCACCTGACCCCCACCCACGGAGCAGCACCAGCTCTGCACCTGACCGCCACAGTATATCAGAAATGGGTCATGTCTAGATTTGACCTTGATTAACACTGTAATCGGATGTAATCAGAGAACAGTGCAGGGTGGGACAGTCCGATCTGTCAGTTCATCCAGGATATCATTGTGCCCCCTCTGTCTCTGGCCGGAGGGGCGCTTCGGGGCCCGCAGGTGACTAATGAGTACAATTGGGCACAGTGTAGGTTTATTTTCTCGATGACATTTGTCTGCAGAGATTATGCCGGGGGGTGTTTTTTGTTTTAATTTTAAATAAGGGATTGTGGAAAAGGTTTCCCCATAGTGATTATTCTATAACAATACCGTAGACATCGCTGTAACCGCAGAGCCTGCGCAGCTAGAGGCCACGTACTTGCACAAACGCAGGTCCTTGGTACATCTAGCAGGGAGTATAGATGTATGTGGACGCATTTGTATCTATGCACTGTAAGCTGAACCCCGTGAAATGTATTTGGGTATCTCTGATCAGGATTAATATGAAAACATGTGACACGGGGCAGATGTATTAAGAGATAACTGCAAGGGTGATGAGGAGAGATAAACGTCCAACCAATCACCTGCTAACTGCCAGGTTTCAGGCTGTGTTTGAAAAAAGTCAGTAAGGAGCTGATTGGCTGGACGTTTATCTCTCTTTATCACCCTTGTATTTATCTCTTGTTAAGGCTGAATACATCTGCCCCAGTGTGTCATATAACAGACAGCTGTCTCCTAGCTATCCAACGGATAAACTTGTCTTACTGGAAGTTCATTTAAATTAAAGTCGTCACCAACCTGCTAAGTACTTTCTGCCTGGTTACCCGTGGCGATAACTGGAGGCAGCAGAGCACGTCTTTTCCACGATTAGATTACAGCTCACTTCCCCGGCCTATAGTCCTCATACTATAAATTGCAGTCAGTCAGTTGTTTGACGATTGGCGCGTTTTTTTGTGTTATGGGCCATTTACCAATCTGGCACCGCTGGCAAAAGCAATACCATTAGCTTTCTATTGAGGCCATGGAAAACGCCCATTTACTGTACCAAGATGGCGCAAGCCAGTGACCTCTAGGGGCTGTAAAACATTTTCCTAAGGATTTTCCTGCATGGTGCACTTCAGATTATTTATCTCTTTTCAGGACTCCTGTTCCATTGACTGACTATTGATAAATAGCCCTGAATGTTAATCTTTGGGTCTGAGTAAGCAATTGCAGTGTTAAAATAAAGCTGTCTTAACATCTGTGGGCTACATGCAAAAGCATCCAGTATTTACCCTGCACACAAAACATATCATTGTATTTACTCCCATCACATGGCTCCATGGTTTGTTCCTGACATAAGATGACTTGCTCTTTTGCTTTACTTCATCTGGTCCTTTGTCCCAACACTAATGCAACAAACATACAGGGCCCCGCACTCCTGTAAGCCCCGGCTTTGGTGTGTGTGCATTTGATTGTATATAGTTTATTAATTCACAATGGTCTTGAAAACTTGCTACTATTAAACTAGCCTTGGTCTCTATTTCACCTATAGGTGGCGCCGCCGAGCAGGCTGGAAGGATAGAAGCCGGCGACGAAATCATTTCAATTGGCGGCAAAGCTTTGATTGGACTCATGCACTACGACGCCTGGAATATAATTAAGTCTGTTCCCGAGGGGCCGGTACAGTTACTCATCAGGAAGCACAGAACTGCGGTGTGACCGTACACAATCACCGGTTTACCATCTTACAACGAGACCCTTTCAGTTCCATCTGTAGGGCGGTGATTCGGCTGCCCGGACCTGAGCTCCTAGGGGGGCTGTGGAAGTTCACAGCGTCACAACATGAAGTGAACATTCATCTGAGCTTTCCCGCCAGCCCCCGGAGACATCCGCCCCTCGGCGACTGCGCCACGTGACGTGGGGCCCGTGCGGTGAAAGCCAACAATTCTGTTTCCTTTGTGGTGATTACACTTGAATAATACATTTATTTATATCTATTTTGAACGACTTTTGTTCTATTTAGTGGGAATATTGTTTTAATCAATTTTAACAATCATGCTAGCCAAGTTGCACATTGCGTTACACGTCCAGGAGGTAACCCTGCTGTCGGACATTGGCGGGATCCATTCAGCAGGAGTGGAACGTTCTCTGTATTGCATGCGTTCATGTTGTGTCATGCATCTCCAGTTCACTCATTGCATGGAAACACTTCCATATATTTTGACTATTCATTCAAACTAACACCTTACCGTCGGCCCGTCAACTGAACTCTCCGGGATAGATTCTACTTAATTCCTATGAGGACTGTAAATGTATTTTAACTCGCCGTCTCTGTATTCATTTTTCATGATTTTTCCCATAACGTATCAGTAAATTATATTATGTTTTTAAAGCAGCCAAAATGAAATTTTATTTTTTTTAACTTAACTTTAATTGGTTGCCAACGCCTCCTTCGATATTTCACATTCGTCGCCTGACTTCTGTGTTCAGATCATCGAGGCTGTTACTCACAAAACTGGAGCAAACCTAAATTAATGTAATGACCGTGGCAGGTTCACATGGGGATGCGTGTTACGGTTCAAATCCACCCTGCTTAGAAGACCTGCGCTGTAAAATGGAAGATTAGCGCCATCTAGTGGCAAGTCCCAGCAAACTAGTGACTGTCAAGTGGAAGATTGGCGCCCTCTAGTGGCAAGTTACCACAACTAGTCCAGATAAAACCATATTTTTCTGTAAATGTGTCTAAGAATGAACCATACAATATATCCTTATATTTGCCATATATATATTTTATAGGTAGCGCTGTAGAACCTATTTAGGAATAGCGCCAAAGAAAATTAACTAACAGAACAATATCATACCAAGGGGAATATTTTTGCTACGGTGCATTTCATATCTATATTTACAATCACAGAAAAAACACTGAGAGAACTTGGCAAAAATGTACCGGTATTTTTATTATGTATAGTAATACATTATAAGGAAAGATTCAGTCTATTTGTAAATATGATTAAATTACTGTCATAAAGATTTTTTAAATATATATATATAAAACAACTTTAAAACTTTATTCTAACAAATACATTTGTAACCTAGAGCAAACGCACCGTACCAGCTGTTCCGGCAGCCTAGATAGTAGGATACCCTGCACCGTATATTGAGCTATGTTAACTATAGGTGATGTCATCGAATTATTTGCATGACTCATTCACTAACTTTTATATATAATCTTTCTGTAGGCCAATGTCAAGTTCACGGTGGTAATATGCTAGATAGCTGGTCAGCTCTACATGTATTTGTATTTGAATATTCTAAGCTGTTTTTTTTTTCCTTTTGATCTCCATGGTGGAATAGGTGAAATCGGAATAAATCGGTATAATCTGATCCCCCTGTACGATGATCCCCTGTTGCAGGATAAACTCTTTCCAATGTTTTTTTTTTTATGTACGTCTGGAAAATGATTGCAGCGAATCGGCTTTCTATATATATAACTGTTCAGCCAATAGGAAATGGAGGTCTTTAGAAGTGTCGAAAAAACTTAAAACTTCCTAACTTTTTCAGTAATGTATAAACTGACGTTTATAGTTCTCCACAGGTGGAAAAACTCCTTTTAACAATGACCAAGAAAGTGTTTTGTCCGTAGTCACGGCTGTTTGAGTGCGTCGTTTCCTCACTAGAACCAGGCATGTATTGAAACAACCATAATCACTATTGTATGATATTGTATATTTTGTTTATATGATGCTGTCGATTGTCAGAGATGCCTTGTACATGACACAAGTTCATGAGTGCAATAACACAAAAATAGACTGTACATTTTTAATGCTGCTTTTCCTCAGCTATGTAAATCTGATATTGTATCTCGTTTTTAGTAGTTTTACAGAAAAAATGTAAAATAAACACAATATTCCAATTCCTTATTCTTGTATGTCATTGTGTCACTATGGCCCTTATTCTGATTGATTTGGTCGGCACCGTGTGCGGTCGGACGGCCGATGTTTGGTATTTGCGCATGTGCAGAGGCGTATCTGCGCATGTGAGAATGCTTCGCACGTCTGAACACGGCGTGTGTTCCGTGTAGAAAACGATGGGTCGGACCCATCCGAGCAGGGGGTGGAGAGGGGCGTGAAGAGCTGTTTGGGTTCATTACCATATGTGTACGCCCCGCGTTTCATGGGCGTTCCCATGAAAACGCTGGGCGTACGTATGGTAATGCAGCCGTGACGCACGTGTGGGGGGCGGACAGCTGACATAGCCGGATGCCAGCTGCCCGCCCATATCCCTGCTTTCACAGGGATAACTGTCCAAGTGGTCTGGAGCACTCAGTGCTGCCTGACCACTTGGTCCATCATTCCGAGCTGCCTGACCACTCGGTCCATATGAGGATGGGGGAGGTTCCCACAGATGGAGGAGGTGTTCACATGAAACATCCACTCGCGGTCCGTTCGGTCGGCGTCTTACCGCATTCGGATGGTGTGAACGATCCGTACGCTAGGCCGGGCTAAGAACATTCGGTTCATATCCGAAATACACATCCGTCCGATTCAACCAGGATAAGGCCCTATATGTGTTCTTTATTAGAAGCAGAGAGTGCCATCTGGTGGTGAGATGTAGAATTGTTTTTCTGGTTGAAAGTTGGGAATCATCTATACCAGGGCTGGGCAACACCGGCCCTCCAGATGTTGTTGAACTACACATCCCAGCATGCCTTGCATCAGTTTCAGCATGGCCACATAGCAAAACTAATGCAAAGCATCCTGGGATGTGTAGTTCATCAACATCTGGAGGGCCGGTGTTGCCCAGCCCTGATCTATACGCTGTATACTGTATGTCTAGTGTCTGATTGTGTGTCTCCGAAACACTGCCATCTGTTGGCAGCGAATCTCTTTCGGTAGCAGACTAGCTTTCGAAGCAATTACTCGGGCTTACTAGTATAATATAATTATGTCAGAGTTCTAGGCTGAAGGACCTAGTGTTCGCTTCCAGCCCGTCTATTTCTGCCTGGAGACTTAACACTTCCATTTCCTACAGGGATTACGCTACTGATGTGGTCACATGTGAAAAAATAAACTTTATTAAGTAGCAGCGCTTAACAACAGCTATATTATTATTAATAACCGTTTCTTATATAGCTCCCTGTAATTGCGTGGGTTTTCCCCGGGTACTCCGGTTTCCTCCCACATTCCAAAAATATACTGGCAGGTCGAACGTTTAGAGAAAGGTTTGTCAGTCGCACAGAGGTAGATTTATTGTAACAAACGGGTGGACCCTCATAGCATAATTGATTAATTGAATATATGTAAATGCGAGGGTGTGCTACCAGAGGCACAGACAGGATATTTTAAGGAGGACAGAAAAGAGTGCCTTTTCTTGGTGCACCTAGAGAAATAATACTTAGTAAAACATCACTTTTATTGAGTTCATTTAAAATAGTTGCGAAGATATAAAAAGGACTGGACAACACGTAAGACAACAAATAGTGATTTTTAAAAAGGATAAGAATCCTCACCTAGCGGGACCCCACTACCCGTTATCACCGTTATTATTTATAATAGATATAGTGTGGCACGGAAGACTTGTTTATATTACCAAAGTCATGTAATGTGGATAAGTCAGGTTTGTAACTTTATCATATACAATGTATCACAATAGTCCTGAGGCTCACTTAGTGCAGCCACCAGCACGTGCTTGAACACGGATGTGATGCCGTTTCAGCGCTGCTGTTAGGCTTGCTGGAGCCAGTAGTTCCACAACCTGCGTTCCAACCGCAGAGCTGAGTCTGAGGTGTGCCTGTGTGCACTCCCTCGCTCATGTGGATCTAGAACAGGCAGGGACACACACGGCTCTGGCGCCAGAGACCGTGTCAGTGTACTGATTGGGGACCGTGTCCAACGGAAACCCCAATGTAGCCAACAACAAATATATATACTGTTTGTAAGTGGGGAGGGGAAGGTGGGGTATTAGACACACTAGGTGTGTAGTTAGTCGAGCGTACGCTTTCGCAAAAAAGCTTCCTCAGGACCACTGGGCAAGCAGCCGGAAGCTCCTTAAGTAACAGTTCCTCCATGCATATTCATGATATGCAAATTAGGTGGGAGTGGATTAACCAACTCATTAGTGTTAACGATTGCCTGGGTTGGTGGTTAGGTTTCCATATGTGAGCATGTTATTAGTTGTCTGAGTTGGTGGTCAGATTGCCATGTGTGTATGCATTCACCTGTACAATCTTTTGTCAAGGTATAGTGCAAATTTGTTAAGAGCGCAGAGTTTTATTCTATTTGACAGTTTCACTTTAGAGATCATCTCTCTACGCTTTAAATGCACTGTGCGTGGTTTCCTATTGGCGTTCATATTATAGTTTTGGCCGATCGTCTGATACGATCAGCATGCTATTAGTTGTCTGAGTTGGTGGTCAGATTGCCATGTGTGTATGCATTCACCTGTACAATCTTTTGTCAAGGTATAGTGCAAATTTGTTAAGAGCGCAGAGTTTTATTCTATTTGACAGTTTCACTTTAGAGATCATCTCTCTACGCTTTAAATGCACTGTGCGTGGTTTCCTATTGGCGTTCATATTATAGTTTTGGCCGATCGTCTGATACGATCAGCATGCTATTAGTTGTCTGAGTTGGTGGTCAGATTGCCATGTGTGTATGCATTCACCTGTACAATCTTGTGTCAAGGTATAGTGCAAATTTGTTAAGAGCGCAGTTTTATTCTATTTGACAGTGTCACTTTAGAGATCATCTCTCTACGCTTTAAATGCACTGTGCGTGGTTTCCTGAGTTTTGAGAAGGTAGCCGATACCATGTGGCAGTCATCATAAAAATACATTGAAAAAATAATGATAATTAATTAAGTTGAACATTCCATCTGATTGATACATGTTTCACATGTATTTTAAATTGCCGGTAGCTTATTTGTCGACACCTACATATTCTGGAATAATGTCGGATAGTGTCATAGATTACGCGTGTCCTAACCAACCTTAATTGGTGTTAATGCGCTGACACAGGTCCAATCTGGTGGGACACGGTGAGTTGATTCATTTTTCTCATGCTAGTGGAGTCATAAACTTGTTTTATTATAGAGTGAGCAGGGATCTGGAGCGCGAGTCCCCTAGCCGTCAAGACAGGTAAGTGTGTTTACATTAGTACATTGATTCTGCTCCTATTGCTGTGGTGTTAACTGACATGTCAGAATCGACTTCAAAGAAGTTGGCACATAGTGCTCAGGCTTTGTTATTGTGAGGGCTCTCATGTCGGTTGGTTATGTAGTGCTGTCGGATCCAGTGAGGTGGCACGCATTAATTTGGTTCATTCTGCTGAACGATCTCACTACCTACGGATGTCTGTTTGTCAGTACTCTCGGTTTTCTTAATACCGTGACATATTTGGGTTCAGAATGACGATTAATACTCATACTAGTTGGTATGCTGGAGGAGTCATAATGTTTGTTTATTATAGGGTGGACAAGGACCTGGAGCGCAAGCCCCCCGGCCGTCAAGACAGGTAAGTGTGTTTACATCAGTCAATTGACTCCGCTTCTATTGCTGTTATATTAAATGACACATCAGGGTCGGCTTGAGAATAGTTGGCACAAGGTGCTCAGGCTTTATTGTTATGTGGGCTCTTCTGCCGGCTGGTTTTGTGGTGCTGTCGGGTCCGGTGGGGTGGCATACATTAATTGGGTTCATTCTGCTGAAAGGTATCTCTATCTACGGGTGCTTGTTTTGTCAGCACTTATCGTATTTGATTTATAATCAGTAAGGCGTGATCACTCCAAAGATGTGGCTTTTAAGAATATCATTGATTTCAAAAGCGTTATGTTTATTAATGGGGCGACACAAGGAACTAAAGCGCGACACACACACCGACAGGTCGGTTAAGTAAAATGGTGTTACTGGGTTTATGCCATGTGTCACATTGTTGTCGACACGTGTGTTGTCGGTGTGTGTGTCGCGCTTTAGTTCCTTGTGTCGCCCCATTAATAAACATAACGCTTTTGAAATCAATGATATTCTTAAAAGCCACATCTTTGGAGTGATCACGCCTTACTGATTATAAATCAAATACGATAAGTGCTGACAAAACAAGCACCCGTAGATAGAGATACCTTTCAGCAGAATGAACCCAATTAATGTATGCCACCCCACCGGACCCGACAGCACCACAAAACCAGCCGGCAGAAGAGCCCACATAACAATAAAGCCTGAGCACCTTGTGCCAACTATTCTCAAGCCGACCCTGATGTGTCATTTAATATAACAGCAATAGAAGCGGAGTCAATTGACTGATGTAAACACACTTACCTGTCTTGACGGCCGGGGGGCTTGCGCTCCAGGTCCTTGTCCACCCTATAATAAACAAACATTATGACTCCTCCAGCATACCAACTAGTATGAGTATTAATCGTCATTCTGAACCCAAATAGGTCACGGTATTAAGAAAACCGAGAGTACTGACAAACAGACATCCGTAGGTAGTGAGATCGTTCAGCAGAATGAACCAAATTAATGCGTGCCACCTCACTGGATCCGACAGCACTACATAACCAACCGACATGAGAGCCCTCACAATAACAAAGCCTGAGCACTATGTGCCAACTTCTTTGAAGTCGATTCTGACATGTCAGTTAACACCACAGCAATAGGAGCAGAATCAATGTACTAATGTAAACACACTTACCTGTCTTGACGGCTAGGGGACTCGCGCTCCAGATCCCTGCTCACTCTATAATAAAACAAGTTTATGACTCCACTAGCATGAGAAAAATGAATCAACTCACCGTGTCCCACCAGATTGGACCTGTGTCAGCGCATTAACACCAATTAAGGTTGGATAGGACACGCGTAATCTATGACACTATCCGACATTATTCCAGAATATGTAGGTGTCGACAAATAAGCTACCGGCAATTTAAAATACATGTGAAACATGTATCAATCAGATGGAATGTTCAACTTAATTAATTATCATTATTTTTTCAATGTATTTTTATGATGACTGCCACATGGTATCATACCTCTGGCTACCTTCTCAAAATTCAGGAAACCACACATAGTGCATTTAAAGCGTAGAGAGATGATCTCTAAAGTGACACTGTCAAATAGAATAAAACTGCGCTCTTAACAAATTTGCACTATACCTTGACAAAAGATTGTACAGGTGAATGCATACACACATGGCAATCTGACCACCAACTCAGACAACTAATAGCATGCTGATCGTATCAGACGATCGGCCAAAACTATAATATGAACGCCAATAGGAAACCACGCATAGTGCATTTAAAGCGTAGAGAGATGATCTCTAAAGTGAAACTGTCAAATAGAATAAAACTCTGCGCTCTTAACAAATTTACACTATACCTTGACACATGATTGTACAGGTGAATGCATACACACATGGCAATCTGACCACCAACTCAGACAACTAATAGCATGCTGATCGTATCAGACGATCGGCCAAAACTATAATATGAACGCCAATAGGAAACCACGCACAGTGCATTTAAAGCGTAGAGAGATGATCTCTAAAGTGAAACTGTCAAATAGAATAAAACTCTGCGCTCTTAACAAATTTGCACTATACCTTGACAAAAGATTGTACAGGTGAATGCATACACACATGGCAATCTGACCACCAACTCAGACAACTAATAGCATGCTGATCGTATCAGACGATCGGCCAAAACTATAATATGAACGCCAATAGGAAACCACGCACAGTGCATTTAAAGCGTAGAGAGATGATCTCTAAAGTGAAACTGTCAAATAGAATAAAACTCTGCGCTCTTAACAAATTTGCACTATACCTTGACAAAAGATTGTACAGGTGAATGCATACACACATGGCAATCTGACCACCAACTCAGACAACTAATAACATGCTCACATATGGAAACCTAACCACCAACCCAGGCAATCGTTAACACTAATGAGTTGGTTAATCCACTCCCACCCTAATTTGCATATCATGAATATGCATGGAGGAACTGTTACTTAAGGAGCTTCCGGCTGCTTGCCCAGTGGTCCTGAGGAAGCTTTTTTGCGAAAGCGTACGCTCGACTAACTACACACCTAGTGTGTCTAATACCCCACCTTCCCCTCCCCACTTACAAACTGTATATATATTTGTTGTTGGCTACATTGGGGTTTCCGTTGGACACGGTCCCCAATCAGTACACTGACACGGTCTCTGGCGCCAGAGCCGTGTGTGTCCCTGCCTGTTCTAGATCCACATGAGCGAGGGAGTGCACACAGGCACACCTCAGACTCAGCTCTGCGGTTGGAACGCAGGTTGTGGAACTACTGGCTCCAGCAAGCCTAACAGCAGCGCTGAAACGGCATCACATCCGTGTTCAAGCGCGTGCTGGTGGCTGCACTAAGTGAGCCTCAGGACTATTGTGATACATTGTATATGATAAAGTTACAAACCTGACTTATCCACATTACATGACTTTGGTAATATAAACAAGTCTTCCGTGCCACACCATATCTATTATAAATAATAACGGTGATAACGGGTAGTGGGGTCCCGCTAGGTGAGGATTCTTATCCTTTTTAAAAATCACTATTTGTTGTCTTACGTGTTGTCCAGTCCTTTTTATATCTTCGCAACTATTTTAAATGAACTCAATAAAAGTGATGTTTCTCTTTCAATGGTCCTGGTGACACAGCTTCACATTGGGATGTAGGAGGGTCCGCAGGAGCCAGGCACCTATCCTAAAGCTTTTGGAGGGTAGGCTCCTCCCCTACTGCATCCCAGATTCCTCAGTTCGTGTTAGGTGCCCACTGGAGTGGGTGCTATTCTAAAGGGCTGCAGGAGCAGCCGAAGAATTAGAGTAGTTAGGGGATTTTTATTATTTTATTAACTTCTACACTAGCTAGGTAGGCACAGTGTGAGGATTCTCATTAGTGAATCCTCACACTGCTAGCGCAGCAGGAGCTGACAGAAGCGCGTCCTGTCAGCTCACTGTGCACAGGGAAGACGCTGTCTGGCCTCCCTGTGCAGCGCTTACAGCTTCTTTTAAGAAGCTGCCTGGGCTCCGGAGCGCTCTGAAACCGGCTTCACGCTAGGTGGGGATCATGGGGGACAGGCGCTCCGTGATGGCGGCGGCCATTTTCTGCGGACCTTACACACTGAGCTCCTATATGAGAGGACAGCAGTGTGTTACAGGCATGTTCCGAGTGGTCCCCAGCTGAGGGGGAGATACTGGAACGAGGAGATCCTACAATGGGAGCGGCTGTCTGGGGGTAGTTGGCGCCAAAAGTCACAGACCCCGCAGCAGCAGGGACTTGGTCCCTTCCCTCACTCTGTTTTGGCGCCATTCAGAACGCTTGCAGCGGAGCTGAGCTGGCTTACAGATCCTGACAGAGTGATTGGATTTCCTGGGCTTCGCTTTCCCCATTCTGAAGACTACAGAAAGCTAAGTGACTGAGTACACTGTATATAATGTATGTACATTTAATGCTGTGACTGTGTTATTGAGAACATCATGTCTGAGCAACAGTCTGTGGTTTTGGGGGAGGGAGCCTTTAATGCATTGAGCGCTTGCAGTGGTTGTACACTGAAATTTGTCCCTAAGGGGGGCTTATGTATTTGTTGCGCTGCTGTGAAACCCATGGGGAGTGAACCCCAGAGGGTAGTGCATCGGACCTTGCGAGGGCTAAGTCCCTGAGACAGGTCTGAAAATGCTTTGGTGCATTACTGGACAGGCAGAGTGATGGCTGGTAATTTCCCTAGACCATGGCCATTCTCTCAGCAGTCCGTCCAGCTCTTTGTCTCGGACCCAGACAGATCCTGACTTATACAAGTCATGCAGGATACTGCTATGGGAATCAGCAGGTTTAAATTACTTGTTTGACAAGCTTTATGGTTATTCTGGGGGGACCCCTAAAAGGTCTTATTCAGTGCCATTATTAGCTGCTGATGAGGAGGGAGAGTACACAGACATAACCTGGGTTCAGGGTGATGTTTCTGAAGAGTCCTCACCCTCTGGGGTGGAGGATTTGATTACTGCTGTAAACAGGCATTGAATTTGTCTGTGAAGAAAAAACTCCTGCTAAGGTTGTTTTTAAGAGACAGCGTGAGGGAAATGATATCTCTCTGCAGACAAGGGTTTACAAGATTTATTGGAAAACCCCTGACAAAAGGCTTTAGATGCCTAATAGATGGTTAAGCCTGTATCCTATGCCTGAGGATCATGCAGACCTCTGGGAAAATGTTCCAGTGGTAGAGGCTTCTGTGGTATACTTGTCAAAAGCCACTGTGCTACCAGTGCAAGCCTTCAAGCAAGCAAGTCTTCTGATTGGCTTCAGTCTGGGTCTCTAAGGCCAGGATTGGTGGGTCAGTGACCTGTGCTCTAGTTGACATACTGTGTGTTGTTACTATGCAGAGAAGTCTAATGCTGCTGCAGAAATGTGATTCAGGCTGAGCAGGAAGCTCTCAAAATGGCTGCCAGAGTTTCCTCAGTGTCTGGAGTGCCAGGAGAGTGCTCTGGCTTATAGCTTGGAAGGCAGAAAACAAGTCTAAAAAGGCTTAGAGGCATTAGCTTTTAAAGGAAAGCTGTTATTGGTTTACAACTGAAAGAGATCAATAAGCAGGACACAGGTGGAAAAAAAAAAAAAAAAAAAAAGCACTTTCCTGCCTACCCCTGCAGCCAAGCAGACATCAAGGTTTTCTGTTTTCAGGCCATCCTTTCGGCCCTCCCCTAGAGGAGGTGCGTCCTTTTGAGAACAGTCTTTTAAGGGATAGTCTCAGTCCTCCAGGGGCAAGGCCCCATAGTCAAAAATTGGGTTCCTTTTATAAGAAACCAAAGGAGAGGAAAAATCCTCCGCATACTGCCAGGGGTTTTGCACGGCGGTGTTTAAGGAGGGGGGACGTCTGTCACTGTTCAAAGACGCAGGGGCACTGTTAGACCGGAACGCTTGGGTTAGAAATATAACCCAGGGTTAAAAGATTCCCTTCAAAGTTCTTCCACCGAGAAGGTTCATTCCTATACCACTACCAAAGGAGGCTCGACTCCGTACAGCTCTCTTGGGAGCGGCTCATTCTCTTTTAGAGAAGGGTGTGGTAGTCCCGGTCCCCAGAGCGGAGGGAAAAAAGGCTTTTATTTCACTCTGTTTTTGGTGCCCAAACCAGACGGGTCTTTCAGCTGATCCTAAACTTAAAGGCATTAATAGCCATTTGTGGGTAGACCATTTCAAAATAGAGTCTCTACGGTCTGTGCTGCTAAGCCGGGACCAGGGAGAATTTTTAGCGTCCATGAAGGTCCAGGACGCATACTTGCAGGTTCCTATTCACTCGGAACATCAGGCACTATTGGGGTGTGCAATAGGAGACCTTCTCCTGTAATAACAGGCGTTGCCTTTCGGTCTGGCCACAGCGTCAAGGGTATTCACCAAATAATGTCAGAAATGGCGGATGTGCTTCGACTTAGGGAAATCATGGTTATTCCATTTTTGGACGACCTGCGGTTTAAAGCGGAGTCAGCAGACAAGTGAAGAGTCACTTGGCAGAAACCATCAGGTTTTGCAGATTCACGGTTGGCTTTTAAATTTACAAAAATTTCAATCGGTGCCGTCACAGAGACTCCAATTCTTGGGGATTGGTCTGGATACCCAGTTGCATTGGGTGTTTCTACCAGAGGCATAGGCCAGGGATCTGGCTGCCTTGGTACAGGAGATCCTAGGGTCTCAGAGCACAGAAGTATGGAGGTGCCTCAAACTGCTGGGGAAGATGATGGCGTCTTTCGAGACGTTACAGTTTGCCAGGTTCCACTCTAGAGTGTCCCAGTGGACAGGGAACACTCAGACCATGAGGTCAGAACAAATGGTGTTGTTTTCAGAAACTCGATCCTTCCTAAAATGGTGGATGGAGGTGGATTCCCTTCGGGGGGGTCGGTCCCTGCAGTCCTGGAGCTGGTTGGTAGTCACTACCGACGCCAGTCTCAGAGGCTGAGGGGCAGTAGTCGTGGATCTGCGTCTGCAGGGCTTATGGACTTTAGAGCAGAAAGACTGATACTTTACAGTCTGCCTTACTGATCAACATCGTGGAACTGAGGGCTGTGTGGAAGAGGTTTTCTCTGGCGGGAGAAAAGATTACAAGAGCTCCCTTTTAGGCATTCAGACCGACAACCTCACAGCTGTGGCGTATCTGAATCACCAGGGAGGCACACACAGCAATCTGGCCATGTGGGAGGTGTCCCGAATCTTCTTGTGGGCGGAACAGAATGTTCTAGCATTATCAGCAATCTTCATACCAGGAGTGGAGAATATAGAGGCCGACTTCCTGAGCAGGGAGAAACTGATGGAAGGAAAATGGAGGCTGAATCCACAAGTATTCCACTAGATTACAATAAGGGGGAAACCCCGGATAGGGACCTGAAGGCATACAGGTTCATCCATCAGGTACCCAGGTTGTATGACAGGACGTGGGATCCACTGGCAAAAGCAGTGGATGCCATGACTATCCCCTGGGAGGGGAATCTTCTTTATGATTTTCCGCCAGTTCCAATGCTGGCAAGAGAGTTGAAAACAATACAGGCCCAGACAATTCCAGTAATTTTAGTGGCCCCAGATTGGCCAGGGAGATCCTGGTACTCGAGGCTTCAGACATTCTCTGTGGACTCGTGGCGTCTACCTCTGAGGTCAGACCTTCTAAAACAAGGACCGTTCAACCAGCTGGATTCAGCTCGATTAATTTTGACGGTCTGGCTGTTGAAAACGCCATTTTGAGGAATATAGGATTCTCAGAGGCGGTGGTTAACGCAATGAGGAAAGCCAGAAAGTCAGTGTCTTCTGTAAATTATTTTGGGGCCTGGAAGACCTATATTTGGTGGTGTGTAAGACAGAGGTCACGCACATCGAGATTTAAAATGGCTAGATTGTTGGAGTTTTTTACAGGAGGGCCTTTCCTCTGGGTTAGGCCTTCAGTCACTCAGAGTACATATCTCGACCGTGTCAATTTTTCTTTCCAAAGAAGGATTGCGTTAGAACCAGAAGTACAGACCTTCCTGCAGGGGGTTTATCTATTGAAACCTCCCTACAACAAACCAGTAGCGCCAGGGGAATTATCTCTGGCTCTGGAGTACCTTTAAAGAGGCGCCTTTTGAGCCGTTAAGGTCGGTTGACCTTAGTTTCCTTTCAGGGAAGCTGGTATTTTTGTTGGCGGTGGCGTCAGAAAAAAAAAAAAAATATCGGAGTTGATTGCTTTGTTCTACAAGTCTTCCTCCCTTATATGTCATGATGATAGGGCTGCCTTTCGGACAGTACCCCTAGATTTTTACCAAAAGTAGTCTCTGCTTTTCTTCTAAATCAGGAGATTGTTCTGCCTGTGTTTCAACCCCCAGAGGGTTGTTAGGAAAAGGGACAAATTGAGGAATTTGGATGTTGTGCGCGTCTTGCGCGTTTATGTGGACAGAGTTAAGAGTGTCAGAAAGACTGATACTTTACTGGTTTTGTATGACATACACAAACTTAGTTGGCCTGCATCTAAGCAGACCATTGCTAGGTGGCTGCGCTCTGTTATTGCGTTTGCATATACTAAAGTTGGTAGGCCTGTACCGGCCAGGATTAATGCGCATACCACCAGGTCGGTTGCCACCTCTTGGGCGGTTCGACATGGGGCAACAGCTGAGCAGGTTTGCAGCGCTGCCACTTGGTCATCTGTTCATAATTTTGCCAAATTCGATAGGTTCCATGAGTTCGCGTCGGTGGACGCATCATTCGGGCGAGCAGTGATGAATACTGCAGACCTGAGCGTACCCACCCAAAAGGACCGGCTCTGGAACGTCCCAATGTGAAGCTGTGTCACCAGGACCATTGAAAGAGAAAAAGGGATTTTTGTAAGAACTTACCGTTCGAATCCCTTTCTCTGATATGGTCCTGGTGACACAGCGATCCCTCCCTTACGCTCAGTAAGTATGCCAGTGTTCATGATGTTTCATGTTATAATTGGTTGAAAAGTTAAATTTAAAATTGTGCATATAATATGTGCAGTTGTTTGTACTGAGTTAATGTATTCCAGTGGCTTTGAAAGATTGAACTGAGGAATCTGGGATGCAGTAGGGGAGGAGCCTACCCTCCAAAAGCTTTAGGATAGGTGCCTGGCTCCTGCGGACCCTCCTACATCCCAATGTGAAGCTGTGTCACCAGGACCATATCAGAGAAAGGGATTCGAACGGTAAGTTCTTACAAAAATCCCTTTTTTACTAAGTATTATTTCTCTAGGTGCACCAAGAAAAGGCACTCTTTTCTGTCCTCCTTAAAATATACTGGCAGGTCATTTGGCTTCTAACAAAATTAACCCTAGAATGTCTGTGTGTGCGTGTACATGTGGTAGGGAATATAGATTGTAAGCTCCACTGGGGAAGGGACTGATGTGAATGATCAAACATTCTCTGTACAGCGCTGCGGAATATGTGTGCGCTATATAAGTAACTGTTAATAAATAAATACAATGGTCGAGCTTGTATACGAATGGCTACAAAAGGATTTGAGCAGGATCGGACATATTTTTGTCCCTGGCAAGTTCTCAGGATTTGTTCCTGTCTATAGCCCCATATTTCACCATATTTCACCTATGACCGGCTCAGCTGCCGCCCCGCGCTGCACAACATGAGCAGGGCAGGAAAAGCAGCGAGAGGGAGGGTGTACTCTTAAGTGCCCCCCCCCCTTTACCATGGGACACTGCCAGCCACAGAGTGGACCATCCCAAAATAACAGGGTGGTCCTGTGAAAGCGGGAGAATTGGGAGGTATGGGGAAATACATATTGTAAAACTGAGGGATAGTAGTACATTGGGGACTGGGACATGTATAACACAAGCAACTTGTGCCTGCATCCTACAAGTATCTACTAATGGCTGGAGATAAAGTGGGGAGAGATAAAGTACCAGCTCCTAATTGTTATTTTTTAGACACCGCGTGTAACGCGGAAGTTAGAAATTGGTCAAATTAAGTCTACCCCACCTGGCGGTAATGCGCCATAGCAAATATCAGGGGTTCCCAAACTCTGTCCCTAGGACCCCAAATAGTTATTTTCCAGATCACTCAACAGGTGCACTCATTACTCACTGACAAGTGGAGGTAATTCTTTCACCTGTGATTCTGAGAGGAGACCAGAGACACATGCACTGTGGGGGCTCCTGAACATTATAGACATTAAGAACATTATATAAAGTTTGCCCAAATGAAAAGGAGACTCTTGTATCTAATCGCAGGGGGGGTTAATGTGTTTTCCGATAGATGGCGTCTTTCCCAGTTGCGCTTGTGTAGTGACCGGCTTCATCGTAGTTCCTTCATTCCTGGAAAGCCGTTTTCCGCGGTTGGATACATGATACGTTATCCTATTTCTTTGCACAGATGACTGGAAAAGAGATGCTCGGTTTATTTTTCAACGAAGAAGGACCTCTACTCATAACCGGCTGGAACAGTGTGGAAGAGGTAACGCTAAGCGGTGCTGCAAGTCGTTGCTGAGGCTGAAACAGGCTTTAAAAACCAGCACAGCGGCAAGCTCTCGGAACGGATAGTGCTGCTCCAGGACAACGCTAGGCCACATGTGGCCAATGACATCCTGAAACATCCGCCATACAGCCCCGATATCTCCCCATGTGACTCCCAAATCTTCGGCCCCTTAAAACAAAATCGCTGAAAGGTCATCGGGTCACCTGGGCACAGGACGCGCAAGACACCGTGGAAAACTGGATCCGTCAGCAACCCAGGAGTTTCTACACCGACGCCACCCCCTCCCTTCCTACGGGCTGGGATCAGTGTCAATGGTAGTTATGTGTAGTTGTAATGTTACACATAGGGGGGTATTCTGGTTGCTCTGCAGCCTGAGCGATGGTCGGGCTGTGTGCACCCACTGCGAATAGTGGCATTCTCATGGTAATGAGGCCGTGATGTGGAGGGCGGGCAGCTGAAATCACCGGATGTCCCCCGCATTCACCGGGTGGGTTTTGATGGACTCGCAATGCTACAAATTTTCAGCCTTGCGAATAAACCAGAATAACCCCCATGAACTGTAATCAATTATTCTTTACATACAACCATAGTGTCCTTCTCATTTAGGGGCGAGATTCACCAAACTGAAAATGCCGTAATAACACAGTTTTCAGGGTTTTTACCGCATTTTCATATGCAGCAAAGCCCCACCGCTGGGGCTTCGCTGCGGGGGGTTACGCCAGTTCTATATGGCGTAACCCCATTGAAGCCTATGGGCTTCCTTTCGCGTCCCCCGCCACCCCGCGCTGCCCCCCCTCCCCTGCGTCCGGGCAGCCTCCTGCTGTGCTGCCCGAACCAGTGATCTCCTCCTCCCTGCACAGCTTCCGGGTGCAGGGAGGAGAAAAAGGAGCACCCACACAGCCGGGTAAGGGTTCAGGGAGGGAGGGGGGACCCGCAGCACATCGCCGCCCATCGCTTTTGCGTTAATAATCGCATATGTTACTGCATATGCGATTATTAACTATGCGAATGCCGGCGATGTGCAGCGGGGGTTATTAGAGAATCCCGCCCTTGGGCACACCTTATATAATAACAGCAATTTCTAGATTCACTGTACAGTAATGTGTATGCTACATATATGCTCCAGTATTACTGTTACAGTTCTTTAGACACTTTTCTGTTTTTCTCCTACAATACTTCTCCTTTTGCTGTATTTGTGGCTTAGATAACCGCAAGAGACACGTGGTAACCGTGGGAACGTGGGGGCGGAGCCACCCTGGTTCTCAGTATCACTGTGGACTTGTCTACTTGAAGCTATCGTGCCCCCAGTTTACATAGTGGGGGGGGGGGGATTTGTCAGTGAGAGAGACATAAAGTACCCGCCAATCATCTGCTAACTGCTGTGTTTGAAAAATGACAGCAGCTGATTGGTCCTCTTTCTGCACTTTATCTCTCTCTAAGCTTTGATACGTCTGCCTCTATGCTCCTGTCGCAGAAGCCCTAGGTTACATGAGTCCACAGGGCCCCCTGCTGGTGATGTAGCAATGTGTGGGGGAAGGCTGGGTGTCAGTCCGGGATGCAGTTAAAATCCCGGCGGTCGGGATCCCGGCGTTCAGAATCCCGACGCCGGAATCCCGACCGCCGAAATCCCGACACATTCTCCCTCCGTGGGTGTCCACGACACCCCTGGAGGGAGAATAAATTAGTGTGCCGAGCGTAGCGAGGTACCGGGCCCGCTGCATGGCAAATGCAGCGAGGCCGCAAGGGGGGGGGGGGGGGGGGCGATCCACGTCCCCCCTTGTCGGCATTTCGGCTGTCGGGATTCTGAACGCCGGGATCCCGACCGCCGGGATTCAGTACTGAATCCGTCAGTCCTGTTGGTAATATGGTGCTGCCCATGTTACAGCAAGGATCGCCCTTATCCTTAATCACATGGTGTCAATTCAGCCGTCCTTGTTATCCCCTTCAGCTGGGTACAAACAATACGATTTGCAGCACCGCCAATAATGTTAACGATATTAACGGTGCTCCCAGACTAATGATAGCACAAACATACTGAACGATATAATTAACAATACTGTATAGTGGCGTCACCCGGCCCCCATTGCATGTTCAAACCACATGGGGGGTATCATTAACGAACCGCAGGACGACACCACGTTAAATATATCACGGGTACACACTAGTACACAATATGCACAATAAAAATCTCATGTTGTGTTCCTAGCTTTAGTACCACAATGAACTGTTATATTACTGTGGATTTCCCCCAGCAGGTGGCAGCGCAGACGAGGTGTGACTAATACCCCTTTCACACTTGCAAAAATATCCTGGGTTTTTGCACATGAACGCGCATCAACCCGGGATTTAGCGCAGTGTGAAAGGGTCTTGAAAGAATATCCCGGGATGAACATCCCGGGATTTCTACCCAGGTCCTGACCTGGGTAGATTCCGGAATCGACCCGGGATGCGGTCAGTGTGAATGGTCCCGTACCCGGGATTGGGTACACAGGACTTTAAAAAAGCTACTGATTGGAGCTTTCTTGGGCTCACAAATGCTGATGTCATCTTTCAGAGCCCTGGAGTCCATTTCTAATGACATGCATATGTATTTGCAGGGATTTCCCGGGATCAGTGTGAATGGGGCTGTCCCGGGTCGATCCAGGTCTGAGTGCAGTGTGAACGGGTAGAGTCCCGGGAAGCATCCGGGAACACATTCCCGGGTATGACCCGGCTCTGCGAGTGTGAAAGGGGTATAAGATGTACAATGGGTCTCACATATAATAGATCGAATGTGCACTCAGTGCTGATAAATAATGCACCCACATAGTACAACCAGAGCTAAACCAAGTGTACAGAAGAATGTCTTTATTACCAACAAAGTTACAATTTAACCCCTTCCCGCCGCAGCCTGCTTTTGCCTTCCTGACAGCCCTTTTTTTCAAATCTGACATGTATCACTTAAGTGGGGATAACTTTTTTTTGCTTTTACTTATCCCAGTGATTTTGAGATTGTTTTCTCGTGACACATTGTACTTCAAGTTAGTGGTAAATTTGGGTCGATACAGTCTGTGTTTTTTTGTGAAAAATACCAAAATGTCGTAAAAAAATGGAAAATTTAGCAATTTTCAAAATGTTAAATTTTCTGCTTGTGAGACAAATAATCATACCACTCAAAATAGTTAATAACTAACAAAGACCATATGTCTACTTTATGTTGCCATCATTATTTCAACCTCCTTTTAATTTGTTTGGACACTAGGAGGCTTAAAATATGAATAGCAAATTCTCAAATTTTCAAGAAAATTTCAAACACTGATTTTTTTAGGGACCAGTTCAGTTCTGATGTGACTTTGAGGGACTTGTATGTGAGACACCCCCATAAATGATGCCATTTCAAAAACTGCACCCCTCACAGTATTCAAAACAGCATTTTGGAAGTTTGTTAACCCTTTAGGTGTTTCACAGGAATTAAAACGTGTAGGTGAAATTTCAAAATTTCATTTTTTTTGCAGATTTTCAATTTTAATACATTTTTCTAAGGAACACAGTAGATTTTACTAGAGAAATGTGACTAAAAATTGATTCCCCCAATTCTTTTGTTTTCATAAATATCCTATATGTGGCCCTAGTGTGCACGTTGACCAAACCACAGGCTTCATAATAGAAGGAGCACCTACTTGATTTTGGAGCCTCCTTTTTATGAGATTATTTTGTAGGCACCATGTAGGTTTCTAGGCACCATAAGATGCTAAAAGTTAGGAACCCCCCCACAAGTGACCCCATTTTGCAAACTACACCCCTCAGGGAATTCATCTAGGGGTATAGTGTACATTTCAAACCCCCAGGGGTTTCACCAATTGTGGTACAACTGGGCTGTGAAAATGAAAAATTACATTTTTTACACAAAAATGCAGTTCTGGCTCAAAATTTTTCATTTTCACAAGGAATGAAGGAGACAAAGCACCCCAAAATCTGTGCCCCAATTTCTCCCGAGTACGGCAATGCCTCACATGTGACCAAAAAATACCATTTGGGTGCATGGCAGGACTCAGAAGGGAAGGAGTGATATTTGGATTTTGCAGCACAGATTCTGGTGGAATGTTGGTGGGTGCTATGTCGCATTAGCAAGACCCCCGAAGCACCAATACAGTGGAACCCCCCCACAAGTGACCCCATTTTGCAAACTACACCCCTCAGGGAATTCAACTAGGGGTATAGTGTACATTTCAAACCCCCAGGGGTTTCACCAATTGTGGTACAACTGGGCAGTGAAAATGAAAAATTAAATTTTTTACACAAAAATGCAGTTCTGGCTCAAAATTTTTCATTTTCACAAGGAATGAAGGAGACCAAGCACCCCAAAATCTGTGCCCCAATTTCTCCCGAGTACGGCAATGCCTCACATGTGACCAAAAAATACCATTTGGGTGCATGGCAGGACTCAGAAGGGAAGGAGTGATATTTGGATTTTGCAGCACAGATTCTGGTGGAATGTTGGTGGGTGCTATGTCGCATTAGCAAGACCCCCGAAGCACCAATACAGTGGAACCCCCCCACAAGTGACCCCATTTTGCAAACTACACCCCTCAGGGAATTCAACTAGGGGTATAGTGTACATTTCAAACCCCCAGGGGTTTCACCAATTGTGGTACAACTGGGCAGTGAAAATGAAAAATTAAATTTTTTACACAAAAATGCAGTTCTGGCTCAAAGTTTTTCATTTTCACAAGGAATGAAGGAGACAAAGCACCCCAAAATCTGTGCCCCAATTTCTCCCGAGTACGACAATGCCTCACATGTGACCAAAAAATACCATTTGGGTGCATGGCAGGACTCAGAAGGGAAGGAGTGATATTTGGATTTTGCAGCACAGATTCTGGTGGAATGTTGGTGGGTGCTATGTCGCATTAGCAAGACCCCCGAAGCACCAATACAGTGGAACCCCCCCCACAAGTGACCCCATTTTGCAAACTACACCCCTCAGGGAATTCAACTAGGGGTATAGTGTACATTTCAAACCCCCAGGGGTTTCACCAATTGTGGTACAACTGGGCAGTGAAAATGAAAAATTAAATTTTTTACACAAAAATGCAGTTCTGGCTCAAAATTTTTCATTTTCACAAGGAATGAAGGAGACAAAGCACCCCAAAATCTGTGCCCCAATCTCTCCCGAGTACGGCAATGCCTCATGTGTGACCAAAAAATGGCAGGACTCAGAAGGGAAGGAGTGATATTTGGATTTTGCAGCACAGATTCTGGTGGAATGTTGGTGGGTGCTATGTCGCATTAGCAAGACCCCCAAAGCACCAATACAGTGGAACCCCCCCACAAGTGACCCCATTTTGCAAACTACACCCCTCAGGGAATTCATCTAGGGGTATAGTGTACATTTCAAACCCCCACGGGTTTCACCAATTTTGATACAACTGGGCTGTGCAAATGAAAAATTACATTTTTTTACACAAAAATGCAGTTCTGGCTCAAAATTTTTCATTTTCATAAGGTATGAAGGAGAAAAAGCACCCCAAAATCTGTGCCCCAATTTCTCCCGAGTATGGCAATGCCTCATATGTGACCAAATAATACCAGTTGGGTGCATGGCAGGACTCAGAAGGGAAGGAGTGATTTTTGGATTTTGCAGCTCAGATTCTGGTGGAATGAATGGTGGGTGCTATGTGGCATTAGCAAGACCCCCGAAGCACGGTGAAATGATGAACCTAATAATCCATAGATGTGTGGTATATTTTAAAACACTCCTTTATACATAGGCCGGGTTTGTCGGGGCAAGTTTCACAGTGGAAAATAGTATCCTTTCTTATTCCCTTTTTATAGCAAACTTTGCACCTTTTTTGTGTCCTGCCCTTTTTTGCAGTGGAGGGGATTTCGTTAGGAAAATGCTGCCCTGGTACAATACGGGGGCCAGTACTGGGGCCCTCTGCCTGCTGGTTCCCAAATATTAGGCCCTTTATGACTTCCTCTTGAAAGTGCATAAATGTCCCCCTCTGGCTGGTAGAACGGAATAGCACGTAAGCGTTATACAGTGCCATCTGGATGATATACACGGCCAGCTTCTTGTACCAGATTTTTGTTTTCCGCAGGGCACTGTACGGCTTCAGTACCTGATCTGAAAGATCCACTCCGCCCATGTACTTATTGTAATCTAGGATACAATTAGGTTTTGAGGTGTGGGTACTGGTACCTCGTACAGGGACGGAGGTGGTACTGTCTCCATGAATTGTTGTCAGTATAAGGACATCCCTCTTGTCCTTATATTTGACCAACAACATATTTTCGGTGCATATTCCCCTGCTTTCACCCCTTCTCAGTAATTGGGCAACGTGCGTTTTTGGGAGGCCTCTTTGGTTCTTGCGCACAGTACCGCAAGCTGCTGTACCTCTTGAACCAAGGGCCTTAAACAGGGGGATGCTAGTGTAAAAGTTATCCACATAGAGGTGATAACCTTTATCCAGGAAGGGGTGCACTAAATCCCAGACAATTTTTCCACTAACACCTACGAGGGAGGGGGGGCATTCTGGCGGTTAAATTCTTGAATCCTTCCCTTCATATACCCTAAACCTGTGGGTGTACCCTGAGGTGCTTTCACACAGTTTATACATTTTTATGCCATACCTTGCCCTCTTACTGGGAAGGTACTGGCGGAATTTAACCCTTCCTTTAAAATGTATAAGGGACTCGTCGATACAAATAAATTTTTCAGGGATGTACATCTCTGCAAATTTGGCACTGAAATGATCAATGACTGGCCTGACTTTGAATAGCCGGTCAAAGGTGGGATCATCTCTGGGTGGGCACTGTGCATTATCGGTGTAATGTAAAAATTTAAGGATTGTCTCAAAACGAGTCCGAGCCATGGCCATACGGTAAAGTGGGGTGCTGTACAGAACATCTGTACTCCAATATTGCCTAATTTCTGGCTTTTTTACTATGCCCATATGTAACACCAGACCCCAAAACGTCATCATCTCTACTGCATCTACAGGGGTCCACCTAGCAAATGATGACGTGGGGTTTTGAGCAATAAACTGCTGGGCATATAAATTACTTTGGTCCACCATTAAATTTATAAAATCATCAGAGAAAAATAATTTGAAAAAGTCAATTTCTCTGAGACCTGTTGAATCAAATTGGATTCCTGGGATGGCCAAAAACTCAGGAACCTGGGGCTCAAAATTGTCTGGTGGTGGGGTCCATACGGGATCAATCATTTGGGGGGGGGTCTCAGCTGCTCTACGGGGGCGTCTTTGAGGGGGTCCCTCATCACTAGAGGAGGAAGATGAGGTTAAGACGAATCCTTCAAATTCCCCGCTTGCATCACTGGCTGTGTCAGAGTCAGAGGCAAGCATGGCATATGCCTCCTCCGCTGAATACATTCTTCTGGATGACTGGGATGACATTTGGGATGCCATTTTTATTTTTGTGTTTCTGTAAGTGTAATGTTTCAACACGTGTATAGTGTAGGGGGGGTACAAACTTTATTTCAACACGGGGGGTATGTAGTGTGTAGTGTGTATGTAGTGCAGAAAAAAAAATACTTTATACAGGAATTTGATCCCATTAAAAAAAAAAAAATTATATCAACCCTGTGCCAAAAATGCTGTTCATTGATGTACGTCACTGATCAGCGCTCAGCTGCCACAGGACACCCACAAAAGCAACGTGGGTGTAAAAACAATTTAAAAAAAATAAACCACAGCACTCTCCAAAAAAAAAACAATTTAAAAAAACTGCTGAAAAAAAATTATATCAACCCTGTGCCAAAAATGCTGTTCAGTGATGTACGTCACTGATCAGCGCTCAGTGGCCACAGGACACCCACAAAAGCAACGTGGGTGTAAAAACAATTTAAAAAAAATAAACCACAGCACTCTCCAAAAAAAAAACAATTTAAAAAAACTGCAGAAAAAAAATTATATCAACCCTGTGCCAAAAATGCTGTTCAGTGATGTACGTCACTGATCAGCGCTCAGCGGCCACAGGACACCCACAAAAGCAACGTGGGTGTAAAAACAATTTAAAAAAAATAAACCACAGCACTCTCCAAAAAAAAAAAAAAAATTTAAAAAAACTGCAGAAAAAAAATTATATCAACCCTGTGCCAAAAATGCTGTTCAGTGATGTACGTCACTGATCAGCGCTCAGCGGCCACAGGACACCCACAAAAGCAACGTGGGTGTAAAAACAAAACCCCACTGCACTCTCCAAAAAAAAAAAACTGCAGATCAGTGATGCAACACTGATTAGCAGTGAGGGGCAGCAGGCACACAACTGTGGGTGCAACCTGACAGGGTATATATATATAAAAAAAACTGCACCCCCAAAAAGTTGCTGATCAGTTAATTTATACTGATCAGCACAAAAGGGGGGGGCAGCAGGGGGGGCAGCAGTCAGTTGCACAGGCAGCACAACCTTTGGTGCAACTGACAGGTATATATATATAAAAAAAAAAAAACCTGCACCCCCAAAAAGTTGCTGATCAGCACAGATATACTGATCAGCACAAAAGGGGGGGCAGCAGACACAAAATATAGCACTCTCTATCACTATCTCTCACTATCTCTCACTATCTGTCACTCTATGACACTGCAGCAGCAGCACACAGAAAGTCACAAGATCGAGGAAGCATCCAGCTGCTGGCAGCACGCTACCAGCGGTGATCAGGTAAGTATCAGGCAAGGATCAGGTCAGTATATCACGACAGATTGGCACGGTGACCGCTCTGCACGCAATTCCAGACCGGAATGGCGTCTGCAGCGCAGTCACCGTTAGTTTAAATCACGCGCCATGGCTGTGATTGGTCCGTCGGTCCGACGGACCAATCACAGCCTTGGGGGCAGGTGGGGTGAGGTGGGGTGAGGTGTGGTCATCACCGGTGACCCCCTCACGCCCCCTCACACCCGGCGGTGATTGATCCCTGTGTTACCGAGCGTCTGATTCGCCGGTAACACAGGAAAACGCTGCGATTGGCTGTTCACATTGAACAGCCAATCGCAGCGATCGCCGACGGGGGGGAGGCATCGTCCCTCTGTCACCGCGTCCCTAGACGTGGTGACAGTTTAAAGTCATGACGTATATATATACGTCATGTGTCGGGAAGTACATCCCGGCCATGACGTATATATACGTCAAATGTCGGGAAGGGGTTAATCTAGCCAATTTTTCCCTTATGCAACAGACCCAGTGGCGTAGTAATAGGGCCCTGCAGTCAGACCCCACGTTGACTTGGAGGTGCTGGGAATCTGTGGGAGCTTCTGTTACCACTGCATGATCCCATTGAAAATATCCCTCCCAAAATGGCTGCCACCTCAACTGTGACAGATATTACGGATGCTAGAGGAGGCGGCAGCCATTTTTGGAGGGACTTTATTAACTGGCAGATGCGACAGACCCTAGCTGCCAATGGCGTAGCTACGTTTTGGGCACCCCCCCGCCGTTAGGGGGGGCGCCCCCCCTCGCCGCCGCCCCGCCAAGCACCCCTGCCCCGCCGCCTATGCAAACCCCCCCAATCCCCCACAGACTTACCTATCACGCTGGTCCCGGCGGCTCCGTTCTTCTGCTGAGGACCACCACAAAGAGAACTGTGTGCTATATGGGGGCGGCCATTTTGTGGTGGTCCTCAGCAGAAGAACGGAGCTGCCGGGACCAGCGCGATAGGTGAGTCTGCGGGGGATTGGGGGGGGGGGTTAACTATAGCACCGCAGCCCCGGCGCCCCCACATGCACAGCGCCCCCCCCCCCCCGCTGTGGCGGGGGCTGCGGTGCTATAGTTACGCCGCTGCTAGCTGCAGAAAGAAAAGGGGGATCCCCTACAATGAACAGGCACTGGGGGGGGGGGGGGGCTGGTGGAGATGAGAGGGCTACCTGAAAATTCTTCCATCGGTGGGGGTGCAGTATTTTTGGTTTCGCTACTGAACAGACCTAAATATTACATTTATTCTAATGCTCTAGTCACAGACTAAATAACTGATACACAAACTAAAATATAAATACATCACAAACGCCGTATTTTCACATAGTGTCTCATAAACCGCAGAGATGTCTCGTAGCGAGGAGACAATAACAGCACAACACCTGCGCGCGTCTCTGGCCTGTCCCTGTGTATGTGACCACAATGAGTGATGTGTGTGGGTTACGTGTATAATAACACAGCCCCGGCCAGGACTCGCGTAGTTGTTTTTGTTGTAATAGCAGCTATAGAGAACGTGAGAAACCTCCGTCCCTGCGAATCCACGTCACAGCGATCTCCTTCTTAATCGTCTAAAGTGCGTCCAGTAATTTCCGTGATACAGGGACAGCTCAGCATAAGCTGGTGGGGTTGAGATCGTTTGGTCTACAGCAAATTGGGCGACATGGTTCTAGGTCGATATGGGTTAAGGTCGACACAAGCATTATGTAGCCAGTCAAAAGGACGACAGTGAAAAGGTCAACATGGGGTTTTCCGCTGTTTTTTAACCCAAATGTTGACACAGTCAACCTGGACACAGTTTCCAGTGCACCGCTTCACTCGCAATGCTTCGGGCACGGTGCTTCACTGTGCTCAGCACACTATTTTATTCTCCCACCACCCCCTAGTGGTTGGTAGGGCATCATATATCGCCTGTCGGCTCAAAAAAACTGTGAAAAACCTCATGTCGACCTTTTGACTGTCGATCTAATGCTTGTGTTGACCTAAACCCATGTCAACCTTGACCCATGTCGACCTAGAACCATGTCGACCTTGACCCATGTTGACCTAGAACCATGTCGACCTAACAGTGTCGGCCTAACGATTGTCGACCAACTTGCTGTATACCCAATGACCATATCCCAGCTAGTGACGGTCTCTGTATGTTGCTGTCAGTGTCTGTGTCACGGGTTGCAGTTTCTATGTACACACACAGTATACGGACTTGTCTTATTTCCTCCTGCTGGTGTTTGTTTAGGCTCGCACACAGGTGAGTGACGGCTCACGGGGCCAGGAATCTGGCTGAGGCTGGTTCATGAGCTATGATAAATGCCATCTGTTTCTCCCTGCATGGTGCTTATATAGAGTTCCAGATTAAAGGGTCTATTGCCGACATGCACAATGTGGACACAAGCCAAAGGTTGACATGAAAAGTTTGATATGAAGTTTTCAGGTGTTTTCTTATGCACGTCAATGCCAGCCTTGAGCATGTCGACGCTGCTGGTGTTGACCTACTGACTTTCTATCTAGACTCTGTTGACCTGTCATCCAGATACCCTGATATAGAGTGTTTGGGGCTCCACTAGGCAGTAAGGTCCACTACTCAGTGAGGTAATGCCACAGCTGGGGGACACATTTATATTAACCTGCAGCCATAGCATTAACTCCTCAACTAGTTAGACCTGGAAAGTGTCCTTGGGGGTCCCTCCCTCCAGGGCACCCAAGGTCCACGGTAGTATGCCCTGCACATTTGGGCAGTGGTTATCCAGTTTATAGCCATTACGTGTAAAAAGAATGAGTTATTGTTTTACCTGTGGAACTACAGGTCCCAGCAAGCCTCCCCCGCAGGCTGGTACTTGGAGAACCACAAGTACCAGCATTTGGGGCTTTAAAGGGTCCAATAGTACACCACACCGTATCGCCCCTTATTCACATTACACTGACTAGACCGTATTGCTGCTTATTTACATCACAATACTCTTCATAGACCCATCTTTGTTGGCGGGTATTTCTCGACAGCTTACATCCCATGCAAAACAGCGTCCAATCACGAACTGACATGTTACAGGAGGTGTTTGAAAAATGGCAGGAGCCGATTGGCCGGCACTTTTATCTCTCTCCACTTTTTCTTTATCTCCAAGCTTTGATACATCTCCCCATTAGCGAATTAATAGGCAATAAAGGTTCAATTCAAAAATTGTTTTCCCCCAATTTGTGCAAACACACAAACAGCACCTAGGGGTTTAGTTACTAAGGTGGGAGTTCAATAGAAGATGGAATGTTGCTATGGGCAACCAATCGTATTGTATTATCTTCTAGATTAAGGCGATAAATAAATAAATAAGAAGTAGAAGCTGATTGGTTGCTATGGGAAACATCTCATCTTCAGTAGAACTCCCATCTTAGTAAATAAACACCCTAGTGTCCTTTCTTTATACAGGTAGTTCCTTTTTTGTGGCTTGATTGAAACCACATTAATCTTTTGATTTCCAAGTGAATTTGGCAAAATAGGGTGTGAACATTTCCAAGCAAACATTTTTGTTCCTCACAACGACCGTACCATATAGAGGAAATATTTATTACACAACGTTTATTTATTTGAATTTATATAACAAATGCGAGCGACGCTGCCTTTTTTTTTTTAGCAGATATTTTAACATCTCTCACAGAGATGTTGGCACTTACGGTACAGAAAGAAGTAAAACATTTCTCATCTCAGAAGTGGTCACATGATATGTTAGCCGGCCGGTCTCTCAACCCCGGTATCGAGAGCTCTCTTGTGCAACATGTTAAAAGTTCTGTGAGAAATGGGGAACTTACATTTTCAAATAATAAACATTTATCTTCAGAATGGAGTAAGGGCATTACAAGGGCAAACTTGTACATACATTGCGCAAGAGTCGTGCCGTGAGAGAGCGGGGAGGCGCTGTGTAAGTTTGGGCGCCAGTCTGGGGCTGTTGTTACACTTCTGCTGCAGGTCGGGACATGCCGCGTCTCTACTTTCCTGCACTCATAGAATTAAGGGGAGTCTCCTGTTCTACTAAGAACTCAGGTCTCCCTCCTGAAATCAGCCTCTGTAAATCGCTTTATCATGGCCCTGCCTTCTCTGTGTGATGCCATGAGTCAAGGGACTGAGCCATAGCCAGATTAAAGGAGGAGGGGGAGTTGCAGGGCATACTGTACTCCAGGCCCCTCTTTGGCAGGGGGCCTCTTGGCTTGACTGAACTGACATAACCAGCTGTCCCTCTTGTGCAGCAGCAGAACCAGGCAGTCAGGATGCGAGCAGGACAGTATGCAGTGCAGGGGGCCTCCTGGTTAGAGTGCACTGACATAACCAGCTGTCCCTCTTGAGCAGCAGCAGAACCAGGCAGTCAGAATGCGAGCAGGACAGTATGCAGTGCAGGGGGCCTCCTGGCTAGAGTGCACTGACATCACTAGCTGTCCCTCTTGTGCAGCAGCAGAACCAGGCAGTCAGGATGCGAGCAGGACAGTATGCAGTGCAGGGGGCCTCCTGGCTAGAGTGCACTGACATCACCAGCTGTCCCTCTTGTGCAGAAGCAGAACCAGGCAGTCAGGATGTGAGCAGGACAGTATGCAGTACAGGGGGCCTCCTGGTTAGAGTGCACTGACATAACCAGCTGTCCCTCTTGTGCAGCAGCAGAACCAGGCAGTCAGAATGCGAGCAGGACAGTATGCAGTGCAGGGGGCCTCCTGGCTAGAGTGCACTGACATCACTAGCTGTCCCTCTTGTGCAGCAGCAGAACCAGGCAGTCAGGATGCGAGCAGGACAGTATGCTGTGCAGGGGGCCTCCTGGCTAGAGTGCACTAACATCACTAGCTGTCCCTCTTGTGCAGCAGCAGATCCGGGCAGTCAGGATATTGAATTCCTTGCAGGGAGCATCTCTCCAGCAATTGGTGGGTTCCATGCCCACTCGCAAAGATGTAACATTAGACTTAACACTTACAAATTGAGACAGAATAACAGACGTAACAGTGGGTGAGAACCTGGGATCCAGTGATCATCAAGCAGTATGGTCCGGAATAATGAGGGTCGGATGCTCTGAAGCGAAAATACAGTAAAAACCCTGATATCTGGGTTTTTACGGCATTTTCGTATGCTCTGAAGCCACTCGGTTGGGGTACCACTGCAGAGGGAATCACCAGCTTCTGCTGATGATACACGCATGCTCCAAGGGACGGCGCCGCATCGCAAAGGACAACTCATATCGCAAGAGCCATCCCTTGTGTTACTAATCGCATGTTAGTTCATATGCAAATAGTATGGATACGGTAGCCGGTGATGTGCGGCAGAGAGGGGCAACGGATGTTAGATCATCGCAGCCAGAGGCCGACTCATCCTATACAAAAACAAAGGTGCTAGATTTTAGGAAAGGAGATATTATAGGGAATCGGATGTGACAATGCAGAAGTGATGCTTTGGTAGAGTGGAGGAACTTTGGGCATAATTCAGACCTATTCCAATGGTGGGGGTCTGCGCGTGTGTGTATTTGTGCATGTGCAGACCCCCTGTGAACGCCTTCAGCGAGTATCATTCACCAAGAAATTCGCACAGGTAGGGGAGTATATATATTTCTTTCTATACCAACTTATTGCATTGTTGCATTCCTGTCATCTTTTGCTTAGATGGTGTTACCTTGTGTATTGTTAAATTTTCTTATCATTTTGTCTTTTGGTAATATCTTCGTGCATTGTTGCATTTGGGTTTTGGGGGTTTGCATTATTCCCAGGTTCCAGCTGTGCATTGTTGCACCCCCAGGGTCTTGTATCCACGTATAGGGAGGCTGTGTGTGCCCATACTACCACCCTTCCTTGCAGCGTCTCAAACTCCTTCTAGCGGCCTTTTTCATTCTAAGACCTGGCGGCATCGTGTTGTGGCCGGACCGGGCCATGCGACTGTTATAGGTGAAACCTTAGCCCACAAGAAGCTAGTAGGACTTTTGAGACGCTGCAACTGGGCCCGCATGCTCAGTCTCTCCTAACATTATGCTCTGGATCAATAGAGTAATACACTGGTTATAAGCTCTGGATCCATAGAGTAATACACTGGTTATAGGCACTGGATCCATAGAGTAATACACTGGTTATAGGCTCTGGATCCATACCGTAATACACTGGTCATAGACTCTGGGTCAATAGAGTAATACACTGGTTATATGCTCTGGATCCCTAGTGTAATACACTGGTTATAGGCTCTGGATCCATACAGTAATACACTGGTTATAGGCCCTGGATCCATACAGTAATACACTGGTTATTGGCTCTGTATCCATAGGGCGGTATTCAATGAGCCTGATTCGCCATGTTTTTATGGCGAATTTGTGCTGTTTGGCGAATTTTTGACTAAAACGGTGAATCACCCTATTCAATGACCAGATGGCGAATACATTTGAACGCTTTTTCGCCATGATTCACCGAGTAGCAATCGCTATCTTTTTATGGTGAAGTGGAATGTGAACTTTTAAAATAAAGTGTTTTGTTTTTTACATTTGGTGTAAAAAAATCAGGAATTTTATTCTGAGGAGGGGCATGCTATTTTTATTCATGTGCTGTAAGCACATGAATATATATTTAATAAAAAAAAAATATATATATATTTTTTTTTTTTACACAGCAGCCAGCAGGGAGCGCCGGAGCCGAGCCGCTCATTAGATATTCATATATTCACTGCACCCGATCGTTACATATGCGCGATCGGGTGTAGTGAATATACCCAGTCCCCTGCTGGCACCCCCGGGGGGCAGCCTGTGCTGCCTGGCACCTGGGGAGCCTACCTCCCCCCCACATACGCTCTGGGGCAGGCAGAGAGACTTCCATCTCCCTGCCTGCCACCGTCCTCAGGCTCCCTGCGGCGTTCGCCGCAGGAGCTCATATTCGCCGGTCAGGGGCAGTGAGCCCCTGACTCGTTGAATATCGGAGCCGGCGAGGCTCCGGAACGTGGCGAATGTGCAGCGAATCCTAAACAGGATTCGCTGCACCTCGCCGGTATTCACATTGAATACCGCCCATAGTGTAATACACTGGTTATTGGCTCTGTATCCATAGGGCGGTATTCAATGTGAATACCGGCGAGGTGCAGCGAATCCTGTTTAGGATTCGCTGCACATTCGCCACGTTCCAGAGCCTCGCCGGCTCCGGTATTTAACGAGTCAGGGGCTCGCTGCCCCTGACCGGCGAATATGAGCTCCTGCGGCGAATGCCGCAGGGAGCCTGAGGACGGTGGCAGGCAGGGAGATGGAAGTCTCTCTGCCTGCCCCAGAGCGTATGTGGGGGGGAGGTGGGCTCCCCGGGTGCCAGGCAGCACAGGCTGCCCCCCGGGGGTGCCAGCAGGGGACCGGGTATATTCACTACACCCGATCATGCATATGTAACGATCGGGTGCAGTGAATATATGAATATCTAATGAGCGGCTCGGCTCCGGCGCCCCCTGCTGGCTGCTTAGTGTAAAAAAAATATATATATATATATTTTTTAAATTAAATATATATTCATGTGCTTACAGCACATGAATAAAAATAGCATGCCCCTCCTCAGAATAAAATTCCTGATTTTTTGACACCAAATGTAAAAAACCAAACACTTTATTTTAAAAGTTCACATTCCACTTCACCATAAAAATATAGCGATTGCTACTCTGTGAATCATGGTGAAAAAAACCTCCAAATGTATTCGCCATCTGGTCATTGAATAGGGTGATTCACCGTTTTAGTCAAAAATTCGCCAAACAGCACAAATTCGCCATAAAAACATGGCGAATCAGGCTCATTGAATACCGCCCTCAGTGTAATACACTGGTTATAGACTCTGGATCCATACAGTAATACACTGGTCATAGGCTCTGGATCCATAGTGTAATACATTGGTTATAGGCTCTGGACCATATAATAATACACTGGTCATAGGCTCTGGATCCATACAGTAATACACTGGTCATAGGCTCTGGATCCATACAGTAATACACTGGTTATAGGCTCTGGATCCATACAGCAATACACTGGTTATAGGCTCTGGATCCATACAGTAATACACTGGTCATAGACTCTGGATCCATACAGTAATACACTGGTTATAGGCTCTGGATCCATAGTGTAATACACTGGTCATAGGCCCTGGATCCATACAGCAATACACTGGTTATAGGCTCTGGATCCATAGTGTAATACACTGGTTATAGGCTCTGGATCCATAGTGTAATACACTGGTTATAGGCTCTGGATCCATAGTGTAATACACTGGTCATAGGCACTGGATGGATCCATAGGGAACACACTGCTTATACGGCTACACCTATGGTTAATGCCCACATAAACCATCCGGTACATATATGTGTGTGTAAATCTGGCTCTGATACCAGCCAGCGCCTTCCCAGCCATCGCTCTCACTGTAACTACTACATTAAATTAAATGTCTAAATATAAAAGAAAATGGACCCTAACGGTATACAGTAGCAATATAGAGTAATCGGGCTCAGGCTTAAAATGTGATACATTTTTATTTGATGCAGTATCACCAAAATAACAAGCAGATCACAAACCAGTAGCTACGTGTCAGCAGAATCATCACATACTGTATTGTGCATTTTGCTACAACAACAATGATAAAAAAAATAATATAAAAAAACTGCACCAAGTTAAAGATTAATCTCCAGTGTAAAGTCCAAAAATTACTATGCTGTAAATGGACTTTACGTAATGCATAACTTCACATCAAGGTCAACAGACTCCACCGTTGCTAGACGACATAACATCAACGAGCAGTAACAAAGTCGACGTTTATCCCGGTATCCTCCTCTGCACACTCCGGTACTGCGGTGAGGTCACATGTTGCTGCGCCATAACACCAGCGTTGCTTCCCGGTATCTGCATTCCGTGGCAGAACCTAAGTTCTCCTCCTTTTTATTACTGGTCCACAAGCAATAATCTGTCCAAGATTGATCATGTGAAACCTCATGTTGACTTCCCTGTCAAGCTTGTATTCCGGAGAGATATTTGACAATAGAATATTTTATTTTCCATTTTATGTAACGTATGAGTAATATACAGAATGTCAAGTTCCCGGAGATAGAAGCTTGGTGACCACGTTCAGAATTTTCTGCTGCATGTCGTATTTATCTCCGAGCCACCGGAGCTGCTTCGCCACCTCAGCGACAACCTCTTTCTCTGTGAAAACAGGACGGTTATTAGTTTCCTTTGTTAAGCCCATAATAACGCACACAGAGATGACCCCAAATAAGTCAGACAACTGGGTGGGAAACACAGCGCGGATTCCGATTCCTAGATTAATCCAACAACCTGTATTGTGGGTCATCCCTGAGGAAATGACACAAAATAATAGTCCTGAAACGTTGGATTAATCAAGGTATTGATTGGTAAGTGCCATGTTCGCCACTCAGTTCTGTATCCTGTAATGTAGATTCACATTATACAGTCATGACTCAGGTTTCGTTCCCTAAATAATTCGGGAATGACAATTATGAACGATAAACAGGTGACATCACTGACCTAATTTTCTTAGACCAGTAATTGGTGACCTACATATACTGTAAGTTCTAACACGTCTGTGAATCTCACCACCAGCTACCACAAAATACCTATTAGATGAATATAATACGACTATCATTATAACCGCGAGTTATCGAGTGTCACATTACGCATTATATACTCAGCATTACTGGGCATGTTCTATATTGAGGATCTTTCTAAGTCACTTTTTAGATCTTTTAAGAATACGTTAAATATTTAAGGCGTTAACACAGCCGTCCAAGTGTCACCTGTATTATGTCAGTTATTGTAAAAGTCATTGTGACAGGTCCCGATACAATTTATGTAACATAACCAACTGATGCTAGATTTATGCATAGAAAATAGGTGTAATTGTTACAATTTGAAGCCATTTGAGTGTATTTTTTCTAGCTGGGAGAACCACACAGCCTGATTAAGGTGGGGGGAGTATATACAGGGGTTATTGCACCCCGGACCCCGTTACTAGAGAACAGTGACATCATTAGCTCTCTGGATTCCTGTCCCAGTGTGTAAGCAGTACAGAGGCTGCGGCTAGTCTTGCAGGTGAAAAGAGAGAGGATACAGAACCAAGAATGGTTCACGTGCGCACAAGATGCCCGCATGCCCCATTCTCGGCGTGTGAGACGCTTGGGCATCCCCATCCTCCAGAAACAGCGATATGGCGAGCTGCGTAATCTGTATAGTTGATTTTATTTTTCTATGTGTATATTTTGAGGTTATTCATGTTGTATTTGTTCCACTACAAGGAAATAAAATAATTGCGTTGGTGTTGATGTCAATTATACAGATGGAGTCGACCTCTTCATTGCAGGGGCTGGTGAAAGTATCGCCAGCCCCCGCCAGCGGCCGGCTCCCGCCAGGGTCCCCGCGGCCGCCACTGGTCCCTCTCGCCGCCCGACCCCCCCCCCCATAACACTGCCCGTCTCTCTGAAGTGGAGACGGGCAGGAAGACGCCCAGCCGCCGTGATATTGGGGCGCGTGAGCGCGTGAGATGCACGTGCGTTCCAGTCCCCATCCGCCGGCGCTCGTCAGAGGAGAGGATCTGGCAGGCACCGGGATTGAAAGAGGCCGGCTCCATCCATACATACATTTAAAAATATTATATAATAACAATATAAAATCGCTAATACTGCAGACAATCATATATATAACTACCAACAGTACATAATACAGATGGCAAGCCCACACAGACAACAGAGTGTATAATAAATGAGCACAGTTATATATATATATATACAGTACTAGGGTCTCAGAGGTATTTGTAGAACTATAAGTTCAGAAAGCCCTCGCAGACAGATGGGTCCTAATAAAAGGTCCAGCATGCCATCTACTATCACCCTTATGTTATTACTGAATATTCTAGGAGTTATATATTATATATGTTGAGTTACCTGCAGCCTGCAGCTTTTTTAAGGATGTCCTCCCGGGCTTCATGGTTGATTCCTGGGTGCCAGGTATGATTGCAACGAACAGAAGACAATGGGAGACTTGGAGCCAGAGTCACAGAGCAGCCAGCCTCCTCCACAGGGCACAGAGCACAGTAGTATGAGCCTCCTGCTGCCTGGGTCAGGGCTTGCCATGCTGATAAGCTCCTCCCACTGGGGATTCCCAGGGCTCAGTCCCATGTAAGGAAACAGCAGCTGTGAATGAGGAAGCACTGAACTGCTGACATGTTCAGGCCAATCACTGGCTGCTACATAGTAACCAGCTGCGGCTCAGGCAGCCAATGGCGTCACTGATGTCACTGCTACATTGTAACAAGCTCCAGCGTGTACAATAACAACACCGGCAGGAAGCTGCCTTATCGCTTGCTCAGGTTTCTGTTTTACTTTGTGGCAGAAATGGCCCTTTTGTCTTAATATAACAGAAAATAAACTTATAGATAGATAGATATTTATTTATTAACAGTTATTTATATAGCGCACACATATTGCACAGCGCTGTACAGAGGATATTTGGCCACTCACTTCAATCCCTGCCCCAGTGGAGCTTACAATCTATATTCCCTACCACATGTACACGCACACACAGACATTCTAGGGTTAATTTTGAAGGGAGCCAATTAGCCTACCAGTATATTTTTGGATTGTGGGAGGAAACCGGAGCACCCGGAGGAAACCCACGCAAGACGGGGAGAATATACAAACTCCACACAGTTAGGGCCATGGTGGGAATCAAACATGAAATTTTTTTAATCAAAAACGTCATTGGAAGCCGTATACCTGACGCGGTTCGTCTCACAGCGAGACTTCATCAGGGGTAAAGTTTTTACAAGTATATCTCTTAATTTCCTCTATTAAATTTCCATTGGTCAGAAAGGGGTCACACCTTCATATAGAATTCATACCGTAATTCCTGTCTTTGTTGAGGATCAGATTATGAGTGCGGGGTAGTCCTTCTTAGAAGTATTTTCTGTATTTTTTCTCGTATAAGGGTATACAATAAATGCCTACCCCTCAGAAGAAACTGAAGGGGTGAATTATTTAGGCCCTCACGGCTTCTAATACGATATATCAAGGTGAAAAAAAACTATCCTTAAAAGGACAGACTATCCTTTCTGCTTAGGACAGGGTTGCCGACCCTCCCGGAATTTCCGGGAGTCTCCCGAAAATCGGGTACCCCCTCCCGGCCCCCGGAAGGGTGGGCAACCCTCCCGGATTCAGGGGGGACCCCCGCCGACCCCCGGATCGCGGCATTAAAATGCCGCAATCCTCGGGTCTCAGAGGAGGGGGCGGAGCTAAAACGGCACAATCGCGTCATTTTAGCCCCGCCCCCTCCACGGAGATATGTGAATTTGATGCTTTAACAGCATGGGCGGGGCTTAGTGATGTCACACGTAAGCCCCGCCCCCTGAGAGGCTTCTGAAACTCTCCTCACCGGGCTTCTCCCGGAGAGGAGAATCTTAAAGTCGGCAACCCTGGCTTAGGAAGATTAATATATGGTAAGGTAGATGGTAGCTGGTCACTCCTATGTAACTTTGGGCCTTATTCTAGTTCACTCTTTCTGACAAAATCCTTCTTAGATGGACAAAACCATGTGCAATGCAGGGGGGCAGATGTAACATGTGCAGAGAGAATTAGATTTGGGTGAGTTATTTTGTTTCTGTGCAGGGAAAATACTGACTGCTTTATTTTTACACTGCAATATAGATCTCACTTTGAAGTAAAACCTTACCCAAATCTAATTCTCTCTGCACAAGTAACATCTACCCCACCTGCAGTGCACATGGTTTTGTCCATCTAAAGGTGCCCATACACGGTACAATTATTGTATGCAATTTGGACTAGATTGCATTGCATCGCATTGCAAAACGGATGTGATGTGATCTGATCTAGTCCAAATTGCATACAATAATTGTACAGTGTATGGGCACCTTAAGAAAGATTTTGTCAGAAACAGTGAACTAGAATAAGGCCCTATACTCCATAGTTTGATGTCGGTATATCCCATACCTCGTTCTTAACCATTGAGGAGAACTAGTCCTTTTACATTATCCAAATTTGATCCCAATCACCCCTGAAGAAGTCCTCATCGGATGAAACGCGTAGGGATTTCTGCTGATTTAAGTCAGGTGTTGGATCAAAATCTTATGAGAATCACCAGTCTGAAGAAAAAAAAATTGTACTGAACTTCAGAATAAACACATTTGATTTTACTATTGTACAACTGTCCTTTTTCTAGTGAAAGCACTTCTATATCTCTCCTTTTTCCATTTCTATCTCCTGTACCTCTATTCACAGCGAGGTTCTATAGAAGTGCAGCTACCATTACAGCGTGGAAAAAGGCAGCAACCCCCTTTTCTGATATAGAAATATATATATATTAGTATAATAGCCCAGATCTGTCACTCTGTGACTGTGTGTATGATGATGGGCGGAGTCATATGGTCGCTGAGCAATTTTGGCTTAATATCTCTCAGCAATATATTGCTCTGTGTATCGTTTTCATCAGCAACCAGCGATTTTGGCTGAAGATTGCAAGCTATTCTGTCTCTACCTCATTTTGACTAGATTGCAACTCGCAATTTTTAGCCATAATCGCAGGATCACAGCGACCATTTAGCCAGCAATAATGGTTTGAATCGCCCCGTGTGTACAGGGCTTAAAGGTGTGTACACACGGTGCAATATGGTCGCTGAGCAATTTTGTAGCATTGCGTGTGAACCTGATGTGCCTCACGACCTAATTTATTTATTTATTACCAGTTTCTTATATAGCGCACACATATTCCGCAGCGTTGTACAGAGTATAGTTGAACATTCACATCAGTCCCTGCCCCAGTGGAGCTTACAATCCCAACTCCCCCCCCCCCCCCCCCCCGCCCCCCACCGCCGGCCACGGGAGGGACGCGGAAACGTCCCAAAAAAACCCGGGACGTTCCCGCAATAAACGGGACAGTTGAGAGGTATGGTAGTAGGAAACCCTGCCGTATACCCCTCAACTATATCCCAATGTCCTCTCTGACTGAATATGCTGTTTGTCTGTCTGTCTACCGTTATCATTATACTCTGATTTATTACATTAATCTTTTCAACAACAAATAAGCGAATGACCTCAGTATTATTTATGTACCTTAGAAACCCACATTACATTAGTAACCAGCTAAGTACATATTTCCTTATTGCCTAGCGGGGGATTACCTCAGGTGTGGTCACTGCCAGTAATTCATCTTGTTGTTTATCTGAGTTCTCAGTTCTCTCCCTTCCTTATAAGGAAACCGTCATGTCTGCTGGACTATAATACAGTACAGTATAATACAGTACAGGTACAGTCGCTTCAGGAGCCGCAGATATGAGTAATATTTGTTGTTTACAGGATAGCTAAAAAGCTAACGTCACCAAGCCCCGCTCCATTACAGTCAAGAGCGGCATTTTGCGGGTCCGCGGTTTGGGGGGAGGGGCTAAAATTACACAAAATGACGTGATTCACATCATTTTAGCCCGGTACCCCTCTCCGCAGACTTGCAAAATGTGTACTGTAAAGCTGCGGGCAAGGGGGGGGGGGGGTGCAAGGACTGTGGGAGACTTGCCACCATCCCGGGGGGCCTCCCGACCATTCCGGGTGGGTCAGGCAAGTATGGCATAGGCGCTGATACTCATAAGCAGACCCCCGCTGCAAGCGACTTCAGCGATATTTTCAACCGGCAGGGTGCTTGCACAGTGACTGACAGGCAGGGGGCATTCCGGGGTGGACAACCGGCATTTCATGGGCCCTGTCAACCTTCAGGGGTTGACCCAACGCATGTGACCCTATCCCGTGGTTATGGCGCAGTGCGCAGTTGCGGAGGAATATCTCTTATATATTTGGCTACATCTGTCTCTCAAAGTGTGTCTGAAGCTGTAACGCTGGGTGGAGCCTCTGACTCACATGACTGACTCACATGACAGAGAACCAGCCCAGTGAGCCCACAGACACCCTCTGCCTCTCTATGTTACACAGCAAAGACACAGCTACTCACCAGACACACCAGGTGAGCGCCCCATACCTCCCAACATGACCCTCTCCAGGAGGGACAGAATGCTATGTTTGTGGACTTCCATCTTAATTTATGATTGTCATCACCTGTTTTAAACAGGTTAATTGATTAGAAAGGTGTTTAAGCACAGGTGATGGTAATCCATAAATTAAGAAGAAAGTCCAGTAACAGAGCAATGTATCCCTCCTGGAGGGTGTCATGTTGGGAGGTATGCACCTCCCCCCCCCCATTCACGGCAACCCCACGATTAAATGGCACATGTAAAACACTGACGTGGCTATGGTCGACAATGAAAAAGGTTGACATGAGTTTTTGAAGATTTATTTTTCACTTTTTCAATGTTTTCATATTCATTCTCATGTGTCGACATGGACACCAATGAAGTGCCACACTTATGTCAACATTTACATGTGTTGACCTTTCTATGTTGATTTTTTCTTGTGGCGATTCGCGGCATCCCCCGGCGACCCCCCTCCCGCGATTCGCAGCACACCCCCCCCCCCCCCGCGATTTGCGGCCCCACCCCGTGACACCACGCGACCCCCCCCTCCCACGATTTGCCCCAACCCCCCGGGCCCCCCCTCCCACGGTTCGTGGTGCCCCCCACCCCTCGCAATTCCCTCCCTTGACCCCCCCTCCTGTCATTGCAGCAAACCCTCCCACGATTCACTGCAACCCCCAGCGTCCCCCCTTCCCACGATTCGCGGCACCCACACCCCCCCGCGACCCCCCCTCCCGCAATTCACAGCATCCACCCACGACCCCTCCTCCCGTGATTCGCCGACACCCCTCACCTCCTCCCTCCCTCCCACCCCTGCTCGCGATTCACGGCAACCCCAGGATTAAATGGCACATGCAAAAAACTGACACGGCTATGGTCGACAATGAAAAAGGTTGAGTTTTTGAAGATTTATTTTTCTTTTTTGAATGTTTTCATATTCATTCTCATGTGTTGACATGGACACCAATGAAGTGCTACACTTATGTCAACATTTACATGTGTTGACCTTTCTGTGTTGATTTTTTCTTGTAGCAATTTTTTTTCAGTGACAACTATGTGCACGTCAACCTACACATCATCAACCAATTCTTTGTATAATATATAACACCTGTTCTGTTTTACTGTAGGTGTTTTAAGTCAGATCTTTTACTGCTACTATTACTGTTTATGTAAATGCATTCTGAATGACAGCAACATCCTACCATCCTTCTACAAGAATATATAACCAACTAGGTGATTCATCGCGCCCCGTGCCCCCCTCTCCCGCAATTCACGGACCCCCCGCGCATCCCCCTCCCACGATTCACGCCTCCTCCCACGATTCACGTTAACCCCGCACACCCCCCCCTCCCGCAATTCGCAACCCCCCCTCCCGCAATTCACGCCCCCTCCCACGCTTTGCAGACCCCCGCCCTCTCCCGCGATTCGCCGACACCTGCGCCCCCTCCCTCCCTTCATTCACGGCACCCCTAAGCCCCTCTTTAGTCCCCCGTATACTCACACACCCCTATCACTACCCAGCTTCCTGCTCTCCTGAACCGTAACTTCCACCACTGGGGAGTCGCTGACGCTGTTTTGCCCACATGCCCCTATCATGCCTCATAGCCCAGCCTCCTTCTCTCATGTACCCTAACTCCCACCCAGTAGGAGAAGACACTGACTAAGGGCCACCATCCTGTACTGCCACGCTGGACCCTCACCCACTGGCAGAAGCTGCACAGTATCTCCCACCCTCCTCTTTAGTCCCCCTTATGCCCACACACCCCTATCACTACCCAGCCTCCTGTTATCCTGTGTCGTGACCTCCGCTAGTGGGGAGCCGCTGACTCAAAAACACCCTACTATACTATTGCACACACACCTAAACAACATGCACACACAGCCCCCCCCCCCACACCCACAAATGTCACTGTACCATCCACACTATCAATGTACATCTTACTCTGTAACCGCTTTTTAATTAAACAAAACAATACACACCCCCTTCCACATCATATGCTCTCTATTTAACACATTTCACCTATAACTCAAGTTACAATACAGGCATCTTACATACAATTCTAACCATCTTTCTCATATACAAATGTTCACAAATTAAGGGGGCGCAGCCCCTTACGACGATGTGAAGAGCGCCCGTAGGGCGCGATGAATCACCTAGTTAGACTATATAAGCCCACAGACTGTATCATTGAAGGGTTTTTTTGTGGCTAAAAACATTTTCTGTTTATAATGTGCACTTTTCAGTCTCTGCTTACGGACAGTCACAGGGAAATCTGATTTACGCTACCTTCAGTTTCTGATTCATCCATCAACCTTTGCTCTCATTTCCATTTCAGTAGAAATAGAAACATTATGGGGTCAATTTACTAGAGCTTCTAAAAAGGGAAAGAGATTCTGTTGCCCGTAGCAACCAATGAGATTCTGTCTATCATTTTCTAAGCAGAATCTGCTATGGACAACAGCACCTCTTTTCCTAGTAAATTTAGACTACAGAATTTGAATTTTTTGTTGGTAGACAGTTGACCTACCAGTATATTTATGGATTGTGTGAGGAAACCGGAGTACCCGGAGGAAACCCACGCAAGTACGAGGAGAATATATAAACTCCACACAGTTAGGGCCATGGTGGGAATGGAACATATGACCTCGGTGCTGTGAGGCAGTAATGCTAACCATTACACCATCCGTACTGCCCCATATATATAACACATGGTGGGAATAGATCCCATGACCTCAGCGCTGTGAGGCAGTAATATAACCATTACACCATCCGTACTGCCCCGTATATATAACACATGGTGGGGATAGAACCCATGACCTCAGTGCTGTGAGGCAGTAATGCTAACCATTACACCGTCCGTACTGCCCCATATATATAACACATGGTGGGGATAGAACCCATGACCTCAGTGCTGTGAGGCAGTAATGTAACCATTACACCATCCGTACTGCCCCGTATATATAACACATGGTGGGGATAGAACCCATGACCTCAGTGCTGTGAGGCAGTAATGCTAACCATTACACCATCCGTACTGCCCCGTATATATAACACATGGTGGGGATAGAACCCATGACCTCAGTGCTGTGAGGCAGTAATGCTATAACCATTACACCGTCCGTACTGCCCCGTATATATAACACATGGTGGGGATAGAATCCATGACCTCAGCGCTGTGAGGCAGTAATGCTAACCATTACACCATCCGTACTGCCCCGTATATATAACACATGGTGGGGATAGAACCCATGACCTCAGTGCTGTGAGGCAGTAATGCTATAACCATTACACCGTCCGTACTGCCCCGTATATATAACACATGGTGGGGATAGAACCCATGACCTCAGTGCTGTGAGGCAGTAATGCTAACCATTACACCATCCGTACTGCCCCGTATATATAACACATGGTGGGGATAGAACCCATGACCTCAGCGCTGTGAGGCAGTAATGCTATAACCATTACACCATCCGTACTGCCCCGTATATATAACACATGGTGGGGATAGAACCCATGACCTCAGCGCTGTGAGGCAGTAATGCTATAACCATTACACCGTCCGTACTGCCCCGTATATATAACACATGGTGGGGATAGAACCCATGACCTCAGCGCTGTGAGGCAGTAATGCTAACCATTACACCATCCGTACTGCCCCGTATATATAACACATGGTGGGGATAGAACCCATGACCTCAGTGCTGTGAGGCAGCAATGCTAACCATTACACCATCCGTGCTTCTCAAATTGCTTTGTTTGTCTAGCACAGCCGGTAACAGTACAGCTCAAAGCAGACCGATCGCTGAGGGCAACGTCTCCACTTTATATTTCTCCAAGATTTGATTCCTCTCACCCTCAGAATTGTGGCCCAATGACGTCACATCTGCTGCTGAAAATGGAAGAGAACCTGGCGGAGGAAGATGAGAGCCAGGCCAGGCCCTACTGCACCAAGTGTGTAATCTGTTACGCCTAATGGCTGATGACACAAGCTGGTCCGTAGCGTGTGGTATGAGCTGGGCACAGGAGGTGCTACCCAACTCACCATTGTGCCCACCCTTGGTATGGAACTGAAGTGTATGATAACTTTTCCAAAGCTGGTTGTAAAGTAACCTACACAACTATAGAAAGCAGATGCGCTCGGTGGGCGACTCCTCATTCCCTGTGGTGCGTTTCCTCTCTCCGGAGCGTTACACAATATCAGAAATATTCTGCATTGTTTACTGAAACTGTAGTTAGGGGTTTTAGTGCATATGTACTAAGCCTTGGAGAGTGGTAAAGTGTGTAGAGAGATAAAGTTCTAGCCAATCAGGGGTATGGGTCATTGGGTCAACATTATGAACATACATTAGGCCGACCACTAAATGTTGACACATAAAATAGGTCGACAGGGCCAGAAGGTCCACACAAGCATTATGTCGAGACAATGGGAATGTCGACATTCAAAATGTTGACGTGAGTTTCCTCACATGATTCTCCGGCACGGTGTCGCGCTGAGTTCGGCGCACTATTATAGTCTCTGTACACGTCCTAGTGAATGGTAGGGTATGACATACCACCTGTCGGCACAAAAGAGACCTGAAAAACTCAGGTCGACTTTTTGACTGTCGACCATCCCATTGTCGACCTAATGCTTGTGTCGACCTTTAATGGTCAATTGTCTATGGTAGGAAGATATTCCTCTGCATGCGCACAGCCTCCGTAATAACCAGCGATAATGGAGCAGAGATAATGGAGGAGCGAGTCACTGAGAACTCCACACGTTACCATCACATGCACGGCCGGCTTCCTGACACCTAACTTCTAAACAGTCATGTGACTTCCAGGAACCCGATACCTAGCGCTCGCCTGTGACTGCAGTGTGAAAGGGGAAGTGTATGGGTACAGAGCACTGTTTGTGCAGACAACTTTCATTCTCTGCGTGTTTACACTGGAACCTGCTTCTGTCTGTAGTCAAAGCAGCCTCAGGCGGGCGTCAGTTAGAGGTGGCTGCAGATTACAGCAGCTCTGCACCCTACTTACCTCTATGGATTGTGTTTTATGGAAATGCTCTGCAATGCATGGTAGAACTGAGGGCTTGGGATCGTTTGGTCTACAGTATGTTGGTCGACAAGCATTAGGTCGACATGGTTCTAGGTCGACAGTCAAAAAGTCGACATGGGGTTTTTCACAATTTTTTGACCCGAATGTCGCCATGGTCGACATTGACACAGTTTGAAGCGCACCGCATCACTCGCCATGCTTCGGGCACACTATTTTGTTCTCCCATCACGCCCTAGTGGATGGTAGGGCATGAAATACCACCTGTCGGCTCAAAAAAACAGTGAAACACCCCATGTCGACCCTTTGACTGTCGACCTAATGACCTGTCGACCCTGATCCATATCGACCTGGAACCATGTCAACCTAGGGGTGGGTTTGGGAGTGGCATTACCTGTTCAGAGCTAAACGGTGCCCCGTGGCAATGGAGCTTGGCGGGGGTCCCCCTCGAACTGGGCAGCGTCTCCCTGAAGTGGAGACCGGCAGGGAGACGCTGCCCAGCCGCCGTGATACTGGGAAGCGCGTGAGACGCATGCGCGTCCCAGTCCCTACCGCCGGCGCTCGCCAGTGAAAGGGATCTGGCGGGCGCGGGGCGAAGAAGAGAGGTGCTACCTCTGTGTATCTCTCTCTCTATCTCTCCAATTCCTGTACATTATTATATTGCTTTCAAAGGGTCCAATATGGATTAATTTCTCATTTTCATTCTTTCTGAAAGTTTATTTTCCTGAAGATACATTTCACCAGAAGTATTGGACTTTATGAACACATGAAACCTTTTGAAATTCCAAATAGTAACCATATTAAATACATCTATTAGCGGACTACATAGTTAAGTTACACATTTTGTATTTAATAAAAATTTACAAGAAAAAGATATATGAAGCATCTCTATACAGACTTCCTTAGGACGATCTCCTTAAAGAGACGTCATTTCATGGCTATAGTGTTGATTAAACCAGAAACAAGATATCACGTATAACTGTTTATTTACAACCCATGTCTGGCATGGTAGGAAAATACAGAAGTGTCAGACGGTCCACTGCACCTAAAGAAAGAAAAAATACAAATACATTAAAGGAAAGGCGACAAATACAAAAATAATTCACACAATACGAAATAAAAATTGATATATTTACACACATGTGCATCAGAAAGCGTTTACAGTGTCATGGAGGATCATACTGTTAATTTATCATCATATGCACAATGGTATTTTCACAACAAATCTTAAGATGAACAAAAATCTAAAAAATCTGTATTTTAACAGTAGCATAGCCCTAAAACCACATTCCAAATCTTTCAAGATAGATATTTTACCATGCTTGGTGCAAAATCCTTTAATTAATCCCTTTAATGACACATAACTCAGTCAATAGATGCTGAAGGATCAGCAACTAAATAAGAATTTTATGCAAAAGTATGCTGAATCATTTCTAAAAATTCCCAGGTTCCAGGTAACCCAATACTCTACAAATATTTGTATATGTGCTTAAATCCATGAGCTAAAAGGATATCGTCGCTATAACAATTGATTTGCCGGCCTATTCAGTCTATTGCCAGTATTCAATGCTTCAGATTCACAGTTTTTTCTGTGAATCGTGCTGTTTTCACTCTTTGCAGTGAATCTTTTTCACTGAAAATCTGATTCACCCTATTCAATGTTCACAGTTCGCCGAAAGCGACCAGAGAATGCCGGCCAGTTCTCAGTTTCATGCGCTCTGCAATTTGTTGGTGTATTTCAATGGGGTTTTCACTGGGATTCGCCGAGTATTCAATGCTAGGATGGCGAATTGCTTTCTCCCTGATTTTTGCCATGATTCACCGTTTTGCATTCGACATCTTTTTAAGATGAACTGGAAAGTGATCTTTTAAAGTAAAGGGTTTTTTTTGGTGTCAAAAAAAATAAATCAGAATTTTCTTTCTGTAAAGGGGCGTGCTATTTTTATCCATGTGCTTGAAGCACATTAATATATATTAAATATATTTTTTTTTTGCACATTCGCCAGCAGGGAGCAGCGAGCAGCTCATTAGATATTTATTCACTGCACACTGTTCCCGGCTTCTTAAGAGCGGGACCAGTGGAGCGGCTCTCTACCCCTGTCAATTGCTAGCTCTCCGTGGGGGGGGGTGGAGCTTCTGCTGCCTGTGTCCCCGGGAGCCCTCTCCCACAAATTCTGGGGCAGGCAGGCTTACATCTCCATGCCTGCCTCCATCCATCCCCCTGCGGGGTTAAAATTTGCCGGCAGGGTCAGCGAGCCCCGGCGGCATTGAATAGGGTGACAGGGAGGGCTGGCAGCGAATGCTGCAGCCCTGTTGAACCCTGCAAATGTGCAGCGAATCCTAAACAGTGTTGCCGCACAGGATTCGCTGCACATGGAGAATAAAACCATTGAATACTCCCCTCTGCGGCAACACTTATCGAATATAAAGTTATACAATAGAAGTAATGGAACGGCTATGAATAGCATTTGTTTTTCAAATGACTAAAAAGTAGTTTGCGGTTTGCACCATAATTGTAATCCGTTTTTCCCATTTGTATTCGGTTATGACTCATACAAGGAGAAAATGTTACACTTCTATGTGTAAGATCTATTTTTTTTTCCACCTCTCGACTGTCGGGAGACCATTTATGTTATGGACAATTACTGTTTTTTTATTATTCTTCAAAACGAAGAAACATAAATGGCCGTTAACATCTCCAGTATGGGCTCAGAAGTCTACACCACATTTCCGGGAGGTGTACAACTGCAGGACTCCCTGTTACAGCGACACCCATGCTTCACACAAAGCAATTACCTCTTCTTTAGAGGTTTATCATTTTTTCAATAGCTGATGTCTGACAATAATAAAGGGGAAGGTAAATCCACTGCCGAAGAAAGCAGTCATTAGGGCGAGGAGCTTCCACTTGTTCTCAATGGAAAAGGGCAGGTTCTGCAAGAGACAAAAGGGAGAGAGAAAAATTACTAAGCATTGCACAACAATCAATGTTTATACAGTAGGAGGCCGTGTGAAACTACCTATTGATAGATACACAGATATAGAGATATTAGAAAAGGAACTGGTACATCAGAAAGCGTTTACAGTATCACAGGTCACCTCATACGGATATGTTCTCATTATTTATACCAGTTATAGCCTGTACTATGCCGCTACAGCAGCCCATAGTCGGGGCCTACGGCAGGTGGAGAAGATCTCAGTGTAATACAGGGCTTGACAAATTTCTTTAAAGTCTAGGAGCCAGTCACCAAATTACTGACATGCCCCGGGCATCAGAAATCCTAGTTCGGTAAGAGGGAGCCTGCTAAATGTAAGCGCGGGGGCCGGCTATCTTAAATCTGCTCTCGCACTGTGCGGTCCCACTGCCGCACTCGCCCATCTGTACTGCAGCCCGGGGGCACAGCACAGGATGTAGACTGCATACAACCCAATAGTGTTATTCGGCGCCCATAAACAATTTTATAGTGAATTCAGTCTTTCCGCAATTTGTACAGTTATAAAATTATCAACCAAGATATCTTCTTAGATATAAAATATTTATTATAAAACACAAATGCTCTTGTAATAGAAGTATCCTCTTGGGATTGGGATCATACCAAGTAACCAACGCGTTTCGTCTCTTTACGAGACTTCATCAGGGGTTTTGATACTTATAGTATGAATCTTTAAAGATGTTATAATTCCCAAAAAATCTAATGAATTTTTCACAGTGGTTTTTCTCAATGGGACGATGGTATTTACTGTATTAATTCTTTAGATAAGATTTTTTTGCTTGCCTATTGGAGAGTGCACATGCTCAGGCCACATTGAGGGGATTTTAACTCCGATACCCCAAAGAATATTAGAGTGTGATCACGTCACTTGTTTTGAGGCGGGAATTAAGGTTCCATATACCTGTTTTTACTTATGGTTTAAGCCTAAAAGTCAATAAGTGAACACTTACACTTTTGGAGGCTGGATTGTGAGGAATTAGGCCAGAATTGTGGCTACCCTCACCCATATTAACCCCTTCCTGACACAGCCAGTTTTTGCCTTCCTGACAGAGCCCTTTTTTTCAAATCTGACATGTATCACTTAAGTGGGGATAACTTTTTTTTTGCTTTTACTTATCCCAGTGATTTTGAGATTGTTTTCTCGTGACACATTGTACTTCAAGTTAGTGGTAAATTTGGGTCGATACAGTCTGTGTTTTTTTGTGAAAAATACCAAAATGTCGCAAAAAATTTGAAAATTTAGCAATTTGCAAAATGTTAAATTTTCTGCTTACCACTCAAAATAGTTAATAACTAAGATAAACCATATGTCTACTTTATGTTGCCATCATTATTTCAACCTCCTTTTAATTTTTTTGGACACTAGGAGGCTTAAAATATGAATAGCAAATTCTCAAATTGTCAAGAAAATTTCAAACACTGATTTTTTTAGGGACCAGTTCAGTTCTGATGAGACTTTGAGGGACTTGTATGTGAGACACCCCCATAAATGATGCCATTTCAAAAACTGCACCCCTCACAGTATTCAAAACAGCATTTTGGAAGTTTGTTAACCCTTTAGGTGTTTCACAGGAATTAAAACAAAGTGTAGGTGAAATTTCAAAATTTCATTTTTTTTGCAGATTTGCAATTTTAATACATTTTTCTAAGGAACACAGTACATTTTACTAGAGAAATGTGACTAAAAACTGATTCCCCCAATTCTTTTGTTTTCATAAATATCCTATATGTGGCCCTAGTGTGCACGTTGACCAAACCACAGGCTTCATAATAGAAGGAGCACCTACTTGATTTTGGAGCCTCCTTTTTATGAGATTATATTTTAGGCACCATGTAGGTTTCTAGGCACCATAAGATGCTAAAAGTTAGGAACCTCCCCCACAAGTGACCCCATTTTGCAAACTACACCCTTCAGGGAATTCATTTAGGGGTATAGTGTACATTTCAAACCCCCAGGGGTTTCACCAATTTTGATACAACTGGGCTGTGAAAATGAAAAAAATTAATTTTTCATTTTCACAGCTCAGTTGTATCAAAATTGGTGAAACCCCTGGGGGTTTGAAATGTACACTATACCCCCTGATGAATTCCCTGAAGGGTGTAGTTTGCAAAATGGGGTCACTTGTGGGGGGGTTCCACTGTATGGGTGCTTCAGGGGTCATTCAACCAGAATCTGTGCTGCAAAATCCAAATATCACTCCTTCCCTTCTGAGTCCTGCCATGCACCCAACTGGTATTTTTTGGTCACATGTGAGGCATTGCCATACTCGGGAGAAATTGGGGCACAGATTTTGGGGTGCTTTGTCTCCTTCATTCCTTGCGAAAATGAAAAATTTTGAGCCAGAACTGCATTTTTGTGTAAAAAAATGTAATTTTTTACACAAAAATGCAGTTCTGGCTCAAAATTTTTCATTTTCGCAAGGAATGAAGGAGACAAAGCACCCCAAAATCTGTGCCCCAATTTCTCCCGAGTACGGCAATGCCTCATATGTGACCAAAAAATACCAGTTGGGTGCATGGCAGGACTCAGAAGGGAAGGAGTGATATTTGGTGGTGGAATGAATGGTGGGTGCTATGTCGCATTAGCAAGACCCCCGAAGCACCAATACAGTGGAACCCCCCCACATGTGACCCCATTTTGCTCACCAGCTTTGGGAGGGGGGCTGGCGCTGCGGCTGGTGGGGGGGTGGGAGGGGTGCTGGCAGCCGGGTGGGTGGGAGGGGGGGCTGCCGGGTGGGGGGGGGGGGGAGGCTGGCGATCGGTGGTGATCGGTGCTGTACTTAACAGCACCGATCACTGTATGTATGTGTATGTATATATATATATATATATATATATATATATATATATATATATATATATATATATATATATATATATATATATATAGTTCATTTTATCCCATATACTGTAATTTCAATTACATAAACTTTCCTGCTGCTGTGCTGCGGCTGGCGGGGGGGTGGGAGGGGGGCTGGCGCTGCGGCTGCTGGCTGGGTGGGAGGGAGGCTGCCGGGTGGGAGAGAGGCTGCCGGGTGGGTGGGAAGTACTTCCCGACCATGACGTACATGTACGTCAAATGTCGGGAAGGGGTTAATACAGTTCACCCACATCAAGTATCATTCGCATATAAAAAATTCACTAAAGAATGAGATTATGATACACTCTTAAACGGTACAGCGTTACCATTTTAAAAGAGGATAATTGGCACAGTATTACGATCATAATAGAGAAAAATCGATGATTACTGAAAAATCTGATCTAAAAAAAATCAGACCAAAAAATCTTATTCCAAAGATTACAGTAAATACCATCGTCCCATTGAGAAAAACCACTGTGAAAAATTCATTAGATTTTTTGGGAATTATAACATCTTTATAGATTCATACTATAATTATCAAAACCCCTGATGAAGTCTCAATTAAGAGACGAAACGCGTCGGGTACTTGGTATGATCCCAATCCCAAGAGGATACTTCTATTACAAGAGCATTTGTGTTTTATAATAAATATTTTATATCTAAGAAGATATCTTGGTTGATAATTTTATAACTGTACAAATTGTGGAAAGACTGAATTCACTATAAAATTGTTTATGGGCGCCGAATAACACTATTGGGTTGGGTATATACATATATACACACACACATACATACATACATACATACATACATACATATACAATCGAAGTCAGTCTGGCACTCAACCTCTTTTCTGTCAGCGACCTGGGTGCCCTCCGGGAGGTGGATACAGGGAACGGTAGCTAGCTAGCAAGCAGCGGCACTCGACAGGGTTTGCAAATATGTCAAAAAGTGGGTTTATTGCAATAAAACCACTTTTTGACATATTTGCAAACCCTGTCGAGTGCCGCTGCTTGCTAGCTACCGTTCCCTATATATAATTTCAACTAGCTCTATATTACACACACATATTCACAGAAGATGCAAGGGGACTCGCGATCAGCGAAGGGGCAGCTGCAGCAGTGCCTTAGCGGCGGTAGGAGGGCTAGGCACCACCACCTGATGGGAACATGCACAACTACTTGTGCTGCGCAGTCCGCCTGTACTATATGTGTAGGGCAGGGGAGCCGGCCGCCGCACTATACGCTTAGCAGACTCCCTCTCACCTAGAGTTGGGTAGCCCATCAATAAGCCGACTCTTCCAATTGAGCCGTGGGCTGCTTGAGGTGAGCGGCGGTTCTTCTGCAGAGACGGCTCTTTCTTTACTCACTGACAGAAAAGTGCTGTGACCTCACTAGCTTGTTCTAGGAACCGCCACTGGTGTTCACCGACACACTGGCTGAGTAGCCTGAGTGACAGGTTTGTTCTCAGGCAGCTTGTGAACAAGCGCAAATCCTGGAGTGAGACGGTCACGGTTCTCCGTCATTGATTGGCTGAGCCGCTGACTGCAGCAAATCAACTATCACTACCTGGCTCTGACTGAACTGAAGATTGAACAACAGAATACTATGGTGAGCTTAAGGTGCCCATACACTGAGGCGATTTGGTCCGATTTTGGCCGATTGCGACCAATCGGCCTGTTAAATCGGACCAAATCGTCCCTCCCGGACATGCAGTCGGGTTCGATGCGCATCGGACCCGACCAGGTCAGACCGGCACCCGTTCCTCCTGGCAGCAAGGCGGGCGGGAAGCAGGGACGCAAGCGATCCATCACAACGGATCGCATGGATGTCCCGGCGGCTCGCAGGCTGTCGGGGTCCGTACACTGCTGCGAGACATCAGTGTATGGGCACCTTTAGGCTCCTGGAGTGAGACAGTTGTTCACTGTCAGACAAATAATACCTTAGTTATTACTATGCAACAATAAATACAAAGGGTATTAAAATGAACACACTACTCTCCATTTAATTGTAGTGAATGATGTATTTATTTTTTTAAATTAGTACACTGTATCTTTTAGTTTGTTTAATTTCAATTTTTGGTAACTTTCATTCTAAAGAGGACTAATGAAACGGATAAATGGGTAAAAAACAAACAGTTTTTTTTTTTTTTATACTGCGCATTCCAATATCAATGTATTTAATGAGCCAGGTCCCATCTACAAGAACCGGGTCTTTATGTGAGCCACTCTGTTAAGAACCGAGTTGCCCATCTCTACAAAACAACACAGCAGGGCTGTAATACGAAAACCTATTACCTTGCCAGGGCCTTCCTCGTAATGGGCACGCCGGATGGCAGAGGTGGCGAAGCGGCGGACACACTGACCGAGCATTGCTGCAAAGGGGGAGACACTGGCTGACAGCAAGGTATGCGCACGCGTACTACAGCCAGTGTATAACCTCCAAACGCCCAGCGCTTCCGCTGCAAGAAGCTGCAGGAAAAAAAAGATTGTCTGCAGGGCGGAAGCACCGGAGCATTCTGGGAGCTGTAGTTTGTGCATGGACTACTTGCTCTACCTGACCGTTGCTGCGACGTCAGATCATAAAACTACAATTCCCGGCGATCTTTTCCGCAAAGACGGCAGCGGGCGGGTAATTAAGCACGCTGTGCACGCCCGCCTCCTCGCGTTCAAGGTCAGGCGCCTATCACACGTACATGTCTGGTAGGCACTCCCCCTCTGCCTATGACACACTGCCTCCGGGCAGGGATTGGATGGCATTGTATGTAATTTCTATTGGCTGCTGTCCCGGTCATGTGTTTGGAATCATATGTGAGCAAAAGGTTTGTTGATCTGTTGCACAGGAAGGGAGACAGGTATTGGGTATATTTAGGCTTGGCCCCCTCTAGTAATGATAAGTATAAATTGTAATTTACTTAGGGGTGTGCTACCACAGACAGTATTAATAGAAGACTTTTTTGAGGAGAGAAAGAATTGTCATATGGTGGTGCACCATTTATAAGAACTTGAGTCATAAAATATACCTTTTATTGGTTATCACTTTAAAAAGGAACGCGAAATATGACATACAACATATACACAAGTGAGAACAGTGTGTTTTAAAAGGCACGTGCGAGTTCAAGGAGCAACCACCTTAATCAAATATTTCAGGGTTGCCGACCCTCCCGGAATTTCCGGGAGTCTCCCGAAAATCGGGTCTCCCCTCCCGGCCCCCGGAAGGGTGGGCAACCCTCCCGGATTCAGGGGGCACCCCCGCTGTCCCCAGGATCGCGGCATTAAAATGCCGCAATCCTCGGGTACCAGAGGAGGGGGCGGAGCTAAAATGACACACTCGCGTCATTTTAGCCCCGCCCCCTCAACAGAGATCCGTAAATTTACTGGTTTAGCATCATGGGGGCGGGGCTTAGTGATGTCACACGTAAGCCCCGCCCCATGAACGGCTGCTGAAACTCTCCTCTCCGGGCTTCTCCCGGAGAGGAGAATAACAAAGTCGGCAACCCTGAAATATTTATTAGTATCACCTTTTAATACTCCTTCTTATCATAAAACAATTGTTCAGGAGGGAGGTGTCGATACGATTCTATTGGAGTTTGGTGTGTGTTAAAGTACAGTTTCAGTCAGCCATATTGGTAGCTACTTCTAGGTTACAGTGTTGATAGTTGTAGGGTGTCACTTTGCAATCAATTAGTTACAATAGACTAATTCGTTAATTAGGCATCAGAGTGCTGGCAATCTGCCTAATATGTATCACTTCTGAACCAGATACATGTTAGTCTTAGTAAATAGGCGTTTTGAATTAGATCTTGTATACCCCGTTTTTTCAGTCACCTCTTATACTGGAAAAAGGTGCTGTGATACGGGTTTATTAGATCTCACTTGTCTCTCTTCTGTGTCACCGTCAGCTATGCTGATATTGCAGTGACTATAGGGAGACTGTAATTATCGCCTTAGGATAGATGCTTCCGCAATATCAGGACACACACTCCCTGTCAGGGAGATGAGTGCTACAATATACACTGCCGGACGTGGTCAGTCTCACTCTGTACCGCCGACCGCTTGCGCTGGTCGTACTACGGTTGACAGGGAGACCGCCAGTGCTGTAGTCCGACTAGCTTAGCTTATCTGCGGGCACTCCCTGTGTAGGGACAAATGCCGCAATCGGGTTGCCGTGAGTCAGTTGTCCTGCCCCGTACCGCCGTCAGCTCGTGCTGCTGCTGCTGCGGTCTTAGGGGGACTAGAGACTGTTAGGCTGCTGATTACATTAGAGTCCTGAAAAGGACTAGTAAATACATTTCACACACACACACAAACAAACAGAGTGGTAGTGCTCAATGAACATGCGCACGGCTGGGTCGGCCGGCGTACGCTTCGCAGGTCTTCCCCAGGGCCTGAGGAAGACCTGCGAAGCGTACGCCGGCCGACCCAGCCATGTGCACGTTCATTGAGCACTACGCCGGTGCTACCACTACAGCACCGGCGGTCTCCCTGTCAACCGTAGTACGACCAGCGCAAGCGGTCGGCGGTACAGAGTGAGACTGACCACGTCCGGCAGTGTATATTGTAGCACTCATCTCAGTGTCCTGATATTGCGGAAGCATCTATCCTAAGGCGATAATTACAGTCTCCCTATAGTCACTGCAATATCAGCATAGCTGACGGTGACACAGAAGAGAGACAAGTAAGATCTAATAAACCCGTATCACAGCAACTTTTTCCAGTATAAGAGGTGACTGAAAAAACGGGGTATACAAGATCTAATTCAAAACGCCTATTTACTAAGACTAACATGTATCTGGTTCAGAAGTGATACATATTGGGCAGATTGCCAGCACTCTGATGCCTAATTAATGAATTAGTCTATTGTACTAATTGATTGCAAAGTGACACCCTACAACTATCAACACTGTAACCTAGAAGTAGCTACCAATATGGCTGACTGAAACTGTACTTTAACACACACCAAACTCCAATAGAATCGTATCGACACCTCCCTCCTGAACAATTGTTTTATGATAAGAAGGAGTATTAAAAGGTGATACTAATAAATATTTGATTAAGGTGGTTGCTCCTTGAACTCGCACGTGCCTTTTAAAACACACTGTTCTCACTTGTGTATATGTTGTATGTCATATTTCGCGTTCCTTTTTAAAGTGATAACCAATAAAAGGTATATTTTATGACTCAAGTTCTTATAAATGGTGCACCACCATATGACAATTCTTGCTCTCCTCAAAAAAGTCTGGAATCATTAATGAGCAGCAGCTATAGCTGCTGAATCCAATGCTGGGCTAATTTTTAAACACTGTGGTGTGGTGTGCTGCCCTGGAAGAGAAGCCAGAACATTGGGGCCAGGGACTGCTGTATTGCTGCTTGATGTATTATTAACAGCCTGCCTGCAGCTTCTCACTGACCATTCCCTGCAGACTCCCTTGGGGAAGCAAGCCGCCCCCTTGCTCTCAGCCCACATTCTGACGCCCCATATTATTAGGGCTGCATTTATCAAATAATATTTGTGGCTAAATCCCCGAAAATGGGTAACCGCAAATATTAAGTATCCCCCTAATGTATCACAGGGGACCGCAGCAGGAATCTCCGATTCCCCCCCCCCCCTGCAGAGGCATCGGCAACATCGGGCACCCCTGGGCTATCGCCATTCTGATTCGGCGATAGCCCATTGTAGCCTATGGCTACACATCATACTGCCAGTGCGGTCAGCAGGGTCGCGGGGGGGTCAGCGCGTAACCGTGCATGCGCAGATCCCCCGGCTCCGGGCATCACAGGGACGGGCTCTTTTCGGAGCCCTGTCCATGCCCCCTTGCCGGTAATACATTGGGCGGGATGCTACAAACTAAAAATGCGGTAAAAACCCAGTTTTTGGGGGTTTTACGGCATTTTCATATGCAGCAAAGCCCCACCGCCGGGACTTTGCTGCGGGGGTTACGCCAGTTCTAGATGGCGTAACTCCATGGAAGCCTATGGTCTTCCCTTCGTGTCCCACGCCGCCCCGCGCACCCCCCCCCCGCCGATCCACGTCACCCCCCTCACCTGTGTCCGAGCAGCCTCCTGCTGTGCTGCCCGGACCAGTGACCTCCTCCTCCCTGCACTGCTTCTGGGTGCAGGGAGGAGGAAACGGAGCACCCACACAGCGGGTAGGGGTTCAGGGAGGGAGGGGGTACCCGCAGCACATCGCCGGCCATCGCTTTTGTGTTAATAATCGCATATGTTACTGCGAGAATCCTGCCCAGCGTTTATTTAAATGTGTAATGGGCATTACGATGTGTAGTATAATGTGTAATACCACGCCCCTTTATGTGATGCCAAGCCCCTTTCCACGAGGCCACGCCCCCTTTCTGAATGTGTACCGATTTCTGCCCTTCAAATGTTGGAGGATATGCAGGCATCGCGCATCTTTATAAATAGTGAGTGTACAAACTCGATGATATTCATGCAATATCAGTAACGGTTTCGATAGCGTAGATATTATTACAGATAAATTGCCCAGTGTGTACCCAGCTTAAGGGGAATTGTTGTGACAATGTGTGTGTGTGTGTGGGGGGACTTCTCAAGAGTTTTCTTTGGGGCCCACAGTGTTGTAGTTACGCCACTGGGTGTTATCATAGGTGTGCGCAGCACATTTTATTAGGGGGTGCACTGTCAAAGCGGTGTGCCTAGCACCACCTATTGGGCATGTCTAACACCGCCATTGGGTCTGTCTAACAGCGCCAATCAGGCGTGCACTCACTACAATATAAAACGTCTCTCAGCCACACCATTATATCCTGCCTATTTCATCTTCTAATTACTCTGTGTAACAGTACATGCAAATAAAGTCAAAATCATATCTGAATGGCACAGGTATGTAGTGATATGACAATGGTGAAATACAATTAATAATGCAAAACACACATAATTGATTGATGGGCACTTATTTTAATGGAGTACAGGTCTAAAAAGCAAAAGTCTTTGGTAAAAGTTATTGCTGGTATTAATATCAGCAATAAGTGTGGGGGTGGGGCATACCTCCCAACTTTGGCTGAGCTGGAGGCGGGATGTAGTTGCTGCGCGCCGGAAATTTTGGGGGCGTGGCCTAATTTGGGGGCGTGGCCTATACTCGCGGCTCCCCCATTTTGCCGCAGCTCCCACATTTTGCCGCTATGGGGGCATGACCCAGAGGCTCTGTGAGCCTCTAGCCATGCCCCCAGCCCCCTGGCATGCACACAGCGTTTATTCCCCGCTGCTTAGCAGCCGACAGGGGGGACTCCCAACAGCCCCCCTCATCGCGGGACACTGCCGGCCGCGGGAGGGACAGCGGGACAGGCCCTGATAATCGGGACTGTCCCATTGAAATCGGGACTGTTGGGAGGTATGGTGGGGGCACAGCATTAGGGGGTGCCTGTGCACCCTTAACACTCAATGTGCGCACGTCTATGGGTGTTATACAATAGTCCAACTAAGGGACATGATGAGTGAATGATGTGTTGGTGATCGTTAGCAAACATGCCAATAATATACTTGTAGGATTTAATAACACAATCACAAGTAATACAATGTAATCACAGAGACTTGCAATGATAGAGTTTTTTTTCCCAATGTACAAATAACCCTCAGGAGGACTGTACACGGGGTTACCTATTGTTCATAGCACAATACTGCCACCATGTGGTGAATCACTGAGCTGCAACTCATTGTTGTGTCAGCTTTAAAGGATCTCTAATCAAATCAGCAAAATGTAGTGGACCTTTATAGATATTCAACAATTATTACAAATGGGATACATATGGATGACCGGCAGCAGGATGCCAACAGTCAGAATACTGATGCCAGCATCCCGAAGGAGGAAATCCCAACACTCTCCCCTACACCCACTCACTGGCCTGTTATATACACTCTCTCCTGTGCGCACTCACTGGCCTGTTATATACACTCTCTCCTGTGTGCACTCACTGACCTGTTAGATACACTCTCTCCTGTGCACACTCACTGGCCTGATATACACTCTCTCCTGTGCGCACTCACTGGCCTGTTATATACACTCCTGTGCGCACTCACTGACCTGTTAGATACACTCTCTCCTGTGCGCACTCACTGGCCTGATATACACTCTCTCCTGTGCGCACTCACTGGCCTTTTATATACACTCTCTCCTGTGCACACTCACTGGCCTGATATACACTCTCTCCTGTGCGCACTCACTGACCTGTTAAATACACTCTCTACTGTGTGCACTCACTGGCCTGTTATATAGACTCTCTCCTGTGTGCACTCACTGGCCTGTTATATAGACTCTCTCCTGTGCGCACTCACTGGCCAGTTAGATACACTCTCTCCTGTGCACACTCACTGACCTGTTAGATACACTCTCCTGTGCACACTCACTGGCCTGTTATATAAACTCTCTCCTGTGCGCACTCACTGGCCTGTTATATACACTCTCTCCTGTGCACACTCGCTGGCCTGTTAGATACAGTCTCCCCTCCACACACTCACTGGCCTGTTAGATACAGTCTCCCCTCCACACACTCACTTGCCTGTTAGATACACTCTCTCCTGTGCACACTCGCTGGCCTGTTAGATACAGTCTCCCCTCCACACACTCACTGGCCTGTTAGATACAGTCTCCCCTCCACACACTCACTTGCCTGTTAGATACACTCTCCCCTCCACACACTCACTTGCCTGTTAGATACACTCTCCCCTCCACACACTAGCTCTTCCTGTTATATACACTCTCACCCTTGTGCACTCACTGGCCTGTTAGATACATTCTATCCTGTGCACACTCTCTGGCCTGTTAGATCCACTCTCCCTACCACGCACTCCCTGGCCTTTTAGATACACACTCTCTTGTGCGCACACACTGGCCTGTTAGATACACTCTCTCCTATGCCCATTCACTTGTCTGTTAGATACACTCTCCCCTCCACACACACTCACTATTTCTGTTCTATACACTCTCTCCCATGTGCACTCCCTGGCCTGTTAGATACATTCTCCCTACCGTGCCTACCTGACCTGATAGATACACACTTTCACCCCTGTGCGCACACACTGGCCTGTTAGATACACTCTCCTATGCCCATTCACTGGCCTGTTGGATACACTTTCTTTCTTATTCTGATCTGATTGCAGTACAAATTTGTTTGGAAAATGGGCAAAACCATGTGCACAGCAGGGGTAGATGTAACATGTGCAGAGAGAGTTAAATTTGGGTGGGGTGTGTTAAAACTCAAATCTAAATTGCAGTATAAAATAGTGCAGCCAGTATTTACCCTGCACAGAAACAAAATAACTCACACAAATTTAACTCTCTCTGCATGTTACATCTGCCCCACCTGCAGTGCACATGGTTTTGCCCATTTTCCAAAAAATTTGTTCTGCGATCAGATCTGAATAAAGACCACTGGCCTGTTAGATACACTCTCTCCTGTGCGCACTCCCTGGCCCGTTAGATACACTCTCTCCTGTGTGCACTCACTGGCCTGTTAGATACACTCTCTCTTGTGCCCGCTCACTGGCCTGTTAGATGCACTCTCCCCTTTGCGCACTCACTGGCCTGTTAGATACACTCTCTCCTGTGCACACTAACTGGCCTGTAGATACACTCTCTCCTGTGCACACTCACTGGCCTGTTAGATACACTCTCTCCTGTGCACACTCACTGGCCTGTTAAATACACTCTCTCCTGTGCACACTCACTTGCCTGTTAGATACACTCTCTCCTGTGCACACTCACTTGCCTGTTAGATACACTCTCTCCTGTGCGCACTCACTGACCTGTTATATACACTCTCTCCTATGTGCACTCACTGGCCTGTTAGATACACTCTCTCCTGTGCACACTCACTGGCCTGTTAGATACTCTCTCCTGTGCGCACTCACTTGCCTGTTAGATACACTCTCTCCTGTGCGCACTCACTGACATGTTATATACACTCTCTCCTATGTGCACTCACTGGCCTGTTAGATACATTCTCTCCTGTGTGCACTCACTGGCCTGTTAGATACACTGGGTGACATTTATTAGAGGTCGATGTTGGGTTTTTGGTGATTTTTATCGCAAAAACGGCCGTTTTCGCTCTTTTTTTCCTAATTTGCATAATTAATGAGATGCGAAAATCTGCAAAAATGCGGTATTTGCTGCGAAACCGGCGGCGTCCCTGGCCATTGGACGCCGGCCTGATAGGGTTAAACTCACATTCCTAACATTGCTTAATACAGGAGAACTACAAGTGCCAGCAGACCTCCCCCGCATGCTGGGACTTGGAGAACCACAAGTCCCAGCATGCGGGGCATTAATGGGCCCGCTGGGACTTGTAGTCCACCTGTAAAAAGAATGTTAAAAGAAAACACACACACACAGAAAAGTAAAACTTTATTACATACACATACACAGACACCTCACTTTTACAACAATATACTCACCGATCCAAGATCCAGCGCTGGTCTCCCTCCTGCAGCAGAGCCGGCTACCCCCGCACTGACAGCGGGGACAACCGTCTTTCTCCGATGCAGCTAACAGCTTCTGTCGCGCTGTCCTAGCGCAACAGAGGCTCAGCCAATCAGGGTGAAGCCTGGGGGGGGGGACCCCTTTATTGGGGGGTCCCCACTCCTCCAGGTACCCCGTCCAAGGCTGACCAGCCACGGTGCTCATGGTACGGCCGGGGGACCTTATGTAAAAAGTGTCCCCCGGCTGTGGCATGACACTGCGGGCTGTTGGAGCCCAGTGCTGGTTTCAAAATACGGGGGACCCCCATATTTTTTGGCCCCCATATTTTTGGAACCAGGACCGGTCCAAGAGTCCGAGGCTGGTTTCAGAAATATGGGGGACCCCTACGCTTTTTGTCCCCCGTATTTTTGGAACCAGGTCCGGCTCAATGAGCCCGGGGCTGGTTATGAACAGGAGGGGGGACCTCACGCCAATTTATTTTATTTTTTTTATCACAAAATCGCACATTTCAACAAAATCGCACCTTTTTATGACTAAAAAAATCGTACTTTTTCATTCCGAAAATCACCCTATATCGCACTTTCTTGCACTTTTCATGCCGGAATACACACCTCATTAAATATGCGAATTCGCAGCAAAAATGCGATATTAAAAACCGGCGATATAGGGCGATTTGAGAAAAAATCGCATTCTCTCAAAAACGGTAAACCCACTAAATCTCGCCCACTCTCTCCTGTGCGCACTCACTGGCCCATTAGATACACTCTCTCCTGTGCGTACTCACTTGCCTGTTAGATACACTCTCTCCTGTGCGCACTCACTGGCTCCTTACCTTTTGTGATGTGTATTTCTGCTTAGGGACTCCCCCGCCTCTGCTAGCAAGATACAATCGGTGACATATAAATCAGCTGTCTATCACCCAAAGGCAGCCGAATCACCAGCCTTCATATCTATCCACTGTGTAAGGTATTGTACTTTATTCATATGTTTTATACATTGTTTATGTCGCATGTCTTACTCCCATTATACAGAGATCTGATCATTAATTCCAGATGTGTTAAACCTGCATTACTATTAATCCAAGTCGAGCATGTTACATACAGCATGACACTTTACATACATGTCTTTGGAGACAAAGGTCCTAATTCAGGTTGGCTCTCAAGAGCAAAATCTCTCTCTAATGGGCAAAACCATGTGCACTGCAGGTGGGGCAGATGTAACATGTGAGGGTGTGTTCAAGCTGAAATCTAAATTGCAGTGTAACAATAAAGCAGTCAGGCGTAGATTTATTAAGCTCGGTGAAGTGATAAAGTGTCTGGTTTTTATCACTGTCCAATCAGTTCCTAACTGTGAAGTTGATTGGCCGGTGATAAAAACCAGACACTTTATCACTTCACTGAGCTTCATAAATCTGCCCCTCAGTATTTACCCTGCACAGAAACAAAATAACTCACCCAAATCTAAATATCTCTGGACATGTTACATCTGCCCCACCTGCAGTGCACATGGTTTTGTCCATTAAAGAAGGAGTTTGCTTTTGCAAACCAACCTGAATCACCGCCAAAGTGTGCATATGTGATAAAGAAATGTGCTTGTGGGTTACTTTGGTTTACGACAACAGTATATGAATAAAGTACTATTGCTGACGGTTGCTGACCTCTTTGGGGAACGCACTGTAGACTGGTGTTTTGGGGACTAAAAAAATCAGATGCCGCATGGCTTCCTGAACCATAGACGCATCAAAGACATTGGAGGCTGCTGTACACTGTGGTCAAGCAGGGACTATTACAGACAGTGGCGTAACTAGATTTTGGGCGCCCCCCGCCGTTAAAGGGAGGGCGCCCAGCCACTCACCCGCCCCTCCGCCCGCCGCACCAACCCCCGCAGTCTTACCTAGGTTCAGTCAGTACGCGCTGGTCCCGGCTCCCTTCTTCTGCTATGAGGACCACCACAAAATGTCCGCCCCCATACAGCAGACAGTTTCAGAGAACTGTGTGCTATATGGGGGCGGCCATTTTGTGGTGGTCCTCAGCAGAAGAAGGGAGCCGGGACCGGACCAGCGCATACTGAACACAGGTAAAGACTGGGGATGGGGGGGTTGGTGCGGCGGGCGGCGGGGTGTAACGTAACTATAGCACTGCAGCCCCCGGCGCCCGCACATGCATAGCGCCCCCCCCGCGGTCGCGGGGGCTGCAGTGCTATAGTTACGCCCCTGATTACAGATATTATCAGCGAATACATTGCACATATCTTGTAGCTGATCTGACCAGGAAGCCAATCAGATAAGAGGTACAATGACGTCACTTACTACTGTTACAGAGCTGTTATTTTATCTCATTTGGGCAATTTTATTTCAGAGCAGGACAAACATATTTCAATACGAATGAGACCATTAAGATGCGGATGGGATCACTGTGGAAACCAGTCCTTAGGGCTAGAAATCCGCGTCCTCCTCAGCGGATGCACAGGCTCATGGCGGATGTACGGCCTGGAGAGGATATCCTGCAGCTTCGCCTGGTAGGATTTCTCAGCCTGCAGCCCGGCTTCATACTCCTTCCAGTCCTCCTCCTTGTCGGATTCCCGCTGCTGCTGCTGGTACGCCACTTGAGAGAGGAGATGCTGCTGGTACTGCCGGGCGTCTTTCATGTGCCTGCGGACATAGTTATTATAGGATCAGGGCAATACATCCCGGAACTACGGTGTGAAGTAAGGGATTGCAGATAGGGTACAAAATATGTTTCTGGACCTGATCAGAATTGTAGGTTCTGCGTAAGATAATTATAAGTTTTCCCTATGACCTCCCAGGTATATAAAGAGCAGGGAACTGTAGGTGTCCCCTGCATACAATATACACAGCATACGAGCACCTACCTCTCCTTCCTCTCCGTCTCCAGCTGCTGGTGCTCGGCAATGGCCTTTTCCAGAAGGTCTTTATCAGAGGCGAGTTCCTCCTGCTCCCGGGCGTTCTGTTCCACTAGAGACAGAGATTCACAGGGATCAATCATTGTGCTTCAACATACATGACACACGTGTTGTTACTGGGAGAACATGGAGACGACCAATTACTAAGCTCATCTGTTACAGTCACGGCTCCCGGCCCCATACACTGGTTACTATCAGTCCTATAGCCATGGCTGGCTGCCACTAATGTCCGTAGCATTACTGGCATTACACCCACTGCACCTCTTCCCGGTCACCACCACCTGCCCCATTACCTGGCACCGGAGAGGACCCTTCCATCCACCAGCAGCCCATATTCCATACTCTGATACCAGCACATCATTTCCATAGAAACAGTATTATTTTTACATGTGATCTATTGGGTGACACTATACATACACTTCTCTGCAATCTGCAGCCTCCGTGTGTCCATGACGTCCTTCATGAGGCGGTTCCTGGCCTCCTTCTCCAGCCTCAGCTGTGCCGCCCTCCTAGCTAAGCTCTTCTCCAGCTCAGCCTCTATCATCCTGTCCATCTCCTGCTCTTGTCGCTTCTCTTCCTCCAGCTGCTGGGCCAGGTACTGCCGGTATGTCTGCTGCTCCTTCTGCAGCTCCAGCTACGGCCAGGGGGAGGCAGCACATCAATCTGATTATCACTCTTGTATTATATATACTTTATGAATATGTCATGCAATGGGATCATGCACACATTTATAACTGATGGCTATACAGGCATAGGTCATAGCACAGTGCCACCACTTAATCCTTAGCTGTAGTACAAAACATCATATACATGGGTGGCATCAAACATCACTCATTATAAGCAATGACATCAAAACTTTATATCGATGTCGGGAACGTCCGAGGTGAATCCCAAAGTTCCCCTCTTGAACTTCGACCCTTAATCTGTCCTCTGATGCCCGCTTCCCTCTCCTCATTTCCTGCCTCCTTTGTCATCACTGAATGCAACTCAGACTCCTTACACTCACATATAAAGTCCTCAACTCCTCTGCCCGCATCTCCCTCCTTCTACTCACTCTCATCTGCTCCACTCAGCCAACAACCTCTCCATCCTAATCATTTCCTCTTATTCCCACCTTCAGGACTTCTCCCGGGCTGCTCCCATCCTTTGAAGTGCCCACCCCTGATCACTTCCTCTTGCTTCCACCTTCAGGACTTCCCTCATACTGCTTCCAACCTCTGTGATTTCCTCCAATGATCGCTTCCTGTCACTCCCACCTTTAGGACTTCTTTCTCTGGAATGACCTCCCTTGATCACTTCCTCTCACTCCCATCTTCAGGACTTCTCCCATGTTGCTCCCACCCTCTGGAATTTCCTCGCCTGATCACTTCCTGTCACTCCCACCTTCAGGACTTCTCCTGTGCTGCTCCCATCCTCTAGAATAACCTGCCCTGATCACTTCCTCTCTCTCCCACCTTCATGACTTCTCCCGGGCTGTTTCCATCCTCTGGAGTACACTCCCCTGATCATGTGCTCTCACTCCCACCTTCAGGACTTCTCCCGGGCTGCTCCCATCCTCTGCCATGCCCTCCGCTGATCACTTCCTCTCACTCCCATCTTCAGGACTTTTCCCATGCTGCTCCCATCCTCTGGAATGTCCTCCCCTGATAATTTCCTCTCTCTCTACCACCTTCATGACTTCTCCTGGGCTGCTCCCATCCTCTGGAATGACATCTGGAATGATCTCTAAATCCTGAACCCCATTGGTCTGCCGCTACTGTCTTCTCTGTGTCCCACTGCACTTCAGGGTGTAAGTGTACAGGATCCTCTTTCCTAATGTTTCCTCTTGTTATGTAATTATGTATTCTCTGGTTGTAATTATGGGCCTGATTCTGAATCGGACTCAGTACCGGTGATGGACAAGTGATTTACTTCCGCACAGACACAGAGAGCGATTCACCAGCCAGCCATGCACCAGCCAGCCTGCGTACTCGGAAGCTTACTCAGGCTGGCCACAGGATCTGGACAACGGGGTCCCGGGAGTCTACATCCAACGGTGCAGACCCTGGACTCATCAGCCCTTTAAATCAGGGGAGACGTGTTCCTTTTTGAAGGACAGTACCCCAATGTCAATCATGCGGTGACTGTTGGGCTTATGTACAACGCTACAGAACTCTTGTGGCACAGAATAATGTCTTTTAGACCCAGCCAACCAGAAGTGGCCTGACTTACCTTCCGCAGACGTTTCTCCTCTGTGTCGTCCTGACTGTCCTGCATGATCTGCTCCATGATCTTCATGTCCAGCATCAGTTCCTCCTGCTGGTCCCGAGCCAGGCGCTTCATCTTGAGGCGGATGGAATTGTCCAACATGCTCCGGACCTGCGACTGTTTCTGCTGCTTCTCTCTCAGGGCCCGTTCGTCTTCCAGCTTCATCAGCTTTCGCTGCTCCACCTGTCACATACATGTGTTTATATTATTACTATATCTCTCAATAAGTACAGACCACCTGAGACAGGTATCTCACCAGTAACTGGGCTTCCTCTTCCTTCAGCCGCTTCTCCTCTGCCTTCTGAGCCTCGACGGCTCCTCTCTGGACCTGGAGGACATCCAGCATTTCTCGGTTCAGCTCAGTTTGCCTTTGAGTCTTCTTCTCCTCGTGCTCCACTTTGGCCAAGCGATCCTTCTCCCAGAGCTCAGCATACAGGGCCTCTTCCTTACTTCTCTGCCTCTCCAATTCTCCTTTGAGAACCAACTGAGCCATCCTCTCCGTACACACCTCGTCCTGATGGACCTTGGACTTCAGAGCTCGCAGTTCCTCACACTGCTCCCTGGAACAGGAACGATAGAGTGTCGTTAAGGGGTTGTGCACTTTCACAACCATTTCTACTTACTTTTTACACCTCTTCACGAGTAATGGAGTGGGAGTCTCCATCCCCAGAACCCTCACTGTCGCCAGACCTGCCGGTCACACTAGAAGTAACAGGAAGCTTTGAGATTGGCAAAATAAATGGGTCCTACCTAACCAATTCTTAGGACAGGGGGGGTGTAGTGAAAGGAATTGTTCAGATTGGCTATGACTCTTGACCAATCAGAGTCTGCATTGGTGACAATCCTCCCAACCAAACAGGTTTAAATCACTCTGCAGTGATCAAAGATCCCAGCTACGACTATGATTGTGGTTACAACCAGGTGTTAGGTGGTCCTCAACAACCAGGTGTTGGGTGGTCCTCAACCAAGGCACAACATTGGGACAAGGGCAATGTACAAACACAGTGGACAACCCCTTTCTTTTAAACGCAGTTGCTGTATTTGAATCAGTAACTTAAAAATAAATTTACCATATTTGGAGGTACAAGTACCCCAGAGATGAAGTGGCACAATTATCAAAGCAACCAATCATCTTCTGTCTTTTGTCTATTACAGTCTTTGGAAGGACAGAATCTAAATTGGCAAATTTGACAAAGTCTCCTCCAATTCTTCAGCAACCAAACCCCTTCCACTCTCAGACAGAAAGGGCCGGTACAGTCTGGAGCCGTAGAGTTGCTACACCGCTCAGTGTGTCTCACTTGCGCCAGGTTTCTTGCAGTGTATTAAGGCTAGGAGTATGAGGACATGTCTCTACGCAGAGCACAGCTGACGGAATGACTGCAAATCTTATACATACAGCTATTGCATATTGCTACAGCTACAAGCTTTTACTCCTGGGCAAGTAACCATGGCCGGCATTAGTCAGGGGGAGTGGCGGATTTCGGTTGAACTTGGCATCTTTTCGTTTTATATTAGGCATTTGGCCAGTGGCACATTTTATGATCCTGATGCCCGCTTTGCACAACATGATCAGAGTCCAGACAGGCAGCAGGGGTAAGTGGCCAAACTGGATGATATCTGACCGTTTCGTGTTTCTACAGAGCAGCCGGATCTCTTCCCAACATCTCGTTCTCTGGACTTGAAACATAGGAATATGGACCCACCAAGTGAGGTCACCTGGCTATTGTCAGTGGCCCATATTTTTTGCCAAAATAATGCTAAGCAATATATTTTACTATATTTCAGAGTTTATTATAATTATTCTGGCTCTGAATTCCCAGCCCTGTCGGAAGACCGTTTATTTGCATGATACGCTGCGAACATTCGCGAGCCGTGTGTACGAACGGATCTAGGGAAGCTTAGTCTTCGCTGTCTGTACGCAGGGTGATTGACACATGCGTCTGTTTGGGGGCGGTAATGCAGGCGTTTCCCAGCCTTTGGGAGGGAGGACCACTGACATCAGTCCTCATGTACACGGCTGCGGAGGCATTCACATCCACAGTAAGGCGGCTGCGTTACCTGAACTGCTGGTCCCGTTTCTCTGCCACCAGGGCTAGTCTCTCCCTCTCCCTCTTCTCTCTCAGGCTCTTGGCTCTCTCCCGCATCTTAGCCTGCCGCTCTAGGGTGGTCTCCTCCATGGACTCCATCTCCCTGATGTGATCCATCTCTTCTGTCTCCAGCAGAGCCTTCAGTCTGGCATAAGTAATAATTGATTATTGGTAACCTGTAGGATGGTGTCGCTAAGTCAGCCACTTGCGCGGTATAAAGACCTGGAGGCTCTGGGCCTAATTCAGACCTGTTTGCTAGGCTTTGTATGTTGGCAGCCTAGGGAACAGGTAAAGGCCGCCCGGCCGAACGTCAGCTTATATCAGGCCAAAGTGCCTGACTCCAATGTGTAATTGCATTATATACAGGGCTGTCTTAACACTATTATAGACCCTGGGCAACAAGCAATGCACTGGGGCCCCTACACAAAAACATATCATAACACGCCCTTCCTGCATTCCTGTACACTGATTGGTACCCTGTTTCCCTGATAATAAGACCTACCCCAATAATAAGCCCTACCCTTATTTCTGGACGACGGTCCAAAATAAGCCCTACCCCGAAAATAAGCCCTAGCTTAATCCCCATTTTGCCCAGTCCCTGTGCTAAACTCCCAGCTCCGCTAAACTTCCCCCACCCACCCGCCATGAAATGGATGCTGCTGCTATGGTAGCAGCCCTGGTACCGCTGAAGCCTCTGCTGCATGCATTGTGCATGTGACGTCACTGCGCACCTCAAGGACTGAGTGGCGTCTGTTCACAGACGGGAGCGGAGTGACAGAGCGGCGGTGGAGGAAAGGCTAAGTGGCTGAAAAATGCAGAAGGAAAGGAAAGCGGCAGTTGTGCTTAAAGTATAAGGTGTTTGAGGGGCATGATGTAGCTAAAAGAAGGACTGAGGAGCTAAAATAAGCCCTACCCCAAAAATAAGCCCTTTGGTGTTTTTGGACTGAAAAAAAAAAATAAGACAGTGGGCGAAATGTAATAGGGTGTGATTTTTTAGACATGTGCGATTTTTGGTCAAAAACGGCCGAAATCGCACATTTTCCGAAAATCGCACATTTAATAGGTTGAAAATCGCGGTAAAAAATCGCACTTTTTACCGCGAAATCGCACTTTTAGAAGTGCGATTTTTAGTCACATTTCAATTCGCATCCAGATGTTTTCCCATTATAAAGTATACAACTCGCAAATGTAATAGGGTGTGATTTTTGGTCAATGTTACCAAAAATCGCAAAAAAAATAGACCAGGTTCTGACAGGCGAATTTGACAGAACCATGCACAGATCATTAAGATCTGTGCATGGTTCTGTTAATAAAAATGTGTAAAAGTGTTTTTATAAAAAAAAAAACGGCGTGGGGTCCCCCCTCCTAAGCATAACCAGCCCCGGGCTCATTGAGCCGGACCTGGTTCCAAAAATACGGGGGGACAAAAAGCATAGGGGTCCCCCGTATTTCTGAAACCAGCCCCGGACTCTTGGACCGGTCCTGGTTCCAAAAATACGGGGGACAAAAAATCTGGGGGTCCCCCGTATTTTGAAACCAGCACCGGGCTCCAACAGCCCGCGGTGTCATGCCACAGCCGGGGGACACTTTTTATACAAGGTCCCCCGGCCAAAACATGAGCACCGTGGCTGGTCAGCCTTGGACGGGGTACCTGGAGGAGTGGGGACCCCCCCAATAAAGGGGTCCCCCCCCCCAGGCTTCACCCGTCCAGGGCTGAAGCCCGGGGCTGTCACCGGCGTCCGTGGCCAGTGGACGCCGGCCTGATAGGGTTAAATCCATCATACATATCATTACATTGCTTTTTACCGGCGAACTACAAGTGCCAGCAGACCTCCCCCGCATGCTGGGACTTGGAGAACCACAAGTCCCAGCATGCAGGGCATTAATGGGCCCGCTGGGACTTGTAGTCCACCTGTAAAAAGAATGTTTATAAAAAACACACACACAGAGAAGTACAAGTTTATTACACACACACACCTCAATTTTACACCAGCATACTTACCATTCCTGGATCCAGCGCTGGTCTGGCTGCTTCACAGCCGGCTCCCCCCGCACTGACAGGCAGCGGGGAGAACCGGCTTTCTCCGTTGCCTGTCACCGGCTTTCTCCGTAGCTTCTGTAGCTCTGTCCGAGTGCTACAGAGGCTGAGAGCGCGATTGGCTGAGCTACAGTATGCGTCTCCATGGAGACGCATAGCTCAGTCCTGATTGGCTGAGCTATGCGTCTCCATGGAGACGCATACTGTAGCTCAGCCAATCGCGCTCTCAGCCTCTGTAGCACTCGGACAGAGCTACAGAAGCTACGGAGAAAGCCGGTGACAGGCAACGGAGAAAGCCGGTTCTCCCCGCTGCCTGTCAGTGCGGGGGGAGCCGGCTGTGAAGCAGCCAGACCAGCGCTGGATCCAGGAATGGTAAGTATGCTGGTGTAAAATTGAGGTGTGTGTGTGTAATAAACTTGTACTTCTCTGTGTGTGTTTTTTATAAACATTCTTTTTACAGGTGGACTACAAGTCCCAGCGGGCCCATTAATGCCCTGCATGCTGGGACTTGTGGTTCTCCAAGTCCCAGCATGCGGGGGAGGTCTGCTGGCACTTGTAGTTCGCCGGTAAAAAGCAATGTAATGATATGTATGATGGATTTAACCCTATCAGGCCGGCGTCCACTGGCCACGGACGCCGGTGACAGCCCCGGGCTTCAGCCCTGGACGGGTGAAGCCTGGGGGGGGGGGGACCCCTTTATTGGGGGGGTCCCCACTCCTCCAGGTACCCCGTCCAAGGCTGACCAGCCACGGTGCTCATGTTTTGGCCGGGGGACCTTGTATAAAAAGTGTCCCCCGGCTGTGGCATGACACCGCGGGCTGTTGGAGCCCGGTGCTGGTTTCAAAATACGGGGGACCCCCAGATTTTTTGTCCCCCGTATTTTTGGAACCAGGACCGGTCCAAGAGTCCGGGGCTGGTTTCAGAAATACGGGGGACCCCTATGCTTTTTGTCCCCCCGTATTTTTGGAACCAGGTCCGGCTCAATGAGCCCGGGGCTGGTTATGCTTAGGAGGGGGGACCCCACGCCGTTTTTTTTTAAACTTTTTTTTTTTTGCACAAAATCGCATTTATAAAAATGCGCACATTTTCATGACTGAAAATGCGCACATTTTCATGACTAAAAATCGCGGCAAATCGCGGCAAATCGCATTTTTTGCCGCTAATTCGCATCTCATTACATATGCGAATTCGCGGCAAAAAATGCGATTTTTAAAGGTGCGATTTGGTGCGATTTTTTTTTAGTCTAAAAATCGCACCCTATTACATTTCGCCCACTGTCTTATTATCGGGGAAACACGGTAGATAGCTCCAGCCACCCACCAATCAGCATGCTGACCGCCATTCACTGTCTGGCTGCAGGCTGGAAAGCAGGAAGAGAATGTTGCTCTCTGATTGGTGGAAGAGAATGCTGCCCGGCCACTCTTATTCTCTCTACTGCCTCCCAAAAAGCTCAGGGGGCAGATGCTCACAGCCCAAACTGCCCCTGCTCAAAGGCCCCTAGAATTTGGGTGCCCTTGGGCAGCTGCCTATTAAGCCCATATATTAAGATGGCCCTGGTTATGTACACAAGCATTAGTGTATTATGACACAGCCGCTGCGTACACGCTGTGTGACATGCGCCCATCCCTGAATCAGGCTCTGCACACTGGATGATTGGTGCAGCTCCTCAGAGATTGGTTTGTCTAGATCAGACATGTCCAAACTGCAGCCCTCCAGCTGTTGTGAAACTACACATCCCAGCATGCCTTGCCATAGTTTTAGCATTCCCTAATACCAAAACTGTGGCAAGGCATTATGGGACTTGTAGTTTCAACAGCTGGGGGGCCGTAGTTTGGAGATGCCTGCTCTAGATAAAACTAAAGGCTGCACTCTTTATACAGGATATGGATTTCTGTTGTCCCCTTAATGATAGGCAAATCTACGGGGTGGTCCAGAGGTGCACCGGACCACCCATTAGACATACCGCCGATCTGCACGTGAATGCAGCGACAACCGGGCAAAGAACGGCTGCCCGGCTGTATTCAGACTCAGAGCAGGTCCTCGGATATTCCGACATTTTGTGCCGGCTCGCAGACCGGCAGCCAATCAGGAGCCACCACTACCGCTCCTGGATGTTTAATGTGTAATGCCACGCCCCCTTTTCAGCGCACGCGGCTTCACCTCGCGAGGGTCCCTACTACAGGAGTAGTTGAATCTAAGACCATCCATTATCATATTCCTAGATATGCCGGTGCCCATAATATACCATTAATGTGCTCATACAGATATGACAATGGCGCTTGTGTACCATGTGACTAATCAGGCTGTGGTCACCTGTCTCTGCGTTGCTCAATGTGCATCCTGTAGTCCTGCATCGTCTCCTCCACCTTCCTCTGGACCCTATTGTGCAGTATTCTGTGATCCGTAAGCCTCTCCCATTTACTCTTCATATAATCAAAGTCATTCTGTTTTGTGAAGCTCAGCATCTGGTCCCGGAGGTCATCCTGCCGTCTCCGCTCCAGACTCATGTAGTCATTTGGGCGTCGGGAAGGAAACTTGGCTTTCTGTACGGAGGAGGGTAGAGGATAAATCAGCCATAGACAGGGCCAGATTAAGGGCCACATTGGCCTTGGACTGACAATTGGTGTGTGGGTGTGGCCAGTGGGGGCTGAACGGCCAACTGTGAGAAGCAGCAGTAACAGCTGTGTGTGGGTGTGGCCAGTGGTGGGTGGGCATGGTTAGTGGTATGTGGGTGGGGCCATTGGGGGACTGATAATCAAGGGCCTGCAGTGAGAAGTGTGGGCGTGGTCAGTGATGTGTGTTCCCTATGACTTATGCAGGAGGTGCATTTGCATGTAGGATGAGAACAGTAAGGGACTGTTATAGCAATTGTGTAATTGGGTTACAATGTGTTTGTGTTTGTGTGTGTGTGTGTGTGTGGGGGGGGGGGGGGGGGAGAGGCGCGGGGTGGTACAGAGTCCCACCACCTGTAATGGAAGGGAGAACTAGAAAGCTTTTCCTAGTGGCTTCCTCTTCTGGCACAGAATATGCGATGTCATGCCACCACCGCCGCTGAAGTGTAGAAGGGCCACTTAGAGGGCCAGGCTCTATGCGTGCTGAAGACAAGGCAAGGTGAGGAAGCTGCTTGCGGTACACAGGGCATGGAGTTAATGGTAGGACAGAGGCAGATATGTGTATAATGGGCACTAATACTGTGGGCATTATGTGCATAAGGGTACTACTACCTTAGGCATTAGGGGCATGATTCTGGTTGGCTTGCAGGACAGGGCATATGTAAGAACAATATATGGGGAGTAGAAGAAGCACATTTGGAAGGCAGATGTATATATGGATGGGTGGTCCGGGGGAAACAGTAATATGAGTGGGAAGAGTCACATATGGGGGGGTGTTTTGGGGTGAGACTCCTATGGCCAGCTCGCGATGTGGCGCGCTAGCGGGGGGGTAAAATCTATAATTTTAAATAATGGAGACATCCGTGCTGCGTAAAATAAATTGGTATTATTTTTTTGCCTCGCCCCTTCCCCGTGAAGCCACTCCCCTATATTTTTGGCTTGAGCCACCCACCAGCAAAAACATAAATCGGCACCTATGCCTTGGAGAACAGACTTTGACATGTCATATCAGCAGATATAGCTGACAACTGACAGATTTATACCAAGCAGTGGCATTCATACCAAAGTTGAGTGACATCACATCAGCTGTATATGATGAAAGTCAGACATATAACTAACCAGCCTACTGAGGCGATAAATCTCAACTTGTCTATTTTTCACTTTCAAACTATATTTATCCTTCCATCCATAACATCTGTCCAACTATAACATTATCTAACATATATATAACATTTACAGATGTGTCATCACACTCCAATCCTTTCTGCGCCATACTATAGGAGATGCCTGGCGCCATCCCTCTGCTGTACACGTTCTCCTAAATTTGACCTATCAATGGGAAGCAGAGACTATGGCAAAAATATCATCCGTTTCCAACAAGATCAGGTCAATTTTACATTTGACCTATTCAATGCCGGTCCGTTTTTCCGACCACCGGAATAGATTCTGACAGTAGGAAAGTCTGTGGATTGGCGAAAACGGCCACCGATAGTCAAAAACAGCCACAGATTCGACAATACAGCGACTGTTTTTGACAATGCAGATCCCACTTTAATGAAAGCCAAATCTGCACAAGGGATTTCCGGTCCATGACACCCATAGAGGGACCGCTGGCATTTCATACCGAATCCTCTCACTCATTTCCCTGGTATCCCCAGTTTCAAGCCCTTGATTTGGGGTTGAAATGTTAAAGGAACTACACTGAAAATTGAAGAAGCTATGTGCAGTGCTGTGTGGGTGTGGCCAGTGTCATGTGGGTGTGGCCAGTGTCATGTGGGCATGTGTACACCTACACTATCAGCCCCAATGTCTCCCTATATACATAGAAATGGGAACATTGCATCATTTTGTGATAAAACGATTATAATACTATGAATTATGTCTGACCATGTGACCTGCACGGCCTCTGGCCTTCATCATGCTGCCATGATGGGCCTACTGTATTTTTATGTGGCAGCCTGGAGCTGGAGCTCTATCCCCCATACTTCCCAACTGTCCCGCTTATCGCGGGAACGTCCTGCTTCCCTCCTGCCGCTGGCAGTGTCCCGCGGCAGGGGGGGAGGCAGTTGGGAGTCCCCCCCTGTCGTCCGTGAATACACTGAATAGACGTTGTGCACATGTGCACAGTGCCTATTCTTGCAGGCAGAGGGGCTGGCCACATGCCCCCACCGCGGCGAAAAATGGGGGCGTGGCCTCGCTGCAGCGCCACGAGCATAGGCCACGCCCCCTTTCCGATAGCCCATGCCCCCAAAAATATTATGTATAACTGGTTATAATGCGTTATACTGGGATATAGTGCAGTATGCAGCGACTTACCAGAGCCACAGAGTGAGGGTTGGGTCCAGTCACCTCCCTGCAGCGAGGGCGGCTCCTCTGGCTTAGCAGCATGATGGCTCCTGGGACGTTTACTGGAAAATCAAGACAGAAACAGTCAAATACAGAACTGGGTGCCCGACAGACCTTATTTCCACTTATTCTCATACGTATTGGACTCCAGCTGCCGTATCTATATAATCAGCATCTATATAATGTCTGTGTGTCCTGGAGGTAACTATGGTGTAACAGTGTAATGTGGACTAGGTGGCATGAGGGAGATGGCTAGACTAATGAGGGAGAGAGGGAGATACATGCTATGTCAGGGAGTCTACTGCAGAATGCAGGGGGGAGGTAACTATGATGTAACAGTGTAATGTGGGCTAGGTGACATGAGGGAGCTTGCTAGACTAATGAAGGAGAGAGGGAGATTGCTGCTATGTCAGGGAGTCTCCTGCAGAATGCAGGAGGGGAGGTAACTATGATGTAACAGTGTAATGTGGGCTAGGTGACATGAGGGAGCTTGCTAGACTAATGAAGGAGAGAGGGAGATTGCTGCTATGTCAGGGAGTCTCCTGCAGAATGCAGGAGGGGAGGTAACTATGATGTAACAGTGTAATGTGGGCTAGGTGACATGAGGGAGATTGCTAGACTAATGAGGGAGAGAGGGAAATTGCTGCTATGTCAGGGAGTCTCCTGCAGAATGCTGGAGGGTATGCAGCTATGGTGTAATGGTGTAATGTGGGCTAGGTGACATGAGGGAGATTGTTAGACTAATGAGGGAGAGAGGGAGATTGCTGCTATGTCAGGGAGTCTCCTGCAGAATGCTGGAGGGTATGCAGCTATGGTGTAATGGTGTAATGTGGGCTAGGTGACAATGAGGGAGATTGTTAGACTAATGAGGGAGAGAGGGAGATTGCTGCTATGTCAGGGAGTCTCCGTCAGAATGCAGGAGGGGAGGTAACTATGATGTAACAGTGTAATGTGGGCTAGGTGGCATGAGGGAGATGGCTAGACTAATGAGGGAGAGAGGGAGATACATGCTATATCAGGGAGTGTCCTGCAGAATGCAGGAGGGGAGGTAACTATGATGTAACAGTGTAATGTGGGCTAGGTGACATGAGGGAGATTGCTAGACTAATGAGGGAGAGATGCAGATTGCTGCTATGTCAGGGAGTCTCCTGCAGAATGCAGGAGGGTAGGCAACTATGCTGTGCAGGCAAGGCAATATTGACTAAAGGTGCCCATGCACCGTACAATTATTGTATGCAATTTGGGCTACATCGCATTACATCGCATATGTTTTGTAATGCAATGAGATGAGATCTAGTACAAAAAGTACAGTATGTGCAGCACATACTTTTTGAGATGTGCGATGGCATGTGTTCGGCAGCACGCATCTCATCGCACCCGGCAATTGTACCATGTATGGGCACCTTAAGCAGCACACACAGTGTATTTGGCCTAATCAAAATCGCCCATGGGCTTAGCCACAATCGGTTCTGTGGCTGGCTTAACTAAAGTCTGCACTTCATCTGGTGTTAATCAGCCATAGAACCTGTAATTAATGTGTCCCAGTTTAAAGGTTTAAAGTTTATAGTAAGTTTATAACGCACACACACAGTCAAACTCTCATGCATAATATACACACAGACACTGTCCCATTTGATGCTTAATATATAAACACACACAAAGTCACACTCTCATATCTAATATACACATGGGGGTGATTCTGAATGAATCGCTCCCCTGCGCGTTCGCACAGGGGAGCAATGCTTTATGACTGCGCAGGTCCATCAACATTAATGCGCATGTACAGTGGCTTGGTGTTAGTGTCCACGCAAATTGATTATTTGTCGGCCACTTGCACACCGCACTGTGGGTAGGGGGCATGGGGTCACATCCATGGAAATGCTCAGCGTGTCAAGGGTCGTTCCCATGGACATTTGGCACTGATGTGGGTGCAGGGGGGTGGGCAGCTAATGTCAGCTGCCTGTCCACTTCCCATATAGGGCGCCCGCAGATCTAAGACACCAGAGAGGTATCACCCCCATAATGTCACACTCATATGTATTATACCAGGGGCGGATCCAGGATAAAATGACAAGGGGGGGCACCATAATAAAAGAGGGTTTAGGTGGGGGCGGGGCGGTGTTAGTGGTGCCAGTGTACATGCTAAGAGAGCGTCAGAGAGAGGGTGGGAATGGGATTAAAAATAGGCCCTGGCATTTAAAGTACGCAGGCCCACCATGGCGACAAAAGTGATGGATGTAGTTGTGCGCACGCAGAAGGCGCGCTCCGGAAAAGGGGGTGTGGCCACTCAACAGGGGGCGTGTCCTTGAGTGTAGTGTACAACAGCTACAAAATTAAATGACAGGGGGGGCACGTGCCCAGGTGCCCCCCCTCTGAATCCGCCACTGTATTATACCCATACTGTCACATGCCTCCCAATAATGCAGGGCAGGATGCTCTCGTGCTCTCAAAATGGCATCTCTGGGAGCTGCTGGACATGCACCCAGTCCCTCTGTCTAAGCAGCAAGTAACATTGGGTTTCCCAAATGCCCCCAACAGTGGGACACTGCTGCTCGGGGGTGGGAAAAGGGACAGTCACAAAAAAAAAGAGGTATGTTGTCACTAGCATCTCACCGATGGATGTTGGGGTACAACCACAAAAACTATAAATGTTCCAACAGCCCAACAGCGATCCCAACTCTGCAGCAATAGTTAGTGAAGCCACTGTGCGGCCCATAGAAGCCAGGCTGCATGTGCAGTATCGTCGCTGCCACAGCCCATGCGCTGGGCCCACTGCATTGTACAGGTGCCGGGAACCTGGACGGTGGTAAGGACCCTAAACCGGGGGGTCTCAGCGGAGTGCCTGGCAGGCATAGATTCATACTGATACACTGAGCAGCCATGCCTGGGATTTACCTCTCCACCTGTGGGGCAGCCTGTGGTAATGGAGACTACCATTAGGTACCAATCCCCCAGACCAGGTCTGTGCTGAAACTGGGACAGCTGGGCAACATGAGTCCAGAATAGGCCCTTATATGCCAGCAGGAGAGCTACATACACTGGCCTGTCACTGCTCCCCTGTGATGTGCAATACTGCAATGTACCAGGGATGGCACCTTGGTAATGGCTGCAGGGGGGTGTAGTATAGGGTTCCGACAGTCATTAGTCCGACGTTGGGATCCCGACTGGCCGGACTCAGACAGCATGGTGAGCGCAACTAAGCCCCTTGCGGGCTACGCTCACCACCTATTATATTCTCCCTCTATGGGGGTTGTGGACCACTAGCGAGAATAGCCGGTGGCCATCGGGAACCCTGTCTGTCGGTGTTTTAACAGCTGGGATCCCGACGTCGGGTAAATGACTGTCAGGACCCCATCCGGCACCCTGGCTGCAAACTGCATGGAAATGAACAGGTAATGAGAGCCATGTCTGTCCTAGAAAGGCCATAAACACACAAATAATATGGCTGAGGAGCTCTATATGGAGAGGTTAGGCTGCGGCCTGCCCGGACGTCTGGCGTGTCAGATATCTCCTGGTTAGAGTCCTTTGGTGTCTTTAGCCTCAGTCCTCCTGTGGTCCAAGACAGAGGTCCCAATGTATCAAAGCTCGGAGAGAGATTTAGGGGGAATTGAATTACTGCATTCATTTACCGCAAGCTAATTTAAGCAGCGTCCCTGTCCAGTTAGCAGGCTGCAGAAGATAAGGATTCTTGTTCATGCCTGAGCCAATGAAAAGCCTGCTTTCTGGCATGTGACCATGTTAGCGCATAGGTCCGGGAACTGTGAGCATGCATACAGATGTAGCAGAGTTCTCCTGCCCAGCGACACGTACGCACACACATAGCACGAGCGACTTGCCGCGTCCGTATATGGCTATATGCAACCACTACCAAACAATGCAATGTCTATGGGCCACAGGTGGAAATATACGCATGTGTGCCCGTATACACTGGAAAGAGCTACAGTGTATAGGTCAACACGCATTTCAAAAGGTCGACATGAAAAATATCGACATTGACAAGTCAACAGATTGACACACGCAAAAGGTTGACTTTACCGTCGCCAATTGGAGTATATGTGGATGTTATGAAAGTATGAAAAAGTCCAACAAATGCGAAAAAAAGTTAAAAACTCATGTGGGCTTTTTCCAAGTGTTGACATTGTTCATGTAGACCAGGCATGTCTAAACTATGGCCCTCCAGCTGTTGTAAAACTGCAAGTCCCATCATGCCTTGCCACAGTTTGCTATTAGGGAATGCTAAAACTATGGCAAGGCATGCTGGGATGTGTAGAGTCACAACAGTTGGAGGGCCACAGTTTGGACAGGCCTGATGTAGACCTTTTGCATGTGGATTTAGACACTGTAGACCTATCAATAGGATACAATGCTAAACTAGCATACATACACACATAAATACATACATACACACATAAATACATACATGCATACATACATACACATTTTACATACATACATACATACACACATACATAAATACACACACACACACACATATATACATAAATACATACACACGTATATACACAAAGCATGAGCCTGTGTAGCAGACGTCTGATGCACGGTATAAATGCTACACAGGTTTATCTATACAGAGAATAGGATGTCCCCATTACCCTCACTGTCGGGAGCCCGGTCCTCTGCACTCAGGCCCGGTCCTCAGAGTACCTGAGCCGCACAGACCTTCTTTGGGTTGCCAGGCAACGTGACTCCGGAAGTGAGGATCCCGCATCCTAGCAACCAAACTCAAACTCCCTTGGCGCATGCGCGGCGAGCACACGGCAATCACCGACAGAGGGCGCTGCGGAGTCACTGATACACAGTACACGCAGATTGTTGCAGTACAGCGCACTGATAATATAGAACATCTGCTTTCTGTGGCAGACGGCTCATATACATCAAATGGTATCTTTTAGCTGTCAGTGGAACTACAAATCCCAGCATGGCTTGTGCTTTCACAATAAATGGACAGCTGCAGACGGAACCTAATATAAAGGAGCTGGACAGGTTGTAATGAGGAAATCGGTACATCTGTCAGACCAGACTTAGGTCTACAGTCATTAGGTCGACCCCGGAAGGTCAACTGGCCCCAAGGTCGATAGGGTTAAAGGTCGACATGGGTCAAGGTCGACATGACTTAAGGTAAAAAAAAACTGTGAAAAACTCATGTCGACCTAATGACTGTCGACCTAAGCCCATGTCGACCGTAAGTCATGTCGACCTTGACCCATGTCGACCTTTAACCCTGTCGACCTTGGGGCCAGTCGACCTTCCGGGGTCGAACTAATGACTGTTGACCTAAGTGTGGTCTGACAGGTGACCATTTCCCGTAATGAGCACCCCAGGTTTGAGGCGTGCATGGGGCTGCGCTGCAGCAGGGGCATCCCTGTAAAACTGCTGTGCGTTTTTCTGTAGAAGCAGGTATGATGAGGCCTGCTGTACGTGGTGGCAGTGTTTTAATTTTATCAGCACGTAACTCCCTGTTACAGGACAAGTTCCCCTAAATATTATGGAAGTATTTGGCCAATCCCAGGCCATTTTTTTTCATTCCTGGGATTTGGGATGTGTGCCTGGACTGGCGTCTGTAGCAGAGACCGGCCTCCGCTTGTACATGGTGTGGGTGGGCAGCTGGCGTTGGGTGCAGGGGAAGCCGGACAGCGTCTGAGCCGTGTAATAAAGGGCGCATGTGCAAACTAATCCTGAAATCCCAACAATTTTAGGCCAAAATCCCGTGATCCCACTAATGCTGGGATTAGTTACCCTAGTGTGTATGGTTTCTACCAAACTCTCCCTTCATTGTATAGGGCCCACCCAAAGTGCAAATACACATTTCCTTAGAAGTAATACAAAATAAATAAAAAGTTGTAAATTTATAGGTTTACAATACTTTTATACTAAAGAAAGAGAATTATTATTTGATTTTTTAAGGATAAACAGTGTTGTCCGGCTGCACATGCGCAAGGCCAAAAATGTCACGTTTGGTCACCAAGACTATCCACAACTACTGTAGATATCAACAGATTTGATTCTGTATTCTTCATATGGTCTATATGACACCGTTATAACATACCCTCCAACTGTACCGATTTAGCCGGTACAGTACTTATAATGGTCTGTACCGGCTAAATCAAAGTGTACCGAATGTACCATTTTTTAGCAGCTCTCCTGTGTGACAGCTGATGGAGCACAGAGGTAAACAGCCAAGCTGTGGTGTCACTGAAGGCGGCGCAGAGAGAGGAGGGGCTGGCTAGCTAGAGGGGCTGGCTGCAGTGCAGAGCTAGGCTTTTAAACTGACAGCACTGCAGCCAATGGTAGCCGCCTTCAACGCACTGCAGCCAATCACATCGCAGGGGGCCGGGAGGGAATTTGAATTGTGCATCAACGGAAGTGCACGGTGATACAGGCTCAGGAAATGGGACCAGGGGTATGGAATGTGGCCATGCCCCCTTTGACCATGACCACGCCCCCTTTCAGAATGTATACCGGTTTCTGCTATTCAAATGTTGGAGGGTATGTTGTTACTATGTCATATAGGGGGCTCTAGTTCTCCAAATTGCCCTACATGTGGCTCTCCAGAAGGTTCTTATCTGCAGTTGATATGTTCCTGTCCTCCTATTGCATTATTCTGGGAAGGTGTGAGTGACGTCTGGTATCCCGAGGGGCGCTCTATCTCCGGTGTCATGCTTGCTATCTGCCACGAATGAGGAAGTTCCTGATAGACGCCATGCCATTAATATGCTAGCTACAGTGTGTATAGCCAGAGTTTGGCTGGCTAGGGAAACTCCGGACATACCTTCATCGATTTCACTAGTAAATGACACAATGAGAAATTGTATATCTTGCTAGGAAGGCGGAGACAGAATACTACTGTACTTGGTCCCAATGGCCTTATGGAAGTCGAGTTACACACACGCCATTTTAGGATAGTATGGCCGCCATTTTGGTTCGCAGAGTTGCGCAAATAAAGTTTCCATACCCGAGTATGTGTGACAAAGTGGACCAGAAGAGTAGCTATACTATCACACATAAATTCATAATAACACACTTACACTAAATGAAATATAGTTAAAGGTTTAGAACGCCACACATAGCTTAGTTAGCCCTGCACACATCTGTCTGTATCATGTTTAGTATCGTTCCGTTCTGTTCATTGTGCGAAGTATTCCGGTCATTGCGAATATTTCGCAATATACACGGCTCGATAGTTATGGACATAATCCATATTCCAGGGACAGTTTCTGTTGAAAGAATGTAACAAAGGAATCTAGATGAAACCAGTTCTTATCACTGCTGACGCCGAAACCACCAAACAAAGGACTCTTAAAATTCACTCCCCTGGACCTAGCCAAACCAGGAGTATCATCTTACCCCCCAATCACAGCTGACCTGACATACGACCTCTGACCAATGAGAACGGCCTTTGACCTCCCCTTTCTGACCCTATAAGATAGGCGACCCTGAGCAGCAAAAGCTCTCTTCGGCACATCTACCTTTCCCTGACTATCTACCGGACTATAGTTCATCCCTGAACGATAGTGAGCTCTGACCGGACTGCGCTTCGCATATTTGATGAGAACGGTAACGGTTGCATTAACGGTATTTATTCTTATTGTATTGATTGGCTGATTGTGTCTTGTATCTGTTTTCTTTCCCCCTAGCAGAGTCTGTTTAGTATTCATTGTTAGTATATTGTATCACTTGTTATACCTGTTTATTCTTATTTCTGTAACCCCCTTTTGTCCATTAGGGACTTAAATACAACCTTTTTACGGAGTTCTTATCTCCTTATTTCTATACAGTGGTCGTGTCTGTTTATTCGCATAATAGCGATAAGGTATATTACGGACACCGTCCGATAAGGTATATTCGCAGATTAGAGACAAAGTACTGCGAAGGAATCTCTGATTAAGGTATTGGTTCTTGGTGTACATAATACAATAAAAGGTACGCTACGCTGCGCTACGCTTTGTTCGCACGTAGTTAGGTATAAAGGGTACATTGGTTGCGGACTTATTACGTAACCTGCGCTTTTCACTTATTGTCTCTCTGGTCATATTTAACCGCCATTAACAATTGGGGGCATCGTCCGTCCGCTCCACATTCCAGAACTCAGTACCAGGCGTGCGACCCGACCTATACCAGCAAAAGGGTGGAAGTATTTATTTGTTTCCATTGCTGGATAGGCCGAGTCCGCGGCGGTGCGGGGTTCGGGAAGTGCTAGCGCTGAACCCGGAGTACAATAAGTGAAAGCCACGTGTTTTAAAACATATATTAAGTGTTTAGTAAACTGTACTTCTGCCTGCCACAAGTAGTTTAACGGGGTATAGTGTCTTGAGTTGCTTGTTCATTACAGTATATGTACCACGTGCGATAAGGTTCGCACACGTGGAGTCTGTGTTTATTATAGTACATAGAGGATCCCCTCTGTGCAAAACTATAACTGTTTATTGTTAGTTACTGCAAAACCAGAGACTCCGCCACGTGGCGACAAGCCCTGGGCCTTTTGCAGTAACGTAAAGCGTCTATTGTGTATTACGCAAGGTGCGCGCGCACGTGCCCATATCGGGAAATTTTCGCATCTTTGTACGTGATTTACGGATTAAGTGCAGGATTTATTTCGCATCTTGATACGTAACTTTCGGACGGAGTTAAGGGATTTATTCCACATTTAGGCGCAATTACTGCGTATAGCGAAACCCGAGCGCAACCTTGCAAATACACTATAGAACACGTGGGTGGCCGATTCATCGGCGGCCTGTGAGCAACGCACGTACACACGTGGCTGTTCATTGGTACTGCACATGCAGCACACATAGGAACTCAAAGGTGAACAGTATTAAACCACTAGCCTTATTTAAAACAGTATAGTAATATACTGTGGATGGGGCGGTGATTTAATAAAGAGAAAATAAGTTTTTTTTTCTTTTCTTTCTTTTGTTCATTTTCTCATAAGCAAGCAACTCAAGCATTATTTTAATAGATTCCTATAGCGTATTATAAGGGATTTATACCTGCATAAGTATCTAGTGAAAAGCTACCGGCCTGGGAAGATTTTCTGTACAGAAATATTTCAAATATATGCATAAGACCAAGGTGTAACCAGCGCCCAGTGTGAAAAATAACTGAGGCGAACGGGTGTGTGACAGCACGACTCAAGCGCAGTGTAGTCCAGTGTAGGACAGTCCAGTTAGGACAGGGTGTACGTGACGACGTGCCCATAGGATCTGCCCCTTCAGTGGAACTGATCCGCTAGGAGGGTACAAGAAGATACATCGGAACCCAGTGATCCGATTAGCTACTTTAGAAATCCAGTTTTTGGGGGTACAGGAAAACAAGTTTGTTGTACCCTGGAAAAATTGTGCCGCACCTTGCAAGTTGGCTAGAAGTTCGCTGCTAGTTGAAAGACTTGGTGATTGAGTATCATACCTCGTATCCTTCGCACCTGCTTGACTGTGGGATGTTCTAGGAAGCTGTAGAAGTGAGTGTTTGGGGAGCTCTCAGACAAGTAATAACCCACCGGTATCTATTAAGCTGTGAACGTTTATTCCTGTAATTATGGGTAATAACGGGTCACGCTGTGATAACGTGCATGATAGGGAGGAAGCAAGCCGGCCAAAAGGATCGGCGGCTTTTATTATGTGCATGAAGCACTGTGAACGCGCAGTTGTTTACCAAAATAAATGGAGAAAAATGACACAAGGCAGCAAGTTAGAATTTCCCAGTGTTGGTAGCTTCGATCCGGAAATCTTATCGGCAGTAAAAGATGAAATATGCCTACTCTCCAGTCGTAAGGAGAGAGTGAAGCATATAGATATTCTTAAATTGTGGCAGAAGGAAGGACAGGAACAATGGGGAATCAGAGGTCTGGCAATACCAGACGCAATCAGCCACAATATAAATGCAACCGCTGCCACAATAGAATCAGCTCCCCCACCCCCATATGTGCCGAAGGGGTTAATGACTCATAAGAAAGGCATAAGTAATAATGTATCCGTTGCTAACCTGTACCCTGTCTTATCCCCTTACAAGGAAACCCGAGAGGAAAACGAGCAGCTGTTGGCACTGGCCGTCTCTCATGCAATTAATATGATTGAGGGAAAAGCTCAACCCGCTGTTGAGGCCCCAGCACAGGAGGAGGAGACGGCTGATGCCAACAGCATAGTATTGGACTCAGGTAATGATGCACCACACAGCACAGACACGGACGACTCCCAAGCAGGTCCCAGTAATGCGAATGTGGTACAAACATATCCTATGCGCACACTGGAGGTTCCCTATGGTAAGGCAGACAGAGAGGGTGTGATACCTACCAGAAAGATGACCATGCTAAATCCATGGACACGGTTAGAGCTGCGGTCCATTATTTCAGATTTCCCTGATCCTAGGAAAGATCTAGCATTGTGCCGGAAATTTGTAAGGGATCTGGGAAACTCTGATGAGCCCACCAACAAGGATTGGAGAATCATGTTGAGGGCCTGTCTCCCCACTCACATAGACATCCCGAAATTCATTCAGGATAGTGGACTGAAAGTGGACAAGGAGATAAATGATGAGATCAACCAGGAAAATATACGCCTAATCAACTTACAATTGGGAGTATATTTTCCTGCGGCAGTGGAATATAGCAAGATTTTCACCATCAAACAAAAGGATGGCGAAACTGCTGCTGATTATTTCACTAAGGCCTTACTGGAGGTATCAAAATACACTGGTGTCTCCGAGCCTAAGGACGACCCCCACCTGAGGGAGATGATTGTCTCTGTGCTGGTGGAAGGGCTTAGGGAAAACCTGAGAGCCAGAGTCCAAACTTCTTTCCCAAATTGGCGTGGAATGACAGTGGATGCCCTACGTGAATCTGCTGTGGACCACGACCGCAACATTAAGAAGCACAGGGAACTGCAAACTGACAAACTGATGATGGTTAGCATCCAAGCCCTTACTAATGCCCCAAACAAAGCTGCATACCAACGAAACACCAGGGACACAGGTAGAAAGCCAATTATTTGTTACAACTGCAATAGGGAAGGTCACTACGCAGCTCATTGTAGGTCAGGAAACCCCAGGAGTTATCAGACACATAAGCGAGAATGGGAATCTCACAAAGGTGAGACACGAAGATACCCAGCCCCTAGACAATGGGAGGAGACAGACAGGTCACGCAACATGCCTCCTCCCCATCTGATGGCTGACACTGTGCTAAGGGCAACGCAGGTCAGACAATAGGAAACAGGTCATACCTGTATCCTACAGCCAGTTAGACTAACACAACACCTTAGAGAGGAACCTCAGGTGAAAGTTGACATAGCTGGAGTAAGACAAACCTTTTTGGTTGATACAGGGGCGGCCAGATCTGTTCTCAACACTCCTCTTCACTTGGGTTTCACTAACCAATCAGTAGCAGCAATTGGGGTAACAGGAAAAATACAACATTACCCACTGACGAAACCAGCGGAGGTTACAATCGGGCCTCTGCATACCAAACACTCTTTCCTGTTGGCTGCAGCGGCCCCGACTAACCTCCTGGCTAGAGATTTACTATGTAAAATGGGATGTGTCATCTATTGCACTCCCGATGGGGTATTCCTAGACACTCCTAAAAATCTTACACAAGAAGTGCAAGATATGCTGGACAGTCCTCAGAGGCTAATGTTGTATTCCACTGTTATAGAATCAAATCCATCTAGGGTAGCTGAAATTACAGCACAAATACCGAGTTCCCTTTGGACTAAAGATGGACAGGACGCTGGGCTAATGGCAAATGTAGCTCCAGTAGAAATCTGCTTAAAAGAAGGCAGGATAGCCCCAAAAATACCGCAGTACCCTTTAAAACCTGAAGTTGAGCTAGGAGTATTCCCAGTGATCCAACGATTGCTCCAACAGGAAATCCTAGTTAGAACTTCCAGCACGGCCAATAGTCCCATCTTTCCTGTGAAAAAGAGCGGGGGGAGGGGCTACAGACTAGTGCAGGATTTAAGAGGGGTAAACAAAGTAGTTGAGAGCCAATTCCCCGTAGTGCCAAACCCAGCTGTCATCCTAATGCAAATCCCACCTCACTGTACTCATTTCACAGTCATTGATTTGTGTTCAGCGTTCTTCTCCGTCCCTTTGCACCCTGACAGCCAGTATCTGTTCGCCTTTACTTACAGAGGAGTACAGTATACCTGGACACGACTCCCCCAAGGATTCATAGACAGCCCCAGCATCTTCTCCAAGGCCTTGCATGATTGTTTACAATCCTTTCAACCCATGAGTGGTTTAATACTGATACAATATGTTGATGACTTATTGTTGTGTTCTGAGTCACTGGAGTCATCAGTGGATGACACTAGACAACTACTGATGCATCTCTCAGAGACAGGACATAAAGTATCAAAGGATAAGCTGCAATTATGCCAGACCAGGGTTAAGTATCTGGGTCACTGCCTTACCCAAGGGCTGAGACACCTCACCGACGACAGAATCCAAGCGATTCAGAACATGGTACTGCCACAGACCCAGCATCAGATCCGTACGTTCCTAGGCATGTGTGGATACTGTCGCAATTGGATCCCAGGATTCTCTATTCTGGCATTACCACTACAAGAGATGGTTTCCTCAACTAAGCCAGATCGGGTCTCCCATACTGAGGAATCTGAGCTGGCTTTCGAGGAACTAAAGGTGAGCCTAACAAAGGCCCCAGCACTGGGAATGCCAGATTATGGGAAACCCTTTGAACTGTACGGAACTGAATCAGGTGGGTGTGCGGCAGGAGTACAAAAACATGGTGATGCCAACCGACCAATAGCGTACTACAGTGGCCAGCTGGACACAGTAGCACGCTCACTCCCAACTTGCTTACGAAGTGTGGCTGCAATAGCACAACTAGTAAGTAAGAGTGAGGACGTAGGGTGGCCACGGCAGGACGAGAGTGAGGGTGTGCGTCTGAGCTCCCCCGTGCACGCCGCTGCTAAAAAGATCCTGCTTCCAATGGTTTAACGGGCTAAGCCGAGAGAAGAGAACCTGCCGAGAGTACCTGCTTGTGGTCCCGTCTGGCATATAGTATCTGAGCTCCGGAGCGTCTGTCCGGCCGGGTGAGAGACGGCGTTTGGAGGCGGGTCTGCTAGCTGAGGTCCTCACTCCTTACGGATCCCGTCTCTGGCAGTGCCTGTCCGTGGAGCGGGCGCAGGTCTGTGACGTCAGACGCCGCCTGGAAGCCCGTGGTGCGGCGGATGAGAGCCGCTGCGGGCGGGAGAACCCTCGGCGCCCGGCTACAAGGGACTGCCTCCATAAGTGTCTCCAGGGGGGTACCCGACGGCTACAATATAGCACCTCCAGCTTAAAAGTGCTCTATACGGCCCCGGTTAGCTGCGGGTGAGAGACGCAGCACCTGGGAGGAAAATTGAAGCAAGGTGGTGGCCGGCTGCTGTGGAGGGGTCCCCTGGTGTCCATCTGAGGCTACACAAGAAAGTGTACCAGGTCCGTGTGAGAGACGGGCTATTGGGCTGGATCCCATACCCAGAGGACTGTTTCCCGAAAACTGTGGGGATTGAACGGAGACCCCTGCTGCGTGACCTATCTGTGGGCGAAGATCTGGTGGCGGTGGGTGAGTCCCAGTGGGTATAACCTACTCAACGTGTTGTGTTTATAAAGACTGTGCAGCCAGAAGGGTCAATCTACTGCTTGGTGTGCCCTGAGGATTCCTGTTAGCAGTTTGGGACATTGAGCACAGTATCATATGGTGCAAGCTGGGCCAAGTTTACCAAGTCTAGAAATCTACAGATTAAGTACGAGACTGTGTAAACGTGGGGCCGGAGGGTCTACCTGCCGTTGAATTTAATCTTTTTGTGACTTCTGACGATACCTGGTAAAGTACCAGCACATGACATTAAGCCCTGTGTAAATACGGTTCATTAAGTCTGGGCCAAGTACATTAATATCCAGAAACCTATAAATTGAGTGTGTAACTTTGTAACTCTGCGCCGGAGGGGCTACTTGTAGCTGAATTGTGCATTATGGGTAAAACAGGCCAAAACACGGCGGCGGCCAGATTGGAGAAGTTTGCCCGTTCTCAAGCTGGCAGCAGTTCCCAGACTAGTACCCCTCTCTCTACCCCTACGAAGGAGAGCAAAAATCCACCTCCCCCAGAGGTAACACTACAACAAGTCCTTGAGGCTATTAACACCTGTGAAACTCGTCTACTTGAACAAATAAATAAAGTTCAGTCCGATATCACACTCCTCAGGAATGATGCTCAAAAAATTCGTGAGAGAATGACTGAGGCCGAGAACCGTATATCTACAGTGGAGGACATTGTGGGCCCTTTACAGATTCAGGTTAAATCCGTCAGTGATCAAATGTCCGATATTTGTAAAAAAATGTCCGACATGGAAGGTAGACTTAGACGGAATAATATCCGTTTCATCGGTTTCGAGGAACGCGTAGAGGGTAATGCCCCTGAAAAGTTCCTGGAGGAGTGGTTATTCCAGATGTGTGGCAACAAGGCCTTTTCTGCTCAATTTGCTATAGAGAGAGCTCACCGTATCCCAGGCCGGCCTCCCCCCCCGGGAGGTCCATCCCGTACATTGATAGCGAAGTTCCTAAATTATAGGGACCGGGACAGTGTGTTGCGGCTGGCCAGGGAAAAGGGGGACTTTACCTACAATGGTAGGAGGATTTCGGCATTCCCGGACTTTCCCTTAGATGTCCAGAAGGACCGTGCAAAATTTAAGGACATTAAAGGTCGCCTTAGAGAGTTGGAATTAAAATATTCCATGCTCTATCCGTCTAAACTGAGAGTAATAGCGGATGGGGCTACGAAATTTTTTTTCACTCCTGGTGAGGCGGCAAGATGGCTTGATGCCACTTATCCGGGCAGGAAACAGGTGGCATTGAGCTAAAATCTATAAATGAAGTGTCCTGTTTTTGTTGTGGAAACATTGTGTATTTGTTAAATTCAGTTTTCTCTCTTCTATGTGGTGAACCCTACAGGATATTTGGACAACTGCTCTGGTAGTGCTAGGAGCAAGTTGAGCTCATGATATAAGTCTGTAGGTAAATAACGAGGGGGATCTGAAGTTAGATTATTAAAATTCTGTGGAGGGTGGCGGGGCTGCACGGGGGAGGGCGGGGGTAGACCTCTTTGGTGGCCATTAGTTGATTGCTCTAGGAGGCTACTCTAGCTGGAGATAGTTTAAAGGAGTGATTTCTGTGGAGGGGGGGTAGGTATACAGGTATGCCAGGGGAATTGGTTATACAGGGTGGGGGAGGGGGGTGGGGAGGGATGTGTGTTTATGTTTGTCTATGTATTTGTGTATGTTTGTTCACAGCAAAATTTAGTATAGATCGATCCACATATTGGCACCTGAAGGGCCTAGAAAATTGGCTAAGTTGCAGGCAGCCTATGAAATATGAACCAAATGCTGGTCCACTGTATATATGTCAAAGAATGTGGCCCATTGGTAAAATTTGCTTTTTGGCTCAATTGGTCAAATTGTTGTTTATGTTAGAGAATGTGGGATATAGGTGGATCTCTTGTGCAGAATAAATGGTTAAATTCTTGACCTGGAATGTCAGAGGTCTGAACTGTAGGGTAAAAAGAGCTTTGGTCTTGAAACAGTGCAGGAGTCTGGACTCTGACATCATTTGCTTGCAAGAGACCCACCTGCCAAGAGAGCGTTTGGGCTCTTTAAAACGTCCTTGGATAGGTCACAGCTTCCATGCCCCTTTCTCTTCTTCCTCTCGGGGGGTTGCCTTGTTAATCAGAAAATCTGTGGTTTTTGATGTGGGCTCTGTGAAGATCGACACCGGGGGAAGATATATTTTTTTGGAGTGTGCAATTGACCATGTACGTTTTTGTATCCTCACAGTATATATCCCACCCCCGTTCTCATACGATGTGGTGAGAATGGCGGTGGAATTTGCAGCATCCTTTCCGGATAATATAGTAATCTGTTTGGGGGATTTCAATAAGGTACTTCAGCCCCACCTTGATAGATGGAACAGGCCTGAGAAAGAAAGACCTAGGGAAAGTAATAAATTTTATGAGTTTATAGAGGAGATAGGGTGGAAGGATCCCTGGAGAATCAGGAACCCAGTCCGTCAGCAGTTTTCCTGCTATTCTTCATCCCATAGAGTGTTCTCAAGGATCGATATGATTCTGGTCTCTGAGAAGGCCCTTACAAAAATTAGGCATGTAGTGTCACATGCCGCCGTCCGGGAACTGCTGCACCCGGACGGTCGGCGGTTCAGGAGCAGAGGCTGGGGGCAGGGGACGTTGCCGAGCAGCGTCCCAAGCCTCGCTCTGAAGACGGGCGTCGGGGCGTTGCTAGGCAACGTCCCCGAGCTCCCGTTCAGCAGCCGGGCAACACGCGCGCGCCTGACGTCACGCAGGCGGCGCGATTTTCAAATAAATAGCCGGCGTCTGCTGGGCACAGACGCCGGTTATAGCTACAAGCTCCCTGAGCATAGCGCTCATACCCGGTCCCCGGAACTTCCTTTGTTCCTGCTTCTGGATCCGTCCAGATCTCGTCAGCAAGTCTGTCTTCCAGCCTGCTTGGACTGTCTTATCCAGCCCTGGGCTGAGCCTGCGCCCGTCCTCGTTACCCCTCTGCCTGTGGGTCACGTAAGTGCTCCTTGTGAGCCTGGTGGTTATTCTCCTACCATCATTGGCCCGCCGTGGCTATACCCCTCCGTGGGTCCGTTGTTTCTGTGCTGTGTCATTTTCTCTGAAGTCCCTCCTGCTTGGGTCTGACTGTCTCCTTAGCTTGGTCAGGCAGGGGTTTTTCCCTTTCCTACTGCTCCTTGTTTTGGGGAATCTCTGTCTCGGGGAATCCTTGTCCCGAGATTCCCTATCTTCTTATTTGTGTCTGCGACTGGGTCGCCGTTCCCCGTTCTTGGCCTGGTGCCGGTAGCTAGGGGTCTCTTCCCAGTTAGGCCCTTTAGTTAGACGGTCCTTTTGAGATACTCCCTGGCGATCGCTCACCCCTTGTCTTTACCTAACACCTGGCTGCATCGGGGTCAGAGCCGGCCTAACTGGCTCTGTCGAACGCGGCGGCTACAGGCGAAGCCTAGCACCTGCAGGGGTATTCCATCTGCCCGGGGGACTCAACAGAGTCAGTGTAGGTTTCGCTGTGGCCGTCCTAAACAGCGGTCCCAGCTGTGGGCTCACGCCTGACCTTTTCCCTCCTGCCAGCTGTCGCATTACCCAGAACCCAGCTGAGTTTCGTAACATTATAACCGGCCCTAACAGACAGCCTGGTAGTTTTGCTCCTGTATATAACCATCCCACCTGTTGTGTTGTTATAGTGGTATTCTCCCTCATTTGTGGTAATGAACCCATCGGCTCAAACTTTTTCTGATCAGATCCAGGGGTTAACCCAGATGGTGCGAGAGCTCTCGCTAAAAGTGGCTTCCCAGGAGCAAAGGTCCCGTCCTCCGGAACCAGGGGTTTCCGAACCTAAGGTGAACTTGCCGGACCGGTTTTCAGGAGACCGCACGACCTTCTATAACTTCCGTGAAAGCTGTAAGTTATATTTTCGGCTTCGGCCGCGGTCATCCGGCTCCGAGTCCCAGCAAGTAGGCCTGGTCATTTCCTTACTCCAGGGGGATCCCCAAACTTGGGCCTTTGGGTTACCTTCGGATAGTCCGGTCCTGTCCTCTGTAGACAGTTTCTTCAGTTCCCTGGGTCTGTTATACGACGACCCCGATAGGGAGGCCTCCGCAGAGACTCATCTCCGAGCCCTTAAACAGGGGAGGGACCCGGCAGAGGTTTACTGCACAGAGTTCCGACGCTGGTCTAATGACTGCGGATGGAACGATCCTGCGTTACGCAGTCAATTCCGCTGTGGGTTGACTGATGAGATTAAAGACTGCCTAATTCAATATCCCGCTCCTACCTCCCTTGATAAATTAATGGAGCTATCTATCCGAATTGACCGTCGTCTCCGTGAACGGAGGTCTGAGCGGAGTTCTATTACTCGGGCGGTTCCCTATGTTCCATCGGTCTCGGAGGAAGGTGAGGAACCGATGCAGCTCGGTGCAGCCCGCATTTCCCCGGAGGAAAGAGCCCGACGACTTGGCTCTGGCCTTTGTCTTTACTGTGGCAACAAGGGGCATATCCTCCGTAACTGTCCTAATAGGCCAGTAAAAGCCAGGGCCAAGTGAACGAGGAGAGGGTTCACTTAGGCCTCCAGCTCTTTTCCTCTCTAAATTCATTACTAGTGTTGGGGTGTATTTCTTTTCGGGGCGCCAATTTCTCTGGGTCTATGTTCATTGATAGTGGCGCGGCCGGGAATTTTTTAGATTTCACGATAGCCCAGACGTTGGGCATTCCCCCTGTCAAACTTCCCATACCCGTTACGTTACGTGGGTTAGACGGAAACGTCCTCTCCAATGGGGCTATATCTTTTCAAACTCCTCCTCTGCAGTTGTCCATCGGCCTATTCCATCAAGAAGAGATTTCATTTTTGTTAACGTCCTGTCCTGCCGTCCCCATTGTATTGGGGTTCCCATGGCTGAAGAAACACAACCCCATCATTGATTGGGATCAAGGGGAGATTGCTCGTTGGAGCTCCGCCTGTAGCGAGCATTGTTTCAACACCTCACTCCCACTTGCTTCGGTCTCTCTTTCCAAAATTCCTTTTCCCTATCAAGATTTTTTAGATGTTTTTTCCAAGGGAAAAGCGGACGCATTGCCTCCTCATCGTCCCTACGACTGTGCCATCCAATTGGTCCCGAATGCCTCCTTGCCCAAAGGCAGACTATATGCTCTGTCCATTCCAGAGACTAAAGCTATGGATGACTACGTCCAAGAAAGTCTTTCTAAGGGATTCATCCGGCCGTCCAAATCTCCTCTCAGTGCCGGATTCTTTTTTGTAGCCAAGAAGGACGGTTCATTGAGACCCTGTATTGATTTCCGGGCTCTCAACAGGATCACGGTAAAAAACACCTATCCTCTTCCCCTGATTGCGGTCCTGTTTGACCAGCTACGGTCCGCAACCATCTTTTCCAAGATTGACCTCCGGGGTGCATACAACCTCATAAGGATAAAGGAGGGGGATGAATGGAAGACGGCTTTCAGCACTCAGACAGGGCACTATGAGTACCTGGTAATGCCTTTTGGCCTCTCTAACGCCCCAGCCGTCTTTCAGGATTTTATCAACGATGTACTCCGTGAGTTCCTGGGCAAATTTGTGGTCGTCTATTTGGATGATATTTTAATTTTTTCTCAAGACCTAGTCTCACATAGATCTCAGGTTCGCCAAGTTCTGCAAAAATTACGAGAGAACCAGTTATTCGCTAAACTTGAGAAATGTGAGTTTGAGGTAACCCAGGTATCCTTTTTAGGGTACATTATTTCTTCTCAGGGATTCCAAATGGATCCTAAGAAACTGCAAGCCGTTGTGGATTGGGTCCGTCCCACTAATTTGAAAGCGGTGCAACGGTTTCTGGGTTTCGCCAACTATTATAGGCGTTTTATCCACGCATTTTCTACTATTGTGGCGCCTTTAGTGGCTTTGACCAAAAAGGGGGCTGATCCCTCACTATGGACACCTCAGGTGGAACAGGCTTTTAAAACACTTAAGCAAGCCTTTGTTTCGGCCCCGGTCCTCAGGCATCCTAATCCGGATCTGCCTTTCATTGTTGAGGTAGACGCCTCCGAAGTTGGAGCCGGGGCAGTCCTGTCCCAAAGGGATCCTGAGTCCCTGGAGTCACACCCCTGTGCCTACATGTCCAGGAAATTTTCCCAGGCTGAATCCAACTATGATGTGGGTAACAGAGAGTTACTCGCCATCAAGTGGGCCTTTGATGAGTGGCGACATTGGTTGGAAGGGGCTACTCATCAGATTCTCGTCTTGACGGATCATAAGAATCTGCAGTATATCGAGTCAGCTAAGAGGTTGAACGCACGGCAGGCCCGATGGGCCCTCTTCTTCATGCGCTTCAATTTTATTATTTCTTACAGGCCAGGGTCGAAGAACATTAGAGCGGATGCTCTGTCCCGATGCTTTCTTCCCCAACATGAGAGCAGGTTTAGCAAAGAACCCATTGTATCAGCATCCTCTATTCATGCTGGAGTAAGTCAGACGTTGGAGGGTCTGCTTCGCCAAGCTCAGGGGCAAGCTCCTACCCAAACTCCGGAAAACAAGTTATTTGTTCCTCCGTCCTTAAGGCGCAGAGTGCTTGCGGAATGTCATGATTCCAGGATTGCGGGTCATCCAGGAGTCTTCAAAACGCTTGCTCTTCTCTCTCGTGTGGTTTGGTGGCCCGGGATGTCTCTAGACACCAAAGAATTCGTGCTGTCCTGTCCGGACTGTGCTCGGCATAAAGTTCCACGCTCGCGACCGATAGGAGAATTGGTACCCTTAACCATACCTGTCAGACCTTGGTCTCATTTGGCCATGGACTTTATAGTAGGACTCCCGGTCTCGTCCCAATGTCAGGTCATCTGGGTCATCATTGATAGGTTCTCTAAAATGGCACACTTTGTGGCCTTGAGACAGTTACCCTCGGCTAGGGAGCTGGTCACTCTGTTCTTACAGAATGTCTTTCGGTTACATGGTTTACCCAGTGATATTGTTTCCGATCGCGGCCCACAATTTGTGGCCCAATTTTGGAGACTGTTTTGTTCTGCCTTGAAGGTAAAGACCAGTCTCACTTCGGCATTCCATCCGCAGGCCAACGGCCAAACGGAGCGTCTGAATCAGTCCCTCAAACAGTATTTAAGGTGTTTCGTTTCCAAACTACAAGATGATTGGACGAGTTTTCTACCGCTAGCCGAATTCGCGTATAACAACGCACATCATTCAGCCTCTAAAACCTCTCCCTTTTTTGCGGTTTATGGGTTCCATCCCAGGGCCAACTCTTTGGGACCTAATGCCCCCAGATCTACGTCTTCGGCTGCCTCTCGGCTCAGAGTGATTTGGCGGAAAATCCACACGGCTTTGAAGGAAGCATCCTTTAGAGAAAAGGTATTCGCAGACAAATTCAGACGTCCTTGCCGTTTTAAGGTGGGTGATTGGGTGTGGCTTTCTGCCCGGAACATCAAGCTTCACCAACCGTCGGCAAGATTAGGACCTCGGTTCATCGGTCCGTTTCGAATTGTCAAGAGGGTTAATCCGGTAGCCTTTCGGGTCTCTCTACCTAAATCCCTCAAGATCAATAATACCTTTCACGCTTCGCTTCTTAAACCTGCGGTCTCTTCGCGGAAATTTCCTCGCAAGGTTAGAAGTGGTTCCTCTCCTGTGATGGTGCAGGGGCAACAGGAATTCCGTGTGGAAAAGATTCTTGACTCTAAATTTGTCAGAGGGTCTCTACAGTTCCTTGTACATTGGAGGGGGTTTGGTCCCGAGGAGCGGTCGTGGGTTCCTGATAGGGACTTGCATTCTCCCAACCTCAAGAGGTTGTTTTTTCGACAGTTCCCAGATAAACCCGGGGGTAAAGGGTTGTTAACCCTTCCTCAAGGGGGGGGTACTGTCACATGCCGCCGTCCGGGAACTGCTGCACCCGGACGGTCGGCGGTTCAGGAGCAGAGGCTGGGGGCAGGGGACGTTGCCGAGCAGCGTCCCAAGCCTCGCTCTGAAGACGGGCGTCGGGGCGTTGCTAGGCAACGTCCCCGAGCTCCCGTTCAGCAGCCGGGCAACACGCGCGCGCCTGACGTCACGCAGGCGGCGCGATTTTCAAATAAATAGCCGGCGTCTGCTGGGCACAGACGCCGGTTATAGCTACAAGCTCCCTGAGCATAGCGCTCATACCCGGTCCCCGGAACTTCCTTTGTTCCTGCTTCTGGATCCGTCCAGATCTCGTCAGCAAGTCTGTCTTCCAGCCTGCTTGGACTGTCTTATCCAGCCCTGGGCTGAGCCTGCGCCCGTCCTCGTTACCCCTCTGCCTGTGGGTCACGTAAGTGCTCCTTGTGAGCCTGGTGGTTATTCTCCTACCATCATTGGCCCGCCGTGGCTATACCCCTCCGTGGGTCCGTTGTTTCTGTGCTGTGTCATTTTCTCTGAAGTCCCTCCTGCTTGGGTCTGACTGTCTCCTTAGCTTGGTCAGGCAGGGGTTTTTCCCTTTCCTACTGCTCCTTGTTTTGGGGAATCTCTGTCTCGGGGAATCCTTGTCCCGAGATTCCCTATCTTCTTATTTGTGTCTGCGACTGGGTCGCCGTTCCCCGTTCTTGGCCTGGTGCCGGTAGCTAGGGGTCTCTTCCCAGTTAGGCCCTTTAGTTAGACGGTCCTTTTGAGATACTCCCTGGCGATCGCTCACCCCTTGTCTTTACCTAACACCTGGCTGCATCGGGGTCAGAGCCGGCCTAACTGGCTCTGTCGAACGCGGCGGCTACAGGCGAAGCCTAGCACCTGCAGGGGTATTCCATCTGCCCGGGGGACTCAACAGAGTCAGTGTAGGTTTCGCTGTGGCCGTCCTAAACAGCGGTCCCAGCTGTGGGCTCACGCCTGACCTTTTCCCTCCTGCCAGCTGTCGCATTACCCAGAACCCAGCTGAGTTTCGTAACATGTAGATTATAGGGCACTGGGGATTTCAGATCATTCTCCGGTCACTATGGAGATGGACCTAGAGACCCAGACAGGGTTCAGATACTGGAAACTGCAGGCATACTGGCTGCAGCAAATGGGGGAACAGGTGGTGATGGAGAAAATGATAGATGAATTCTTTGAAGGAAATGATGGGTCCTCTGCAAATCTTGTTGTGTGGGACGCCTTTAAGGCGTATTTGAGGGGGGTGTTTATTAAAAAGATAGCCTTCCTGAAACTTTCTAGTAGAAAGAGGGCAAGTGAATTAGAAGATAAAATGATTAGTCTTGAAAACACCTTCCTGTCCAATAAGACAGATTCAGCAAGGTCGCTGTGGCAGGCTGCCCAAAAGGAGTGGGTGGAGTATCTTCAGGAGGTAACCTGCCGTCGGCTTACCGCAGGGTCAAACAAGTGGTACGCTGAATCGGATCGGACTGGGAAATTTCTGGCACATATTATGAAACAAGAGAGTCCATCTAACATTATATCCATGATTAGGTTAGAATCAGGTCAAGAGGTGACCAATACCCCTAAAATATCAGAACTATTCTCTACACATTTTGAAGAGGTATATAGGTCTAAATTAAGTCGCAGTAATGAGGAAATTTGTCAGTACCTGGCAGGGCTGGAACTTCCAAATCTGCTGTCCTCCTCAAGAGATATACTGGAGGCCCCCCTGACAGTGGAAGAAGTGATCGTTGCGATCAACTCCTTTCCAGGGGGTAAAGCCCCTGGCCTTGATGGCCTCCCCGGGGAGGTGTACCAGAAGTATATTGGGAAACTGGGTCCTCAGTTGCTGAGGGTTTTTCAATGTATGGAAAAAGAGGAGTGTATACCTCAGTCTTTGACAGAGGCTGCAATTATTATGATCCCCAAAAGTGGCAAAGATCTGACACGAGTTGACTCGTATAGGCCGATATCATTAATAACGTCAGATGCAAAGATATATGCTAAAATATTGGCAACTAGACTTCAGAGAGTAGTAGGTCAGGTGGTCCATCCCGATCAAACGGGCTTCATGGAAGGGAAGTCGACCATGATTAATCTCCGAAGAGCATATACTTACCTTCAGAATGAGGAGTTGAGGGGGTCGGATGCAGTGCTCGCGTCTTTTGACGCGAACAAGGCATTCGACTCAGTCGAATGGCCTTTCTTGTGGAGGGCTCTGCAGGCCTTTGGGTTTGGGGAGATGTTTATAAAACGGGTCTCACTGTTATATCAAAATCCAAGGGCTAGAGTGACCATCAATGGGTTTACATCCCCCTCTTTCTCTCTCTCCAGAGGGACGCGCCAGGGATGTCCTCTATCCCCTCTGCTGTTTGCAGTGGTGGTGGAGCCTCTGGCGTGTGCATTGAGATCAGCCCTGGGGGGAGAGAACGGGGGTAGGGGTCCTAGTAGGAACTTAGTTTCGCTATATGCAGATGATTTGCTGGTCGGTCTATCGACCCCTGGGGACCTATCTGTGGTAATGCAACTCATACAAGAGTTCGGGGGATATTCCGGCCTTACAATGAACTGGGATAAATCTAACTATATCCAGTTGGGAACTGAGGGTGGGCTGAGCCCAGTACCCGAAGGTCAACTAAAGAGGGTGGAAAAATTCAGGTATTTGGGTATTTCTTTTACCAGAAACTCAGGAGATTTTATTTCCCAAAATATAATTCCTTTTATTAGTGTATTAAAATCTAAATGCCGTAGTTGGTCCAGACTCCAGATATCTCAAATTGGGCGGGTTAATCTGGTTAAAATGGCATTACTGCCTAAATTTTTGTATATAGTGCAACATTCCCCAGTTTTTATTGGGGATGAGCACTTTAGGAAGATCAAGAGCATAGTTTCCTCATTTATCTGGCGGGATAAAATGCCTAGAGTAAAAATGGATGTTATGAGTCGGGATAGAGATAAAGGGGGAATGGCCCTTCCGGATTTTAAATTATATTACATGGCCGCTCAGATGGTTCAAATATGTGCTTGGGTAAGGCCAGGAGAAGACTCAGCTGAGTTGCGAAGTCTTGTGGAGTGTGTGGATCCAGATTATACACCTCTCCAGAGACTGTTTGTGAGGGGGCTCCGGCGGGACCTTCCTCCTATAATTAGCCAAGCGGTTAAAATCTGGAGATGGTCGTGTAAATTAACAAAAGCAGTTGGTCTCGATCCGGACACTCCAATCCTTTCGCTAACAGGCATGGGGGACCTCAAGGAACAACAAGGAGGGTTAGTGTGGAATACCTATGGGGTTAATACATTAGGCCAATGGTGCCAGGAAGGGGTGTTGAAATCATTTTCCCAGCTGCAGGCAGAATTTAGTATTCCTAAGGCAGTTTTTTTTAGATATCTTCAAGTAAGGAGTGCTATGACTGTAGGGGGCAAGTCCACCAGGTGGGAGGTGGTGGAGGCTCCGTGCAAAACCTTCATTAAACAACTAGCGAAGGGTAAGCGCTTGTCTAAAATGTATCATTTTCTACATTCATTTGCTCAATCAGAAGAATTAGGGACTTTACGGGAAAAATGGACCAAGGACATCCCCCAGTTAGATAAAAAAGGCTGGAGGGTTGCCTTGGATGGCCCACGACAAGCAACAAACTTAATGCGGACTCAACAGGTCCAATTTAACATTCCACACAGGACTTATGTAACGCCTGCCAGATTGAAAAAATGTGCTGGGGGTGGGTCTGATAGCTGTCCGAAATGTGGAGAAGGGGATGCCACTCTCGACCATTTGTTGTGGAGCTGCAAGTTGGTTAGTAGGTTTTGGGATGAAATAATTAAAACTCTGGTCTTGATTGGTGTCCCACGAATTGCCTTAAATAAACTGAATTTGGTCCTTGGGATATGGGCGGAAGGGACAATCCCCCGGGAAATGAAGCAGATGGCAAAGAACCTAGCGGCCCTAGCGAAAGTAATAATCGCACGTAGGTGGATGTCCCCTTTGGGACCGCTCCACGGAGAATGGGTTAATTTAGTTAACCAGACTAGTGAACATGAGAAATTTGTGTATGCATCCCGGGGCTCGAGTACTAAGTACCTGGGCATCTGGGGATATTGGAATAGGTCAGCTGACCATAGAGTCAATAACAGTGAGAGGTTGAATGTATAAGCACTGGGTTTTTTTTATCAAATTTAAATAAGTAGATAATATAGGTGTAGCTGCACGAATGAGGAGATTTCCTCTCTTACACAGAACGAGGTTTAATAAATTTACAAATAAATAGGTTTTAATTTTTTTTTTTTTTTTTTATTCTTTTTTTTTCACTATGTTATCCTATTAGATATCCTTATAGTAGGCACGATATGTGAAATGGTTGCATATTAGTGCTAGAGGAGACTCTAGTGAAAATTGATGTAGGTAGTATATGCACACGGAGATGTTCTTGACACATTATGATACACTTAGAAATTTTGATTACAAATCAATAGATAGTTTAACAATTTTGATGGGGTTTTTTTTATTTATTTTTTTCCTCTTCTTTTGTTTTGTATACAATAAGGTATTTAGGTTTTCTCCTCTCCGGACTGAGGGACTTTATGGGTCTAATATGGTATATTACCCAAAGCATAGGGCTGGGCTTATATACAGTAGGTTTTAAAGTTAATTGTGGAGTACTGTATATAACAAGTGAAGGAGCCCAATAAGTAGGACTGGTGGGCCTGGTAGGGGTTATCTGAGCTGAGAATGGATCGGGGGGTGGAGAAGGGGCTGTGTGTAATAGGCCAGGGGAAACTGTCATGGACAAAGCTGAGTGGTCCTTCTGGTGGGAGTTTTTGGGAGTTGCGCTGTGAACTTGTCTATGTTTGTTTTGTGTTTTGATACATGAGGTATTGTTTTTTTAATTCATGAACTGTGTAACCTCTGTATTATGTAGGTACCGAAATGTAACTATGTGTATTGTCGTGTTTTATATGGAAAATTAAATAAAAACGCAATTAAAAAAGAGTGAGGACGTAGTGTTGGGACACGATTTAACTGTTCATGCTCCCCATGCTGTCTCTGCTCTCCTAAATTCTGCCCAAACACGTCATGTGTCCTCAGCACGGTTCACTAAGTGGGAACTGGCGCTGATGGCCCCAGTAAATATTACCATCAAAAGATGCAACACACTAAACCCAGCCACATTCCTTCCTCATGTGCCCTCCAAGGCACAAAGGGTGGAGGGTGATGGGAATGTTGCTGAATATGGTAAAGCAGAGTTTAGTGAGGGTGAGGACAAACATGATTGCATGACCTATCTGAATCAGACCTTCACAGCACGTCCTGACATAAGCGACAGCCCATTAAGTGAGGTAGACATAACCTTATTCACAGATGGTAGCTGTCATAGACAGACGGACACGGGAGAGCTGTGCACAGGCTACGCAGTAGTAGATGGAGAAGGTATTGTGGAAGCTGAACCCTTGGGACCACCTCACTCAGCACAAGTAGCGGAACTGGTGGCACTGACCAGAGCATGTGAACTGGCCCAGGGAAAAGCAGTTAACATATATACCGACTCCAGATATGCTTTCGGAGTAGTGCATGATTTTGGAGCCCTATGGCGCCTCCGAAATTTCATGACGGCGGCTGGCACACCAGTGGCGCATGCGATATACATTAGGAGACTTCTGGGAGCTATTCAGCTTCCAGACAGAGTGGCTGTTATCAAGTGCAAAGCTCATACATCAGAGAAGGACCCGGTGTCACTTGGTAACAGCCGCGCTGATGAGGCAGCGAAAAGGGCCGCATGCCCTGTAAATATTTTCACCCATCCTACCAACCTTTGTACACTGAACATGGTATCCACATCCAAACTGATAGACATGCAGAATTTGTGTTCCCCACAGGAAAGAGCAGTATGGAAGTCGAAGGGATGTGGCCAAGAGTCTACCGGACTTTGGAGAGATGGACACGGGAAACCAGTAGCCCCCAGGGCATACCTTCCTAGTCTAGCCGAGGCGGCCCATGGGCTGACACATCTTGGGAAGGAAGGTATGTGCAAGCTGGTAAAGGCCTACTGGTGTGCACCAGGGTTCGCTTCTCAAGCAGGTAGAGTGGCAATGTCATGCCTCACCTGTTTGAGGAAGAACGTTGGAAAAGCCATCCCAACAGAGCCATCCCACATCCCTCCTACAGTTACCACCCTGTAGAAATTTGAAATATGTATTAGTTTGCGTTGACATGTTTTCCAGCTGGGTGGAGGCTTTCCCCGCTGCCTCCAACACTGCTACATTTACAGCAAAGAAAATATGTCAGGAGTTTGTCTGTAGATATGGTATCCCAAAGGTCATTGAGAGTGACAGAGGCACTCATTTCACAGGAGAGGTCTTCCAAATCATGTGTAAACTCCTGGGGATTAATAGTAAACTTCATACTCCATATCGTCCCCAGGCGAGCGCCAAAGTTGAGAGAATGAATGGTACTATTAAGAACAAATTGGGTAAAGTTATGGCTGAAACAGGGTTGTTATGGCCAGAGGCACTGCCTATTGTGTTGTATAGCATTAGGACCACTCCCAGGACTCCGCTCAACTTGTCCCCCTTCGAGATATTGTTTGGTCGGCAGCCACACATCATGATAGACCCACAGGATGATCTCAAATGTAACAATGAGCTAACTGTACAGTATATCCTAAAGCTAAACAAACAGCTAAGGGAGCAACAAAAGCAGCTGAATTTACTGAACCCTGATATGCCTACCGAGAATTGTCATAATCTTAAACCAGGAGACTTTGTTATGATCCGAAATTTTTTACGCTCAGGTTGTTTGATAGACCGTTGGGAAGGACCGTACCAAGTTTTGTTGACCAGCACTACATCAATTAAAGTCGCAGAGAGAGAGACTTGGATACATTCGTCCCACTGCAAGAAAGCCAGTAACCCAGAATCCCAGTGTGCAGAGAGCGAAAGAGAAGAAGTGTCGCTAGAAGCATTGTTTCAGGAACACTGAGAAGCAGCCAAGGTCGAGCAACCTGAGCGAACAAAGGTCCAAGAGCAGAGCAAAATAAAAGTCTCCTGGGTAGAGATGATGGAAGGACTCCAAGCAACAGGTTCACAGTTATGCATATATTTCTTTGTTTTCTTTCTGTGTTCTTTTCTTCATCCCAAGATACTCGGTGGCTGCCACATTCTAGAGCGATCGGAGCGGAGTTCTGACAGTGTAATAATGGACCCAGATATGGGTGAGGTAGAATCCCTAAACCAGCTTGACACTTTGCCCATGACAGGAGAAGGTAAAAGGTATGAGGGAAACGTAGTTCAAGGGCTATGTGATGAGTTATTGTCTGGTGAGTACTGTGTCTGTAGATATTGTCAACCTAAAATGGAAGAAGAATGCATCCAGCGATGTCAGTCGACAAGTAAGGCAACTACAGGCCGACATCCTTTGAGTGATTACCACTCACTAGTGGGTAAGGTCTTAAACCAAACAGAATGCTGGGTGTGTTCACAAGTGTTACATAAAAGGAGTAGTGTAGGCCTAGTCCCATGCCCGCTTAATATTTCAGAGATAAGCGTATTAAATAAGGGGAGGCCATTGGATAAGAGATACCTGTATACCAGGTCCCCTAGTCTTAGATTACACCCATACCAAGTGGATAAATCCCTTGTATGTATGAACTTCTCGAGTTCCAGAGCGATTGGTACTTGGGAAGTGACATGGCATAACCAGACAATAACTTACTCCCAGCATCCAGATGGAGAGCCTATTGATAAAGAATTGTTGTTAAAAATCCGAACCAGTGGGAGACACTATAAATATGTCTACACGGTGAAGAAAAGTAAAATGATGGCCGGCAGAGTATCAGCCGGCTACTGTAATATGACCCTACAGCCAGAAACTTGTGAGGAACAAGTCAGGGAGCAGGGGACGGGAATGTTCTTATGGATAATGTGTGACAAGATCATGAAATACTCTGTCCCTTATTTTCTCCCTGACGATGTTTATTATATTTGTGGTAGAAGGGCGTACAAATGGCTCTCCATGAACTACGTTGGAATTTGTTACCTAGGCAGAGTGTTACCTGAAGTGATGACCCTCACCCATGATGAGATGGTGAGCATACACAGAGGCATACCTCCTCCTTACACTCATACCCATTATGATCAAATCCATAAAAGGGATTTAACAATCAGGAAAGAACCCCTAGCTTCTGAGATGATACACGAGTCATTCGGTATCCAACTTCTCATTGCATTAGATATCACCCATACCGCCAGAGGAGTCATAAATTTTAAGTATATACAAGCATTAGCCAGCTTGGTAGATAACATCACTGAGATTTATGATGACACCTTTAGATACACTGGGAAGGAGTTGCAAGCATATAAAAGAGAGCTAGTCCAACATCGGATGGTGCTGAACTATCTGACAGCTATGACAGGAGGATATTGTGTCACCCTCTCTACACAGTTTGGGGTGAAATGTTGTACATATATCACCAACAATACTGAAGACCCAGAAGAAATCATCGATCATCGGATGGATGAGATTCTTCAGCTTAAATGGGAATTTAGAAGGGAACATAATATCAGCCTGGCAGAAATAGGTAACAAAGTTAGTGAATGGACCTCCTGGTTGAATCCAATGCACTGGTTCTCTGGTTTAGGAGAATGGGCGCAAGGGATCATAGCTAGCATAGGAAAACTCCTTCTCTGTATCGGTGGTGCCATCATAGTCTTTGTGCTATTGTTCAAATGTTTAAAGGTGGTGACCCGGGGAAAAGCAAAACGTACCGAAATCATGAGTGTAAGAACGAGAGATACAGAGGAAGACCAGGGTTTGGTGTATGACCCTAGAATTGAAACCACCTCCCTTTAAAGAAACCATATTTGTGAACGTGTATATGTTGTAACCACCCTTGTTTTTATTTTTATCCCAAAATTGTACATTATCCTTCGTGACCCTGAGTAGATTGTTCGATAAATGCGGCCCATCGTTTATCCGTGATCCTGGATCGGCCAAGAGCAGATGGTTTACTCCCCTTATATGTTTATTTCATGGATCCCAATTTCTTTGTTAGGATTATGAATTTCTGTATTGTCGTGTAAAATGTTTTTTTTATGCAACAGTTTTATATTTACTGTTAAAGGGTGGACTATGGAAGTCGAGTTACACACACGCCATTTTAGGATAGTATGGCCGCCATTTTGGTTCGCAGAGTTGCGCAAATAAAGTTTCCATACCCGAGTATGTGTGACAAAGTGGACCAGAAGAGTAGCCATACTATCACACATAAATTCATAATAACACACTTACACTAAATGAAATATAGTTAAAGGTTTAGAACGCCACACATAGCTTAGTTAGCCCTGCACACATCTGTCTGTATCATGTTTAGTATCGTTCCGTTCTGTTCATTGTGCGAAGTATTCCGGTCATTGCGAATATTTCGCAATATACACGGCTCGATAGTTATGGACATAATCCATATTCCAGGGACAGTTTCTGTTGAAAGAATGTAACAAAGGAATCTAGATGAAACCAGTTCTTATCACTGCTGACGCCGAAACCACCAAACAAAGGACTCTTAAAATTCACTCCCCTGGACCTAGCCAAACCAGGAGTATCATCTTACCCCCCAATCACAGCTGACCTGACATACGACCTCTGACCAATGAGAACGGCCTTTGACCTCCCCTTTCTGACCCTATAAGATAGGCGACCCTGAGCAGCAAAAGCTCTCTTCGGCACATCTACCTTTCCCTGACTATCTACCGGACTATAGTTCATCCCTGAACGATAGTGAGCTCTGACCGGACTGCGCTTCGCATATTTGATGAGAACGGTAACGGTTGCATTAACGGTATTTATTCTTATTGTATTGATTGGCTGATTGTGTCTTGTATCTGTTTTCTTTCCCCCTAGCAGAGTCTGTTTAGTATTCATTGTTAGTATATTGTATCACTTGTTATACCTGTTTATTCTTATTTCTGTAACCCCCTTTTGTCCATTAGGGACTTAAATACAACCTTTTTACGGAGTTCTTATCTCCTTATTTCTATACAGTGGTCGTGTCTGTTTATTCACATAATAGCGATAAGGTATATTACGGACACCGTCCGATAAGGTATATTCGCAGATTAGAGACAAAGTACTGCGAAGGAATCTCTGATTAAGGTATTGGTTCTTGGTGTACATAATACAATAAAAGGTACGCTACGCTTTGTTCGCACATAGTTAGGTATAAAGGGTACGTTGGTTGCGGACTTATTACGTAACCTGCGCTTTTCCCTTATTGTCTCTCTGGTCATATTTAACCGCCATTAACAGCCTGCTTCTATATATTAAATATTAATTTCTCCGAATGAATAGGATGTAGTCTACTCCTTCATACTTGCTATGTGATGTCTCGTGTGGTTGTTGTCAGAACTTGGGATATACTACTCGCTTTGTCATTATTTCCATTTACTATAGTACAATTGACTATTCGTACCTTTCCTCTTTATCCGCTGCTTTTGGAGACATGGATGGTGTAATGGTTAGCATCAGTGGCGTAACTATAGCCCCGCAGCCCTCGCGGTGGCGGAGATGCGATGAGGGGCTGTGGGCGCCGATCTGCGGGGCTATAGTTACAACTATATATAACAACCCCCTTACCCCTCCGCATGTCGCCGCCAGCGCCGCAGCATTCAGGGTCCCGGCCGCAGCGCAGATCTTGTCCAGGCTCCGTCTCCTCCTGCAGTACTTCTAATGAAAAATAACTATCAGAAAATGGCTGCCCCCTAACAGCAGACAGTTTTTTGGGATGCTAGAGGAAACGGTCTGCTGTTAGGGGGCAGTCATTTTGTGATGGTCATTATAGAACTGCAGAAGGAGACGGAGCCGGCTGCAGGACTCTGAATGCGGCGGCGGCACGTGGAGGGGTAAGGGGGGTTTTAACATTACTTGGGAAGGTGGGTGGGAGGGCAAGGGGGAGGGGGGGGGGCGGCGCTGCCGATATCGGCAGGGGGGGCGCTCAAATTCTAGTTACGCCACTGGTTAGCATTACTGCCTCACAGCACTGAGGTCATGGGTTCTATCCCCACCATGTGTTATATATACGGGGCAGTACGGACGGTGTAATGGTTAGCATTACTGCCTCACAGCACTGAGGACATGGGTTCTATTCCCACCATGTGTTATATATACGGGGCAGTACGGACGGTGTACTGGTTAGCATTACGGCCTCACAGCACTGAGGTCATGGGTTCGATTCCCACCATGCGTTGTATATACGGGGCAGTACGGACGGTGTAATGGTTAGCATTACTGCCTCACAGCACTGAGGTCATGGGTTCTATCCCCACCATGTGTTATATATACGGGGCAGTACGGATGGTGTAATGGGGGCATTATTGCCTCACAGCGCTGAGGTCATGGGTTCTATTCCCACCATGTGTTATATATACGGGGCAGTACGGATGGTGTAATGGTTAGCATTACTGCCTCACAGCACAGAGGTCATGGGTTCTATTCCCACCATGTGTTATATATACAGGGCAGTACGGACGGTGTAATGGTTACATTACTGCCTCACAGCGCTGAGGTCATGGGATCTATTCCCACCATGTGTTATATATATGGGGCATCACGGATGGTGTGGTGGTTAGCATTACTGCCTCACAGCGCTGCCTCACCAGAGATGGTCGCTGATGAAAAAGAAACTGCCGGGGGGAGCCCGGCAGTGGTAATCAGCTGGTCGCAGGAGCATGTTCCTGCGACCAGCGATCACTACAGGGGCAAAAACGGGAGCGCGCACCCGGCGATATATCGCCGGTGCACACTCCCATTGTGGGCAATATGGTCGCTCAGCGACCATATTTCCCGCGATTTTGCACTTAATCGCCCCCGTGTGTACGCACCTTTAGTACATAAACCCCACAGTTCCTGCCAATTTTCAGAACATACACACCCTTGCAAAATGAGTGTTACATTCGCATCATAAAGGGAGTCCTAAATTGCATTTGCCAATCATGTTTGTACATGACTGTACCGTAATCAGGTGCACAGTCCCATTTTTCAATGTACGCCTTTGCACCGGCCCTGGTCACATATAACGTCAATGTTCATTGGGATTATTTGCTACTACTTGTACTTGGAAATCCCAAAAACTGCTTCTCTCCAGCTCTGCAGAAGCTGCCGGGGGAGGGGGTGCGATGGTAGATGGCTGTCGGTGCAGGTATGTGGGCTTGCGTCTTCAGCACCCGGGATTATGTAAAAGCCAGGGGTGGATTAAGCATTTGGGGGGCCCGGGTCACTTTTAACAAGGGGGCCCCCTCCCACTTGTTATTACTGGCCAAAAACTGCAGGAGAATATTACAATGTCAAAACACAGCGTAAAAGGCAGTATAAACTTGGTCAATGGGTAACTCTGTAGGAGAGGCAGCTCAGAACTGCCTCTGTTTAAAAACTCTCCCATGACGAGGCCGCTGCTGCTGCTGTCTTCCATGGGCCTGAGAAGCATGTGACATGAGCTCCAGCAATCAGAGCTCAGCACAAGCTTTTGAGCCTCTGACCTCTTGTGCAAAGTCTCGTGTATCAACTCCCAGTAATGCATTGCACACTTAATCATTGTCACATTGGCAGATAGGTGAAGCTGCAGCACTACCCCACTCCCATGCAAAAACCTTTAGCTAAAAAATATATATATATATATATATATATATATATATATATATATATATATATATATCTTTTTAAATAAATGCTGACCACAGGGGGCCCTATAGAGGGGGGCCCAGAGGTACTGACCCCCTGAGCCCCCTTCCCCCTTAATCTGGCCCTAGTGACAGCCAGTGCATCCTCCAACTAGAGGATGGTATGCAGTATGGTACCCTGTGTAATATAGACTTGTGAATCTATGCCAGGCCCCGCCACGTCAAATCCAGGGGGATTCACTTTTTTCTTCAGGGCAGCGGGAGACTCCACAGTAAACCAGGAGTCTCCCGAGGGACACAGGAGGGTAGGCAGCTATGCTTGGCAGTTGGTGTGGACCATGAATTTTGGACCTCTGCAGCCACACACCTGGGGCCAGATTCTCTAAGCTTCAAAGGTGATACAATGGAGAGTGATAAACTATAAACCAATCAGCTCTTGTCTGACATTTTTCAAACACAGTCTGTGACATGGCAGGTAGGAGCTGATTGACTGGCTGTTTATCACTCTCCATTTTATCACTTTTGAAGCTTGGAGAATCTGGCCCCTGGATCTTACACTGAATTTAACACACCTGGGTGCCCATTTATCAACGAGTGACAAAACTTGTTGCAAATGAAAAAAATCATTGCATACGATCAATGACAGTTAGGTGCTGATTGGTTGGAGAACCATTTATCATATGCAATGAGTTTTATCACTCACAAGTTTTATCACTCATTGATAAATAAGCCCCTTATTTAGGATTTAATTATAAGGAGGTGCTGAGAGCGTAGATGTCTGATTACGGTACATTACATCTTGTGAACATTTTCTATCTGAATAATGGACGAGCTTTTCTCCAGACTAACAGACAGCAGCAGCATTGCTTGGCCTTATGGACCTTGTACCCATGTCAGTGATGTTACTGCCTCGCCACGCGTCATTTCACCATATTATAACTTATGACCACAACTCATGACTACAGCATGTCAGAATCACATGACCCAGGTGTTTGACCCTGACCTGATAGAACGATAATCACATTACCATAATTACTGTACATACCTGTATTACAGCACAGTATGCATGTTGCTGATCTTTAGAACTTACAATCTAGGTCACGAGGATTGTCAGAAGTACAGAAAGCGGGAACTTTATGTTATTTTTGGGTTTTGTGGACAGGAAGTTTAATGTACAGTGGTTACACTATTTCAGTGCTTCAGCCATGTGTGGGGAAACACCCCCCACTGTATACATGTAGTCTACGCACAGCTCATGTTTAGGGATTCTGTATATACAGTATTGTGACTAGGAATCACATACACTGGATGTAGATGAAGTCTGGGTCTTTATTTTGTAGCAGGTAAACAGCAGTCCAGGCTAACAGCTCGGAAAACAAGGTTACAGCATTGCATGGTTTTTCACAGGATACCCTCGTCCAAAGCACCTACTGTAATATTACATTACCGGCCTATCACACAGCTGCTTTTCAGCATTGGGAGCAATGACCTCCTGCTGTGGACACACATATAACAGGAAGCAACAGGTGCTGCTAATCAGCCAAACCTTTATCACACCAGTTTAGGAAATCTAAACGGACTCTGAGGATCCCTGGGTTATGGAACAATGCAAGGGATAAAGTGTCTGGGGGGGGGGGGGGGGTGTTAAATGAGTCCTACCCCCTGTACTGGTGAGGTGGAAGTAGTTGGATGCCATCACTATCGGTACCAACATTTCTGCTTGCTGACTCCTGCGGTGTTGAACCAAAATATGTGACAAGTGTCCAATTTGAGCAATGAAACAGAACTTTATGCATCGGTGTCAGTACTTGAGTCGGGTTTAGCCAGTTTATTCAGATAGACCTGGTGCTTTTGGGGTCCTTAAAAATAATGGGCACCAATCAGAGCAACAATGAAATAGTTCCAACGGTACCCATTACCACACACCCTCATATTTATACTTATAGTACTTTTCCGGAGTCCCACATCATCGGTGCTGAATAACAGCAGAAAACACAGGGACAATGGCACTGCAGCCATTTTCCCGGTGACTTGCACATGCTCAGTACATACTTCCCAACTTTGGAGGAGGCGAAGGCGGGACGACTTGCTGCGTGGCCTAATTTCGGGGGCGTGGCCTATACTCGCGGCTCTCCTGCGAGGCCACACCCCATTTTGACGATATGGGGGCATGACCCAGAGACTCTGTGAGCCTCTAGCCATGCCCCCAGCCCCCTGGCTGCGGGAATAGACGCTGTGTGCATGCGCACAGCGTTTATTCCCCCCTGTTTAGCAGCCGACAGGGGGTACTCCCAACATCCCCCCTCATCGCGGGACACTGCCGGCCGCGTGAGGGACAGCGGGACAGGCCCTGAAAATCGGGACTGTCCCGCTAAAATCGGGACTGTTGGGAGGTATGTCAGTACAGAAGTCCTCAGTACTAAAAGCAGGCATGTCATGGCCGTTTTCAGGGCTTGTACGTGTTTATGGTTGTGAGCTGGTACTTGCAACAACATGGTGCAAGTCGCTAATGCTGTGTCCAGTCTGCGTAGCCGTAGGCCAAGCATGTCCAAACTGTGGTCCTCCAGCTGTTGTGAAACGACACATCCCAGCATGCCTTGCCATAGGTTTAGCATCCCCTAATAGCAAAAGTGTGGCAAGGCATGATGGGACTTGTAGTTTCACAACAGCTGGAGGGCCACAGTGTGGACATGCCTGCCTTAGACCAAACTTTAGCCCAATTCTCCACATTTTTGTGTGTAGGCTGCACATGTCTACAGTTATAAATGAGCTTGCGACAGTTCCTCTGCCCCTGTTACATCTGCCCCACCTGCAGTGCACAGGGTTTTCCCTGTTTTGAGAACCAATGTGCCTGGCAATCAGGTCTATAGGCCCCTAGTGAGGTATGACATATCAGGTTTTAAGGATAGCTATAGTTAAGCACAGGTGATTTAAGTAGAACCTCAGTCAGTTTGATCATCTCAGTGTTTCTGAAAACTTGCTCCTCAGGGTCACAAACAGCTTGTGTTATGCGGGTCACCCGGCAGGTGCGGGTTGGGATCATTTGGTCTACAGAATGATGGTCGACAGTCATTAGGTTGACATGGGAAAAGGTCGACATTGGTCAAGGTCGACATGGGAAAAGGTCGAAAGGTCATTAGTTAGACAGGTCACTAGTTCGACAATGTCTATATCGACAGCCAAAAGGTCGACATGAGGGTTTTCACAGTTTTTTTACCTGAATGTCAACACAGTCGACATGGACACAGTTTCAAGTGCACCGCATCACTCGCTGCGCTCGCAATGCGTCGGGCACGGTGCCTCGCTGCGCTTGACACACTATTTTATTCTTCCACCACGCCCTAGTGGATGGTAGGGCATGAAATACCGCCTGTCGGCACATGTCGGCTCAAAAAAACAGTGAAAAACCCCATGTCTACCTTTTGACTGTCGACCTAGACACTGTCGAATTAATGACCTGTCGAACTAATGACCTGTCAAACTAATGACCTTTGACCTTTTCCCATGTCGACCTATACCCATGTCGACCTAATGGTTTTGACCTAATGAATGTCGACCATCATGTTGTAGACCTAATGACCGCATCCCGCAGGCGCACAGGTGTACTCATTATTTGCTGACACATTCTAAAAGATCCACAAGTAAAGTTAATTATTTTAGTATCAATTCTGTGAGACTTGGAAAACATGAACAGTTTGAGAACCCGTGGATTATACCATCTGTGCTCGATCATGGATACCCATAAAACCTTACAGTTCACCTGTTCAGTATCCTCACCAATAGTCCAATGGGTTTACTGGCACACATAGAGTGGCGGGTTGGGCTAGGGGGCAGGGTGCCATGTGCCCCCCCCGGGCCACTTGGTTACCTAGTGTCTTTGGCCGCCGCCACTATATACAAGAAGGGCCCTGGTGGTCCAGTGTGCCGCCGCCCCTCCAAAAATGGCCACCGCCTACAAGGAGACAGACACTAGAGGTACTTCCAAACCTCTAGTGTCTGTCAAAGAATAACAGAGCGTCCAGCGCTACCTGGAAGTGCGGATTCCTTTTCGGGCCAGTGTTCTGTACTTGCCCTGTAGGCTAAAAGTTGCCAGTCAGCCCCTGCATACATGTGTCACCAAGGGCGAAGGAGCTCAGTATTTCCCCGACCCATCCTGAGTAAGCCCCTACAATTTAGTCTCAACGAGAAAGAAACTACCTCCCAACAGCTTTCACTATCCCAGATGATACCTAAACCGAGCTGTTTAAACTGTGATGTTCCTGCTCAGTTATGAGAACCACAATAAGCCAGAAACTAGATAAGGAGTATAGGAACGGTGCGATATGAGCTACCAATTTGGACTACATAGTAAAAATACAGTAGGTAGCATACATGGCACATATCGCACCGTGTGTATACAGCTTGCCATGCTGAGGTGTGCCCCCGTGGAATCGGCAGGTCTATTTTAAAGAAAAACTCATGTCAACCTTTTCATGTTAGTCTATAGGAGCCCATATACGGTCCGTTGTGTATGGCTCCATTCTGTACTATGTGATGCGCGCTCCCGCGCATCACATAGTACCGTACAAAAAGTATGTGCTGCACATACTTTTTGTACTAGCTATACATCGGATCGGATCGCAGTGCATGCACTAGGGATGCGATCCGATCCGATGTGTGCTGTTTAAGCACACAACGGATCCGATTAACGGACCGTGTATGGGGGGCTTATTACATGTTGACCTTTTGCATACCCTCCAACATGACCCATTGCATTCGGTACACAATGCTCTGCTCCTGGACTTCCCTGGTAATGTAGGATTGCCATCACCTGTGTGGAGCTAGGTAATTGACGAGATGGTGTTTCACCACATGTGCCGGCAATCCTACATTACCAGCGAAGTCCAGGAGCAGAGCATTGTGTACCGAATGCAATGGGTCATGTTGGAGGGTATGCTTTTGGGGATGACCTATTGACTGTCTATCTGGAACAGTGGTTCCCAACACTGGTCCTTAAGTACCCCCAACAGTGCATCTTTTCCAGGTCACCCGGCAGGTGCACAGGTGCACTCATTATTCAGACCCATTTTAAAAGATCCACAGGTGGAGCTAAGTATTTTACTCTTGATTCTTTGTGTAGACCTGGAAAATGTGCACTGTTGGGGGTACTTGTGGACCAGGGTTTGGAACCACTGATCTAGACACTGTAGATCAGTGGTTCTCAAACTCGGTCCACAGGACCCCACACAGTTCATGTTTTCCAGGTCACCTGACACATTTTAAAGATCCACAGGTGGGGCTAATTATTTCACTTGATTTTGTGAAGAGACCTGGAAAACATGCAGTGTGTGGGGTCATGAGGACCGACTTTGAGAACGTGTGCTGTAGATTTATCACCCGAAACCATGTACACAGGTGCAGTCATTACTGTCACATTACCAGACCACCCAGCTGGGGCACAGGTGCAGTCATTACTAACTGTCACATTACCAGACCACCTAACTGGGGCACAGGTCCAGTCATTACTGTCACATTACCAGACCACCTAACTGGTGCACAGGTCCAGTCATTACTGTCACATTACCAGACCACCTAACTGGTGCACAGGTGAAGTCATTACTGTCCCATTACCAGACCACCTAGCTGGGGCACAGGTGCAGTCATTACTAACTGTCACATTACCAGACCACCTAACTGGGGCACAGGTCCAGTCATTACTGTCACATTACCAGACCACGTAGCTGATATACAGGTCCAGTCATTACTGTCACTATACCAGACCACCTAACTGGTGCATAGTTGCAGTCTTTACTGTCACATTACTAGACCATCTAGTTGAAGCACAGGTGCAGTCATTACTGTCACATTACCAATCCATCTAGCTGGTGCACAGGTGCAGTCATTACTAACTGTCACATTACCAGACCATCTAGCTGGTACACAGGTGCAGTCATTACTAACTGTCAAGTGTCCAAGACCACCTAGATGGTGCACATATGCAGTCATTACTTACTGCCACATTACCAGACAACCTAGCTGGTGCACAGGTGCAGTCATTACTGTCACATTACCAGATCACCTAGCTGGGGCACAGGTGCAGTCATTACTGTCACAATGACAGATCACCTAGCTGGAGTACAGGTGTAATCATTACTAACTGTCACATTTTCAATCATGTGCTACATTTATTCCTAACTGACACTTTCTACAGATCCATAGGTGGCCTGGACTGTTGGTAGATTTCAAGGACCGGAGACCAAAGGGAAACCAATGTTGTAGTCGACAGTCATAGGTCATACCTCCCAACATGACCCTATCCAGGAGGGACAATCTACTCTGCTCCTGCACTTCCCTCTTGATTTTGATTGCCATCACCTGTGGAGATGGCAATCATACAATAAGAGGAAAGTCCAGCAGCAGAGTAGATTGTCCCTCCTGGCATGTTGGGAGGTATGCATAGGTTGACACCAAATGGTTGACAGAAACAAAAGGCTGACATGGAGATGGTCAACGTATGCAAAGGACAACCTGAGTTTTTCATGTTTTTGTTGTGTCAATTTGTAGATTTCATCACACGGACCCCAAATTAGTGTAACGCTTTTCTCGCCCCACTTCAGGCACATTACCGATCCCAGTAAGTAAAAAAAAAAAGAGAAAAATTTCCAAAAAAGCTCCCTCATGTCGTCCTTTTCACATGTCGACCATTGCCAAGTTGAACTATTTGCTGGTGTCGACCTTTTGCCTTTATGTCGACATTGTGCATGTTGACCATATTTTGTCGACCTATTGACTGCGGACTTATCGACCAGATAGATAGAATGAGGAATGAGAACAATAGTGAGAATAATAGTGTATTTGTTGTGCTGGGGGCACCAGCAGTGTCACCGGCCTATTGCACAACATGAATGTATCTTCAATGGACAGGAGCTCAGAGGAAATGATGCTTCTACTCAGCTGCTGCACAATGAGCATTACCAGGAGTGGGAGTGGGGAGGGAGCATGTGACTGCTGGGATTAGTGGTCACATGTGTGGGACTGGGCTTATTAGTGGGAGGTGCAGCTGCTCTCCCACACACTGCCCAGGACTGCCTCAGTGTGTGCAGTCACAGGACCTGAGTCTAGCAGCAGAAGGATCAGCAGCACCATGGGTCTGGGAGTATTCACGTCCAAGAGTTTCCTCATCCTGCTCAGCCTGGTGTTTGTGGTGAGTCTCCCTAGTATTGTTATTAGACAATGGAAGTACTGTATTAAGTGTACAAAGTAAGTTAATTGGAATCTGTGCCATTCTCTGGCTGGCTCAGTGGGTAGGGACCTCAGCCGCTGCGTAGCTACTCCCAGTGGTATTATCCTTTTCTAATAAAAAGCTAATGCTGCTCCTCAACTCTATGGGGGGAATTCAAGTGTTTTGTGTGCCGGTGGTCGCTAGTTGGTGCCTGCCTGGATGTCCACAGCTGCTGTAGCTGACAATATTATTATGATTTGTCATTTTGATGGGCTATAAACTATTTGGGTACAATCACCCACATGCCCATTCTATCCCCTCTCAGAGGGGGCAGCCACAGGGGCACTGCCAATGTTATGTTGTAACCTGAGGCTTCCCATTAGCAGTATTCTCACTGTATAACTTCTGTTTTAGTAAATACTAGTTTGAGTAGACTTATTACAGCTGTTGGGTACCCTGGAAGTGTTACTTGGCATCTTGGCCTTTGCCCCGCTGTTACATCTGCCATATCCTTACTGAACTGTAGTTCTTGGTGTGCCCAGGTACTGGATGTGGTCATGTGACTACAGAATGCACTCTCTCCTTTGTCTGTGAGTGGTGGGTGCTCGGCCTGCCTGCAGTCTGTGTATCCCTCCCCTAACCCCCCCCCCCCCCCCCCCCTTTTCTGTCATGTGCAGAGCTAGCTGGCTGCTACAGAAGTCCTGCTGTGTACAGGGGGGTACAAGGTGCACACCGCAATGGGCTGGATGCAGCAAGCATCGAAACATGGCTTGCAATGCCTCTAGTCACAGGCTTCTATTGGGCAATGACTGTGGTGGAGCTTGTGAGTGGTTGGCCTAAGTGCAAAAATAAAATTCCACCTAAAAGTTCCGGATATGCCACAGCAGTGGGCCCCTTAATCCTCGCGGGCCTAGTGAAATGCATCGGTGGTAGTTCCATCTCTGGGAAATGCTGTTCTAGAGGGGGCACTGCCCACTACACCCAAGCCCCAGAGTTTATGGTGTGCACAGTATGTTGAATGCCCATCCTCAGGGCTAGGGTAGGGAGTTAAACTGAAGAGTAGGCCGGAGGAAGTGTTAACCCTTTCAGTAAAGTGTATGAAATGTGGTGATAGACTTTCTCTGGAGGATAGTGCAGTTTCCAAACTGTCACCTTTTTTTACAGTGCAGGTTTTCAGGCTATCCATGCTTGAGCAGAGGTGACATGTTCCATAATTCAATCAATTTGGCTTGACCGTAATGGTGGGGTTTGGGAAACACTCACTAATTAATAGGCTGTAAATTTGGATCCTGATCGCTATAATTGTAGTCTTCCCAAATTAAGTCCTCAGGGCATCCGACAGTAGGGGAGGGGCTTATTCAGGGTTCGATTTATTAAACTTGATGAAGTATAAACTGTCTGGTTTTTATCACTGGCCAATCAGCTCCTACCTTTCATTTTTCAAACCAAGCCTGTAACTTCACAGGTAGGAGCTGATTGGCCGACGATAAAAAACAGTTTATCACTTCACCAAGCTTAATAAATCTGCCCCTCAGTGCTAATTTTATAGGGTCACATTTTTGGTCTTCTGACCATTTAGCGTTCTCGTTCCATAATTCATTTAATTAATGCAGATTTTTTTTCCAAACGCTGCTGCTCCAGTCCAAGTTTTAAACCTATCAATGCTTGAGTCCAGATGGTTAAATCAAACATTTTAATATCCACCTGTGCTTAAGAATGGATAGCCTTAAGACCTAAAGCTAATGGTGGTGTTCAGGAAACTCTGTACTAGTGTCAGGGCACCGCTATGTAATTCATATTAATTATTCATAGCATTAACAAAGTGGGCGGGCATAGACAAACCTGTAACCAATCAGATTGGTCCTAGCAGTAGGAGAGGAGAAGGTGGTGACCAGCCTGTACAAGAAGGCCACATTATAGAAAGTGTAGATAACCCCAACCACTAAATGCTAGTTGGATACACTGTTGCATCTGATCTAAATCAGCACTACTATGCCTGCAGGGACCGAACAGATTACACTCGCATTGGCCCCAAAGGACAAAATACAACACACGCCCCCGTAGTAATAAACACTATGGCCTCCACAGTAATCAGATGCATAGGTACCACAAGTAACTTCACACCTTGCCCCACAGACTCCAGGCTGCACTGCCTTTATGGTGTCCTTTCTATCGGTGCTCTGCTTTATCATCTATAATGTGGATCGTTTTATCGCCCACACTTGGGTCGACGTGTATTTTTTTTGACCCGAAAGTCGACATGGACACAGTTGGAAGTCAACCGCAGCCCCTCACTTCGCTCACAATCCTTGGGGCACACTATTTTATTCTCCCACCCCGCCTTAGTGGATGGTAGGGCATGAAATACCGCCTGTCGGCTCAAAACAGTAAAAAAAAAAAATAACATGTTGACAGACACATGTCGACCATTTGACCGTAGATACTGGGGGGTTTATAAGGCAATTTCTGTGACCTATTTACACTGCTTCTGCTCCTGCATGATATCTATGTTCTATCCACCTGGTTTGTAAGTGAGCACAAGGCGTCATGTGACAGGACGATATGGGGAAGAGGGAAACGGGAAGCCGGAATGGGCTAAGTAGGGGGAAGGTTCATGGCACAACAAAAAGCATAAAGTAGAGAAGTGAGACCTGTGGCTGGCGAGGGCACGTCTATGTAAGATCTACATCCAGCAAGGCCGTCACTTATAGCTTCTTACTATGTGGTTCATGGTCAGTATCCTATGACAGAGTATATGACTGATGACAACAGTTCCTAAAATATGATTACATCACTCTGCACTGATCATGGGATAACTCCTCATTTAAATGATTTTTTTTTTTTTTTAACACAAGAAGCTGGTGCAAAACGCCCCTGCTGTCATAGTGCTTGACACCCTGTCTGATGTAGTGACCCGTTCTCCATAGCTTCAGCAGTAAATGATGAACAAGCCTGGCTACACTGGAAAGGGACTTTCCTGAGGCTAAGGGGGAGGTCTATCAAATCTTGGTGGTGTATAATTTGAGCAACTGATTGCTCCTATCATGTTACAGGTTGTGGAAGAAAAATTACTGGAGCCAGACTAGCTGGTATTTGCTAAATTCCCTCCCTTACGCTGGACCACAGGTTCTCAAACTCTGTCCTCAGGAACCCACACAGTGCATGTTTTGCAGGTCTCCTTAATCAGAAAGTGAAAGTGGTTCCACCTGTGGATCAATTAAAATGTCGATGAGTAATGAATGCACCTGCCGGGTGACCTGGAAAGCATGTAATGTGTGTGGGTCCTGAGGACTGATTTTGTTAACCTGTGATCTAGGCTTTTCGGTCTTCTAGACCTAGCCTCCAGAATGGTGATGGCATGGCCTATTTAGAGTCTAGAGCCTAGTTCATACACAAAATTTATAAAGTGTTCCACCAATAATGCCCTTACTGTAGAGAAGCCTTCCCTACTTAAGATGTTGGTGAGACCAGTTATATTTTATGTTGGATAGTGCGGTCATTCAGAGGACTAACTGACAATCTTTATATACCGGGCCTATCCCTGGAGATGAAGGATATCTGGTAAATAAGAGGGCACCAGGCATGTCTAAACTGCAGCTGTTGTGAAACTACACATCCCAGCATGCTTTGCCATAGTTTTAGCATTCTCTAATAGTAAGACTGTGGCAAAGCATGATGGTACTTGTAGATTCCCAACAGGTGGAGGTCCATGGTTTGGCTATGCCTGATTTACACCATGTAGGCTATGGGGGAGCTGTGATGTTGGTATATTAATTTAATTACTGGTTGTTCTGTGACAAACATTCAGCTACAATGTACCATATGATGTAGAACAAGACCTGGAACTTGATAAGCAGATATACTGGTGTATGAAGACCTTTACACTCATCAATGAAGGCTCTGGTTTGGTTTCCACCATGACCCTAACTGTTGGATTTGCTGCAGCAGGAACCTATGTAAATGGACAAATATTCTCTACCACCTTCATGTACTGATCTGGGTGTAGCCTAAAAAGCTGTTGGGGTTCACATTGTCCCTTACTATATTGATGTCACTGTATTCTTTTGTGTTTCAGGCAGCGGCGGCTGGATTGGGATATGTCGGCATTAAGGTTATTGTCACATACAAGGAATATGAAGCCTTCTTGGGAAACTCGTATGTGATGCTTCCGGCTATAATCGTCCTGTGCGTAGCTGTTGTCCTCCTAATTATTGGGCTGCTCGGCTGTTTCTCTACTATCCAAGAGTCCTGCTGCGGCCTGGGATGTGTGAGTACGGGGAGATCAGAGAATATATCTGCGCTGTAACTTCTCATTGTGTTGCGGAAGCCAAGCTGTAACATCTAAGATCTGTAACTCTCGCCAGCTACCTCTTTGTATGGGCTCGTATTTAATTACAACCTAAACTGTTGCCTTCTGTCTTCCAGTTCATGTTCCTGATATCTGTTATATTTGCTGCTGGAGTGGTTGCCCTCATATTAGGACTCGTATACAAAGATAAGGTGAGCGTGCTCAAGAACCTTTTTTCAGGAAAGTAGACCCCCCCCCCCTTCCCCCACGTCAGTGTAAACTGCAGAAGATTCAATAGCCAATGCATAGCCTTTATGGGATGTGTTGAACTGGTCTTACTAGTGCCCAGCAGGAAGCATTCTAGATTGGGCATGGCCAAACCAGTCCTTGATATCTACTAACAGTTCACATTTTCCAGACCACCTAGCTGGAGCACAGGTGAAGTCATTACTAATTCTCCCTTTTTAAACAGTTCCTAATAGCCATCACTCTCCACAGGTGTTCTGGGAAACGGGCCTGTTGGTAGCTCTTGAGGACCAGGTTTGCAGACACTTGCTCTAGATCAGGGGTAGCCAACTCCAGTCCTTGAGAGCTACAAACAGTTCACGTTTCCCAGCTCACCTCACAGGTGCTCTCATCACTGACACATTTTAAAAGATCCACAGGTGGAGCTAAATACTTCTCTTGTGATTTCCGTGAGGAGATATGGAAAACGTGCACTGTTGGTAGCTCTCGAGGGCTGGATTTGGCTACCCCTGGTCTAGATCTTCTGTAGCGCATACTTGACTCTTTAAGACCTTTCGTTGTGGGGATGCCAGGTGGGAGGCAGGGTTTCCTGCTAGTGACTGGATCTGGGAGGGTTGTTCACTGGTCTGGGAACACCATGATGCTTGTGGTGGTTGGTATAGTAGGTTAACACATTGTCCAGTCTGGAAACCCCCCCCCTGTATTTTGTACAAGTTACCATAGTGACTAAACGGTATCATACCCTGGTAGGAGTAGTACTTCGCCAGGAGGCTACCAGTAATGTTACTATGTAGTTAGTCTTGAGTCACCTGCTGTTTTTTAATAACTCCAAGGCAATGCTGTGCCTATTAAGGAAGAGGGGGGGGGGGGGGTCCCTTTTTGCAGCATTTTACTAATGAAAGACCAGCATATAGCTTGCGTCAGCACAGAACTCGGCCATGTTCCACTGGCCTGGTAAATCTGTTTTTAATGGCCGACGAAGGTGTCCATACACTAGGTCAGGCATGTCCAACCTGTGGCCCTCCAGCTGTTGTGACACTACGCATCCCAGCATGCCTTGCAGTAGTTTCAGCACTCACTAACATAAATTGGCAAGGCATGATGGGACTTGTAGTTTCGCAACAGCTGGAGGGCCATAGTTTGGACACGCCTGTACTAGGTAACTGACCCAGTATCTGGTTAGTCTATGGATGCAATTGGGCATGAAGAACCTCATGTCTGACAGGTGTGGTGGTTGGTGTTGATACTGCCAAGCTTATCTGACCCTCTAAGGCAGGCTTTCCCAACCACGGTCCTCAAGGCACACCAACAGTGCAGGTTTTAGTGATATCCAGGCTTCAGCACAGATGGTTTAATCAGAATCCCTCAGATACTAATTAGGTCACCTGTGCTCAAGCCTGGATATCTACAAAACCTGCACTGTTGGTGTGCCTTGAGGACCGTGGTTGGGAAAGCCTGCTCTAAGGTAACGTCTGTGTTGTGACTTGTCTCATCTGTAATGAGAAATACTGTTTGTTTTTTTTGCCAATTAAACTTTTTTCCTGTTTACATTTAATCCTTCTGATCTAGATCAATCCAGTATTACAGAAAAATATGGGAGACTTGTACACAAAGTACGACGGGAAGAATGTGGAGAGCTCCGCTGTGGATTTCATCCAGGAAGAGGTATTGATGGCTCCACTCTGTTGGGTTAATAGTCCAGGCAAAAAGTTGGGTTTGCATCCAGGACAACGTTCCACTTTTATTTTCTAAGATTATTATTTTTTTCTCTCCCCTCGTGTGTAGCTGCAGTGCTGCGGCGTGAACAACTACACCAGCTGGCAGAATACTACCTGGCTGAAAACGAACGGCTCTCTGCCAATCAGCTGCTGTAAGAAGAACGCAACGGCGTGTGTAGGAAAACTGGATGCATTGGACAAGATCAACCAGGAGGTAGGAAGATCAACCTTACAAGTATCTGTAACTTGTTCCGTGTAGTAGACCATTGCCTCGTGCATAGGAGTCTGTAGCACATCAGCAGACTCCGCCAGGGAGATGGCGCGGTGTGCCTATGACTTAATGGCGATTGTTGCATGCTGACACTCCGACTCTCTGGTACATATTGTGTGATTCATTCTGGGTCTGTAATTTCTGTTTTCAGGGCTGTGAAACAAAGTTGGAGACATTGGTCCACCAAGTCCTAAGCTATTCCCTGCTGGTCATACTGGGATTTGCCATCATTGAGGTACGTGCTGTTTCACTGATCACTACGTGGCGAGACGTTCAGGGTGGCCGCCAAGAGGCCTTGCTTGGTGTGGCTGCGTGTCTTTGCCCACACTAATGCTGCCCATACATATGTGCGATCGGATTCGATGTGACATCACAGTGCGATGTCCATCGAACCCAATTGCATCTTGTGGTACTAAAGTGTCCCCTTTGCAGCACCCGATGTCACATGCCATCTTGAGATGGTACATTGGGTGCTGGCAGAGGGCGGCATTATGTAGCGAAAGTAGCACTGCAGTGGCAGTCAGTGGTGGTGGCAGAATTGTTTAAACACTGGGCAGCCCTCTGGCTGAGCTATCAGAGGGCTGCCCAGTGTTAAACACTTCTGCCACCCCCGCTAGCACTTTTTGTACTACATAACTCTGCCCGCCGTCTTCCATGCCGCCAGCGGTCCCTTGCTTGACATGGCAGAGACTGGTACAAATTTGCATCACTCCTAGTGACGCAAATGGTCTTTCTAATCATGGTACTTAAGTCTGTTCCAGAGCAGTTATTAGTCCTGTAGATTTTCTGGTCTATTAGCCTGTTTCTGAGACCTTTTTGTATGAGAACACATTGAACTGGACTGCAGATTGTGCAGGGTTAGCTGTTCTTGGGCACTCGCTGACACTCACTTGTCTTTCTCATTCCAGTTACTTGCCTTGATCAGCTTGTGTGTCCTGTACTGCAGAAGTGCCTCAGAAGGATACCAGCTGCTCTAGGACTTGAATACAACGCTGCGGATGCCTCCATTACAGTACAGGGGCCTCTCTGATAACGTATGACTGAGCACTTACACTGAGTACTTATCACTGGACCTGATCTGTGTAAATAAGAACCAGAACATGGTTGTACTCAACTTCTAACTAGAACTGTAAAATGGATGTGGCAGTAGGCCGTACGACTAACTTTATTTTTATTATATTGTGTATGTCTCTGCTTTTCTGTAACTTTTGGAATAAAACATTATTAATGTGTAGAATTTTTCTTATTTGCACTTTAATACTGTGGAACAGAATTGGGATAACACTCGGCCACCGTTAAATCATCCTAGTACGGTTACCGACTGTAGCTGGGTTGAGATGCCCCCCTCCACACTTGTTCTTAATTGTCCATTCATATCGGTGTAGAGATTATGATTGTAGCAAGGGTATAAGGTTACACTAATTGGGGGTTGAACATGACTGTACCTAATGATCCACACCCCTAGGGGCTTTGTCATGGTGGTGGTTTCCAAAAAGTGCTCCAGGCAGCTCAGGTTTTTGGGATATCCTTGCTTGTGCACAGATGGTAAAACTGACTGTGGTACGAATGACCTGACACTTGTGGCTAAGAATGGATATCCTTAAACCTGTACTGTTGGAGTGCCTTGAGGACTGCTGGACTAGACTATGCACCCCTCAGCTACCCTCTCCATATTGGCCATGCTTCCTCCAAAGCACCTAAACCAGTGGTGGCCAACTCCAGCCCTCGAGAGCTACCAACAGTTCACATTTTCCAGACAACCTAGCTGGTGCACTCATTACTCAGACACACTTTAATGTCCACAGGTGGAGCTAATTGCTTCACTTGTGATTCAGGGGCAGATTTATTAAGCTTGGCTCCTAACTGAAGTTACAGGCTTGGTTTGAAATGTCAGGTAGGAGCTGATTGGCCAGTGATAATAACCAGACACTTTATCACTTCACCGAGCTTAAAAAATCTGCCCCTCTGTGAGGAGATCTGGAAAACATTAACTGTTAACTCTCGAGCACTGGAGTTGGCCCCAGCCCTAAACTACCATAAAGTTGGAGCAGTAGTCGAGGGGAAAAGTAATTTAAAGAAATTAAATTTTGTCCATCTGCAGACAGCCAACAATGGGGAGAGATTTAGCCAAACCTCTAAAATGGCAACCAACAAGATCCTATAAATAGTCATTCTGGGTAAGGACGCTGATCACAGGATCCAGCCATACTTGAGCACATGTAACACAACTGGTACCTTGGTTATTGACTTACTAGCGGTCCTCAAGCATGTATCCCTGGACTGCTGTACTCCTACCCCGTTTCAGCTTAACGCCTTCTCACATCCAGCTGTGACAAATATACCAGTGTTACCTACCTGACCATCTCCATGAGTGAGAAAATGCTCAGTTTCTGGCCTTCCCTGGTAATGTAGAATTGCCATCTCCTGTGGTCTGGGCCAGCAACAAATCTTGGGGCCCTGTACGATGATATATTTGTGGTGCCCCCCACCTGATCCCAAATCCACACAACGCTCTTCTGCATGAGCCTCTTAACTTTTCACTGCTCCAGATCCTGCTTTCAGGTGCGGACTTCTCTCGTTCTCAGTCCTGCTGGTCTGACAAAAGAACCCTGAGCACTATGAGCAGGTTTTTTTTTTCAGGTTTTGGATCTGGATCAACGTGTTTCAGGTCTGGAATGGTTTTGTCTAAATCACCCTGCTTGTTATGGTTTTGGTTTTTTTTTTTTTTTTTTTTTTTGTTATCACAGAATTCATCTTTTTATTTTTTTTTATTGACCTCAATAACTTTAATTTCCACTAATTTTCAGCTTATTCTGAACATTCACTCAAAGGGTTAATAAAGAAGCGCAGTATGTCTAAAATTACTTTAAATGAGGATTCATTTAATCCATATGATATGCACTCAAGTGTTTTTTTGTTTTTTTTTTATAATATAAAACTGATCTAGTCTGAATAGTTACATTTCATAGCCTGTGATCTATTCTAATTGTTGGATTGTTTACTTGTGAATCAAATAATTGTTTAATTATGCATTTTTAGAATTTGTCAGATCTGCATATGGTTGTGTAGTCCATAACTTATTCATACATTCCATATGCAAATTGTATATAAATAACGCTGTCACAACCTCGGGCACCTCTGACGCCGAATACCTGTTATTTCATTCTCCCACATAGACTATGATGACCCCAGGGAGCGCTGTGTGGCATAATGTGAACTGGTGACATTGGGCCAGATGTATTAAGCCTGGCAAAGAGATAAACTGGAGTTAATGTGGAAGGAGATAACGCATCAGCCAATCGGCTGTGTTTGAAATATGACAGTTGGGAGTTGATTGGCTGGTGCGTTATCTCCTTGCAATTTAACTCCAGTTTATCTCTTTGCCAGGCTTAATACATCTGCCCCATTGTGTTATATGGGGCCTTATTCTGATCCATACACTCCTCTGCGCGTTCGCACAGGGGAGTAAGTGTTTGTGACTGCGCATTTTGGCCCTTATTCAGATCTGATTGCCGGTGAGGTTAGGGACAGGTGAGGCAGGCGCTATTTGGGACATTGACCGTGGCAGAAAGGAAAGTGACAGTGGGGGATGGGAGGGGACTGATACTGGCGAGAGTGACAGTGGGGGGTGGAAGTGACAGCAGGGAATGGGGAGAGTGACAGCCGGGAGAATGACAGTGGGGGATAGAGTGGCAGTGGTGGTCATAGGGCTGAAGCATTACTTTTGAAGGCTACCTGGGCTCCAGCAGCATTTGTCCAGCGATACAGCCGCTGAACCATGAGCATGAAGAGTGCTGGCTGCGGCGGTTGGAGGAGAGAGGCCCAATGTTATAAAAACCGCGGCTGCGGGAGGAGGAGGGAGGGAAGCCAAGCCTCCTGGCGGGGTTCAGCGATACAGCCGCCACACCATGAGCATGAAGAGAGCTGGCTGCGGCTGCTGGAGGAGAGAGGCCCAGGATACGCGACTACCGCCGTAGTGTGATAAGGGCCGCGGCTGCGGGAGGAGGAGGGAGGTGAACCAGGTCACCCCTACATACCCGCTCCTCCTGCTCTCAGCGACACTGCAGGCAACACAGCTGCTCCTGGAGCGTGTCCTGCACAAGTTCCCTGGCCGTCCTCTGCTCCCAGCACTGCGGTCATTGGTGAGCGTCCAGGCTCTGTTGCTTCTGCCCCAGCAGCAACTCGCTCTCCTGGGCTAGCTTGGACTGCCATTAGTGGGTCCAGCAGCCTCTGTCCCTGTCCCGTGTGACAGTGGATCAGTCTATCAGTGTGTGACAGACTGATCCGCTGTCCTATCACAGCTGTCTCAGTGACGGGGCGTGCTTTGATGTGGGTTGAAGGCACGTCCCTGTCACTGATGCAGATGTGTAGGTGCCGCTTCCCTGTTGATTTTTAATGGGTTTTTCAGCCTCTTCTGGTGCCCACAACTTATACCCTCCCTCCGCTGCTGACAGTTTTCAACTGTCAGTGGGAGGCACAGCTCCCGCTGCCTCTCACACCAACAATTATATATGTGTTATAAATATCATCTTTGTATTCATTTCTTTTTTGTGATTTATGACAGGAGAGTCTCTGCCTCCCCTGACTGCACGTACCTGCTGATTGCAGTACAAATGTGTTCTCAAAATGGGCAAAACCATGCTGCACTGCAGGTGGGGCAGATGCAATATTTATAGAGAGTTAGATTTGTGTCAGTTATTTTGTTTCTGTGCAGGGTAAATACTGACTGTTTAATTTTACACTGCAATTGAGATTTCAGTTTCAACACACCCCACCCAAATTTAACTCTCTCTGCACATGTTACATCTGCCCCACCTGCAGTGCACATGGTTTTGCCCATTTTGAGAACAAATTTGTACTGCAATCAGATCTGAATAAGGGCCCTTATGTGCATGTGCAGCCACTTGGTGCGAGTGGGCATGGCAAATTGCTTCTTTGCAACCCCATTTGCACTTAGCAGTGCAGGTGGGGCGTTCCCATGTAAATGTGCCAGTGACACGAGTGCGAGGGGAGGGCACTTCTCGTACAGGGAGCCTGCAGATTTAATACACTACAGAGGTGTCTTAGATCTGAGAGCACTTGCGGAATCAGTCAATGGTCGGAGACCATGGAATGTCCCCGCACACGCAAGGCTGCGAATGGATGTTTATGCTAAACATTCATTCACATGTGTGCAGGGATATTCAGCGTGCGAGCGGGGGCGGGCATTCATGTGGGTGGCGGGCAGCACATACATGACACGTGTCAACCAACCAGAATAAGGTCCATAATGTGAACTGGGGGCAATGTTTGGTGTAATGTGAACTTGGGATACTGTGTGTTGTAATGTGAACTGGGGGAATGTGTGGTGTAATGTGAACTGGGGGCAATGTGTGGTGTAATGTGAACTGGGGCAATGTGTGGTGTAATGTGAACTGGGGGCAATGTGTGGTGTAATGTGAACTGGGGGCAATGTGTGGTGTAATGTGAACTGGGGGCAGTGTGTGGTGTAATGTGAACTAGGGGCAATGTGTGGTGTAATGTGAACTAGGGGCAATGTGTGGTGTAATGTGAACTGGGGGCAGTGTGTGGTGTAATGTGAACTAGGGGCAATGTGTGGTGTAATGTGAACTAGGGGCAATGTGTGGTGTAATGTGAACTAGGGGCAATGTGTAGTGTAATGTGAACTGGGGGCAATGTGTGGTGTAATGTGAACTGGGGGCAATGTGTGGTGTAATGTGAACTGGGGGCAATGTGTGGTGTAATGTGAACTGAAGACACTTTGGGGCTGATTCAGACCTGTCCGCACATGTCTAAACTCGGCCCCATTCCTTATGGTGGGGGCCTGCGCATTTACTGAGGCGCTCGCTGCCTGACTGACCGGCAGGGAGTGTTTCGGTGTGGGCTACCGGCGTTTCATGGGCGTGCCCACAAAGTCATTGGGCGCGCCCATAGAAACGCTGAATGAACGCCTGCGATCACAGGTGTAGCCAGGTAGCCATGGCAGGATCACTGGATGGCAGAGTTTCTGTACCGCAGAGATGGGATAACAGAATGAATGGGGACAATGCAGCCTAATGGGCAGCATCAGGCTGAAGAGGTCTGGTATGCACATCGGGCTGAAGAGGTCTGGTATGCACATCGGGCTGAAGAGGTCTGGTATACACATCGGGCTGAAGAGGTCTGGTATACGCATCGGGCTGAAGAGGTCTGGTATACGCATCGGGCTGAAGAGGTCTGGTATACACATCGGGCTGAAGAGGTCTGGTATACACATCGGGCTGAAGAGGTCTGGTATGCACATCGGGCTGAAGAGGTCTGGTATACACATCGGGCTGAAGAGGTCTGGTATACGCATCGGGCTGAAGAGGTCTGGTATACGCATCGGGCTGAAGAGGTCTGGTATACGCATCGGGCTGAAGAGGTCTGGTATGCACATCGGGCTGAAGAGGTCTGGTATGCACATCGGGCTGAAGAGGTCTGGTATGCACATCGGGCTGAAGAGGTCTGGTATGCACATCGGGCTGAAGAGGTCTGGTATGCACATCGGGCTGAAGAGGTCTGGTATGCACATCGGGCTGAAGAGGTCTGGTATACACATCGAGCTGAAGAGGTCTTGTATGCACATCGGGCTGAAGAGGTCTGGTATACACATCAAACCACTGGGAATCTTCCCTGTTAGCCCTATGGCCAATCCTCCCCTGGTCACATGATCTGTAACAGGTCACCCAGAGGCCCTACTCTATTCCTCAGAAATGGGAGAAGTGCAGTGTGCAGAAATCCACCCCACTGTATGATACACAGAGATCGGGGACACTGCCAAGAGTCGTAACTGACAGTCAGGTGCAGCTCATAAGCAAAATGCAAATCAAAATGCTAGAGCAAATGTTACATGTAATTTATTGTCCTCTACTCCTTATAATTTCAATACCACAGGCACACAACCACCAGAACCAATTATACTCATAACCTACCCACTGCTTCCATAAAAGGGGTTGCTCCTTGTGGATGATCTCGCAGAACCGGCTGTGGTGGAAGGGAGAATCTGTGTTCTGGTAGGTCTGTAGTCTGGCTGTGGGGAGAGCAGGACCTGCTTGACTACCATGAGGATGAGAAGAGGGTGAGTCTGTAGTGGTCGTATCCAGTGACCGACACAGGAGTTTTCGAACATGGCTCTACTCAGAGGTGAGTTGTATTATTAAAAAACTTTATGATCAGATGTGTCTCAACAAACATCCCCAGGTCGTGTGACTTGGCTGGCATGGGCATCTTTTTTTTTTTGTCACCGCCACCCAGAAAAGCAGGCAATCATCTTGGAGCCTGACACTGCCACTAGTTAACCACCCACTTACCGAGTGAATTGGGCTGTCTCGGCAGGCAATGACGCAACACGACTTCTCATTTGCAAATTAATTGAGCAGATCTATGTAGTGTGCAGCCATACATCCAATCCCTTGCGGCCACAAACTACATAGATCTGCTCAGCTGCAATGCTGATTATTTGAATGAATGGAGTGTCTGACTGCAATGCCACAGGCGATAGGTTCGAATCTTGTCAGCATTTTGTAATGTAAAAAAGGACAGTGTGACTGAATAATAAAGAGTTCTCAAGTTAAGTTCATGAATGTTGGACTCTATACTGTTTTCCTAGGATTTTAATAAAAATGAGTAACCACAATATTGGCTGGATTTAGAGGATATTAATAATTAGAGACAGGATTATATGCAACTTAAAAAGCTTGAAAAATGCATGCAAATATGCATGAAAAATACTTAAAATATGCATGAAAAGTGTTTAAATATGCTACATTAAATTAAAAAAAAAAGTAATTTTTCACTTATTTATTTAAAAATCAGCATAAATTAGTTGCAAATAAACCTCAAAAATAGGCCCACAGCATCTGCAGATGTCTAGTGCTGAACACAGGATTTTTTTTTCTTCCTGGCTGCTACAGCAGACTGCAGCTTCCTAGGCTCTTCTTGCATCAACTGCACGGACCCTCATCTCCAGCGCTGATGGATCAAATGTCAGCATAGCGTGTGAGGGCGGCGCAGTGGAAGGCTTCCTCCCTGTGCCGCATACTCACTGTGACACAGCATTTCCCCTATGCCGCGTGATGTCACAACCCTTCCACCTGCCTCCTCTGCTGCAGAAGTCTGTCTCTTGGTGTAAAGTCCCAGGCCAGGGGCAGGCAAAGGTTCAGGAGCTTCGTAATGGCATCTGCTCTGACTGACTTTTATCAACATGGATTGGCAGCCTAGAGCAGTGTCAGACGTAGCGTACATCCAAGGTTCCCATCACTGCGCACATATTGCCCCAGCCTGCATACTCTACCACTACCTGGCCAGCAGCAGCAGGGCAAAGCAGTGCTGTAACTCGCGGGTGGTAAGAGGACGGGGCCTAAAATATGTACCATCACTAGATTTTAGGTCATATATGCAATAACCAGTGAGAAGGGGCAAAATTTGCAAATAAATATGCAAATGCATATAATCCTGTCTCTATTAATAATATACTAATATAAATTGATAGCATATATTGGAAACGACAATTTTTTTAAAAACATGTTTCCAATTTTTTTTTTAACAAATTTTACCCAATCTTTTGCGTTTTTTTTTTCTAATTGTAAGTTAGATTTTAATGTATTTCTTTGTGAGCTCCATATGACAATTTCTTTCTTTTTCTCTGTTTGTTGCATACATAATTGCGATATTAACATTACACACACATATTTTCCACACTGTTGTGTCCTAGCATAACCTAGGTCAGGGTTGCCGACTTTATTATTCTCCTCTCCGGGAGCCGCTCAGGGGGCGGGGCCTAATTGTGACATCACTAAGCCCCACCCCCATGATGTTAAACCAGCGGTACTGCAGTCCGAACACAACAGAAGCAAATTGCAGCCCCTCTGGCAGACCAGAGGTACTGCAGGCCAGAATGATAACAATGGCAGTCCTGACACATTTAAGCACATTTAGTAAATGATAAGAAAAAGCTGATTGTTTCCCCACTGTTCCACTTATCCACTCTTTAGAAGGCTTGATACATCTCACTCATCATTCCACAATAACAATATATATTCTCTCATATAAACTTTACAGGTGTTTTTATTGTTGCTGCCAAAAGAACCCCGTTCTGCTCTTATGGGGGTGCACTGAAGGATCTCACCGCCACGGACCTGGGTGAGATTGCGGCAAAAGCCACGCTGGCCGCTGGGAACGTGTCTCCTGATGTCGTGGACAGTGTGGTGTTTGGTAACGTTACTCAGGTACAGTATGATTTGCTCTTTCCATGGGTGTATCCAGGTGTTAAAGCAGGGCTAAAAAAGAGAATTTGCTCCACCAGAGAGCAGTAAGGGCGCCTATAGTATGTGATGTGTCTCCTAGCAGCTGCTGGGGTGCAGGGGAAGTCACTCCCTGCGGGTGGTTTTACAAAGAAACTTGCAAACAAAAAGAGGGTCGATTAAGCAGCGCTGAGTTTACAATGAAAGGAATAAACCAATTAGCAATGAATTGATAATTTTTATATAGCAAGTAAAATAATAATACATACAATCACATATAATATAACATAATAAAATGATAAAAGTATATAAAATTCTCACTCTCGGATTGGATCAGGATCTGGGGTGGCCAATATCCAATGGGATGTCAGTCCAAATGGGAAGTGCACTTAACCATATATTATTCTGCTGTATTGGGAAAACAAAAATTCAGATGTTTTGTTGGAAGGAAATCCACCGATCCTCTCTATTGGTGCGGATAGATGTTGATACCGCTGGAGGAATTGATGGAAGAGTGTCCAGATTATATCCCCATGGATTCCTCTGTCGGTTGGATGGAAAACTTCCTTTAGCTCTGGCCCAGTTTGGAAACCTCCTAATGGTGGTAGAGGAGTCACAGTAGATGTTAATAAAGGAGGATGGGCATCTGTTCTCCAATCTTGGTTGGATTTAGGGGGGGGGGGGGGCAGGACTCTCTAACAGGTGGCTGGGATGGTAGTCTGCTCACCCGGAGAGATACACTGCCAGTAACCCCAGTCACTATTGATGGAGACGGCCCAGTTCTTAGTGAGGTACACTAATCTCGACAGGTGGCAGGGGATGGTGTGGCTCACCTGGAGTTAAGTGTGCTGGAAGGAATCCCGGAGGGGAAATTGAGATGAAAGTTCCCAATTGGAAGCAGCAGTGGACTGGGAGTAGTTGGAGGTCCAATCTGATGAGAGTGAGAGGCTGCACCTCTCACTCTCATCAGATTGGACCTCCAACTACTCCCAGTCCACTGCTGCTTCCAATTGGGAACTTTCATCTCAATTTCCCCTCCGGGATTCCTTCCAGCACACTTAACTCCAGGTGAGCCACACCATCCCCTGCCACCTGTCGAGATTAGTGTACCTCACTAAGAACTGGGCCGTCTCCATCAATAGTGACTGGGGTTACTGGCAGTGTATCTCTCCGGGTGAGCAGACTACCATCCCAGCCACCTGTTAGAGAGTCCTGCCCCCCCCCCTAAATCCAACCAAGATTGGAGAACAGATGCCCATCCTCCTTTATTAACATCTACTGTGACTCCTCTACCACCATTAGGAGGTTTCCAAACTGGGCCAGAGCTAAAGGAAGTTTTCCATCCAACCGACAGAGGAATCCATGGGGATATAATCTGGACACTCTTCCATCAATTCCTCCAGCGGTATCAACATCTATCCGCACCAATAGAGAGGATCGGTGGATTTCCTTCCAACAAAACATCTGAATTTTTGTTTTCCCAATACAGCAGAATAATATATGGTTAAGTGCACTTCCCATTTGGACTGACATCCCATTGGATATTGGCCACCCCAGATCCTGATCCAATCCGAGAGTGAGAATTTTATATACTTTTATCATTTTATTATGTTATATTATATGTGATTGTATTTATTATTATTTTACTTGCTATATAAAAATTATCAATTCATTGCTAATTGGTTTATTCCTTTCATTGTAAACTCAGCGCTGCTTAATCGACCCTCTTTTTGTTAAAGCAGGGCTGTCTACTTTTAAAGTCTCTTTGGGAGCAGCACTTTGGGGGGTGGGGCCTGATGTAGATCTACTCAAGCCCCGCCCCAGTACGACAAATCGACAAATCCTGAAATTCGCAGGTCTTCGAGGAGGGGGCAGGGCTAAATAATGCAATAATGGCAGAGGAAAAGGAGTTCCACCAAAAGGGCCACTTTAAGTACTGGGCGTATCTGTAATAAGTGCAGGGGCTCATCGCACTCTGCTGCAGGACTTGTTGTTACCATATGGAGTTTCGCTTTCCTTTTAAGCTTTCTTTTAGCATTTTATACTGTCAGTTTGCAATCCCTCCAACAGGACCGTTTTTTATCTGGTGCAGCCCAAACAGGGGCTTCACCAAGGACCTTGTTCTGGTTGACACGCAAAGCTGCAAAATTTGCATGAACGAATCCCTCCCCACCCGGGACAAAATCATTTGATGGTCGCCAACTATAGAATGATTTTGCAAACGCTCGCACCTCTAAGGTACAGGAAGCGGACGGGCGGCTGACATCCACTGTGCAGCTGCACGCCTCCCCCCCCCACCACCACCACCTTCATCACCATTCACATTGGAAAGCCCAGCATTTTCATGGGGACGGCCATGAAATGCTGGCCTTTCCCATGAGCGCAGCCCCTCGCCGCTGGCCCTACGTGCACTGCTAGGTGGGAATGGGACGGTGAACAAGCAATTCGCTGTGCCTGCTCGCACCAAGCGACTGCACATGCGCATACATGGGCAGATTTAACCTTTGGTGCACAGTGCACATGGGTGTCTTTTTTAAATTGGCCACAGTGCAGCATTAACCCTTTATTGGTGTACACTGGCGTGTGCACCATTACTATAATTATATAAGCAAAAGTGACATAGAGCAGTGTTAAAAAAATAAAAAAATAAATAGAAATTTAGAGCCGCATCATGCCCCACTGCATTATTAAATATATGCACTATGAGTTGGCAGTGTAAGTTACCATTCATAGATGTGCTATCAATTAATAAATATAATCACTGAGTCAATATTGATCTCAATCAGTTGACATATGAGCAGGAGCAGCAACCAAGTGCTAGTGCTGTGACTGCTGCCAGTATTGATATTACTACAGCATCTTCTAAAGGTGGTCCATGGGGCAGAAAGTTTAGTAAAGGGCACCTAAAATAAAATAAACAAAACCCTGACAATTCAATGCCCAAAAAAAGAACACTATGGCTGTTAACAAATCCCTGCAGAGAGTCTAGGGTTGTCCACATTAGCTATGTGTAAATCTGACATTTCTAAGGCTGTTCTCATATAGTGTTGCCTCCTTAGCCTCAATCCACCATTTCTGCACCATCTGTAAATGTGTAAAAATGGTGATGAGGACATAATAAATTGAAGATGCTAGTGTGGAAGTGGAACAGGATAAAGGGTATATTAGTGTGCTGATGATGAGGATGTTGATGTTGTTTTCGTAAGTCAATCGCTAGTGGAGGCACTTTTTGCCTGTATTCTTTTACAAAAAGGCATTAAAATGCATGGGAATAAAACCATAAATCCACTTTTCAGGTCTGTGATTTTATTGTACTCAAATATTGACAACATTTTTGAAGGCATCTGCTCCATTTGTGAGGCTAAAGTCAGTAGACGTAGGGACATTGACCGTCTAGGCACCTCCTCCATTTTATTTGTGACATGTTGATGACATTTATTTTACAATAATACCAAGCAGTCAAGTTTCAGCTATAAACAGTTTGGACCAGCCCATGCAATCTCCACTGACAAAATTCTCATCATTAACCATTTCATTAGTGATCAAATGTATTTATTAAAAAAAAAAAAGTTGTGGGGGCCCAAACAAAACAAGCACTTCATCCACAAAAGTGTCAATCCCTGTCACTAAAGTGATTGGTTTGTTACATTGTGCATGTGTTTTTAATATCCAACATATGGGTGGGTGGGAGGACCTAGGGACAATTTAAGCTTGCACCACTTTTCTTTTCTGCTGCTGCTGTGTTGGCAATGTTTCATAGATGTGCTATTATCTGCCGTGTGCTTGTGTGTTTGTGCCGCTGCTCAGTTGCGTAGTAACCAGCCAACTCGCTGCAGCATTTGACCAATATCAATACAATATTATGAGTGGTGAGCTGTTTAATATTGACTAGAAATGTATGTTTATGAGATTAATAATACTGTAGGAACAAAAAAGGCCCAAAGTATGTAATTTTGGCTATTTAAAAATTTTTTTTTTTAAACAAATTGAAAAACCGATGACGATTAAGAATTGAAACCAAAGCATATCTCCGTTAAATGTATATTGTTTAACATTGCAGACCGCCGCCGATGCGCTGTACCTGGCCAGACATGTTGGTCTCCGTGCAGGACTACCCTTACATGTTCCAGCTTATTCAGTCGACAAACTCTGTGGCTCTGGCTTGCAGTCCCTTATCAATGGGTGTCAGGTACAGTTCCTTTTAGCCATAACATAAGTAACATTTCAAACATTTGTATCTTGAGTTTAGTTGAAAATCATGCTAGACATAAAGGGTGAGATTTATTTAGGCAAATACGCCTAAAAAATTCGTATTTGTATAGTACAATACGATTTTTTTTAGGCATATTCATATATTTTTGGCATTTACTATGCCAAAAATACACAGATTCGTATGTGTATTTATGGCACATTTGCATTTGTTTTTACAAATACGGATTTATACGCCATCGGAAAATACGAATAGGAATCACCATTCAAAAGAATGGTGATTCTTAATTTACGAAGCGGCCGTATTGAAAATATTTATTAATTTTTTTGGTATTTTACACACTGCAGCCTGCACGGATCTGACTGATTCGTGCAGGCTGCCAATATGAATTTGTATTTTAAAATACGATCAGATAATACGAATCAGTCAAATACGACTGATTAGTAAATTATCCTCCGGAATACGAATGAAAATACGAATACACCAGTCATATTCATTCGTATTAAGAATACAAATACGATTTTTTTGTATTCGTATTCTTAGTAAATTTCCCCCAAGTTGTTTGAGGTCTGCGATGTGTGCGGTAAAGGGTGTCTCATGGGGGGGGTGCCATGGGTCATGGGGGTCTGGACTTGGAAGCCCGTGTCTCATGTTAGTTTTTTCTTACCAGGAAATCGCCCTGGGGGAGTCGGAGATTGTCCTGTGTGGGGCGGCTGAGAGCATGAGCCAAGTGCCATTTGCATTGTACAATATCCGCTTTGGGACCAAGCTGGGATCAGACCTCAAGGTGCGAGAACTGTCTCTTTCTGCTCCAAGGCTGAAGCGCTATAGGGTGACATTTACTAAAATGTGAAATACACTTCACAGGTCATGTGCTATGGGCAACCAATCACATCCTGCCTACTATCTTCTAGAGTGTGGTAAATAAATAATTAAGAAGTAGATTCTGATCGGTTGCCCATAGCAACATGACCTGTGTAGTGTATTTCCCATCTTAGTAAATGTCACCCATAGTGTCTCTCTCATGCATGTGTCTTCCCTGATCAATCCGTTCTATGGTATCCTATGCACTGATGCTTATGCATCCCGTCCAACAGGTCATGTTTTCCAGATCACCTAGCTGGTGCACAGCTGTAGTCATTACTAACTGTCACATGTCCCAGATCCCCTAGCTGATGCACAGGTGCAGTCATTACTAACTGTCACATTATCAGCCACCCCCCCCAGCTGATGCACAGGTGCAGTCATTACTAACTGTCACATTATCAGCCCCCTTAGCTGGTGCACAGCTGTAGTCATTACTAACTGTCACATGTCAGCCCCCTAACTGATGCACAGGTGCATTCATTACTAACTGTCACATTATCAGCCCCCCCCCAGCTGATGCACAGGTGCAGTCATTACTAACTGTCACATTATCAGCCCCTTTAGCTGGTGCACAGGTGCAGTCATTACTAACTGTCACATTACCAGCCCCCTTTCCCCCAGCTGATGCACATGTGCAGGCATTACTAACTGTCACATTATCAGCCCCCTTAGCTGGTGCACAGCTGTAGTCATTACTAACTGTCATATTATCAGCCCCCCTAGCTGATGCACAGGTGCAGTCATTACTAACTGTCACATTATCACCCCCCCAGCTGATGCACAGGTGCAGTCATTACTAACTGTCACATTATCAGCCCCCTTAGCTGGTGCACAACTGTAGTCATTACTAACTGTCACATGTCAGCCCCCTAACTGATGAACAGGTGCATTCATTACTAACTGTCACATTATCAGCCCCCCCCCAGCTGATGCACAGGTGCAGTCATTACTAACTGTCACATTATCAGCCCCCTTAGCTGGTGCACAGGTGCAGTCATTACTGTCACATTACCAGCCCCCTTTCCCCCAGCTGATGCACAGATGCAGGCATTACTAACTGTCACATTATCAGCCCCCTTAGCTGGTGCACAGCTGTAGTCATTACTAACTGTCACATTGTCAGCCCCCTTAGCTGGTGCACAGGTGTAGTCATTACTGTCACATTATCAGTCCCCCTAGCTGGTGCACAGGTGCAGTCATTACTTACTGTCACATTATCAGCCCCCCTAGATGGTGCACAGGTGCAGTCATTACTGTCACATTATCAGCCCCCCTAGCTGGTACACAGCTGTAGTCATTACTAACTGTCACATGTCCCAGGTCACCTAGCTGGTGCACAGCTGTAGTCATTACTAACTGTCACATGTCCCAAATCACCTAGCTGGTGCACAGCTGTAGTCATTACTAACTGTCACATGACCCAAATCACCTAGCTGGTGCACAGCTGTAGTCATTACTAACTGTCACATGTCCCAGGTCACCTAGCTGTTGCACAGCTGTAGTAATTACTAACGGTCCATGTCCCAAATCACCTAGCTGGTGCACAGCTGTAGTCATTATTAACTGTCACATGTCCCAGGTCACCTAGCTGGTGCACAGCTTTAGACATTACTAACTGTCACAAGTCCCAGATCACCTAGCTGCTGCCCAGCTGCAGTCATTACTAACTGTCACATGTTCCAGACCAACTAGCTGGTGCACTGGTGCAGTCATTACTAACTGTCACATGTTCCAGACCAACTAGCTGGTGCCCAGGTGCAGTCATTATTAACTGTCACATGTTCCAGACCAACTAGCTGGTGCACAGGTGCAGTCATTACTAACTGTCACATGTTCCAGACCAACTAGCTGGTGCCCAGGTGCAGTCATTATTAACTGTAACATGTTCCAGACCAACTAGCTGGTGCACAGGTGCAGTCATTACTAACTGTCACATGTTCCAGACCAACTAGCTGGTGCACAGGTGCAGTCATTACTAACTGTCACATGTTCCAGACCAACTAGCTGGTGCACAGGTGCAGTCATTATTAACTGTCACATGTTCCAGACCAACTAGCTGGTGCACAGGTGCAGTCATTACTAACTATCACATGTTCCAGACCAACTAGCTGGTGCACAGGTGCAGTCATTATTAACTGTCACATGTTCCAGACCCACTAGCTGGTGCCCAGGTGCAGTCAGTACTGTCACATTTTCAAACCTGCTGCATTCATTCCTAACCGACACATTCTACAGATCCACAGGGGGCCTGGCAAACATGAACTAATGAACCTTTTCTGCCCGTATCATACGGCAACCGTTAATACACTGGCTCTGTATTCCGGAAGCATTCATGTAATTACTGAAGTTTGTCTATGATTCGTGGCCTGGGCTTCCTGTAAAGTAATCCCGGTGTCACCGCACCCGCAGGCTGCTGTATATAACTCAGTGTTTCACTCTCCAGATGGAAGACGTCCTGTGGACCGGACTCAATGACGCTCACATAAAGGCCCCCGCGGGTCTCACAGCCGAGAACCTCGCCATAAAGTGCGGCATCAGCAGGGAAGAGTGTGACAAGTATTCCGTGCGGAGTCAGCAGGCGTGCAAAGCGGGTGAGTTACTGTCTGTGGGTGTATACAAATATAAATGTGTGAAGGATCTACAGAGGTAATGCTCCACGGAATATGCTGGCGCTATGTAAATAAATCATTGCACGCCACATATAACATTTCTAATTGCCTCTTATATCCTGTCTGCAGCGCAGGACGCCGGACACTTCTCCGCTGAGATGGCTCCTATCGAACTACAAACAAAGAAAGGGCCCGTTACAGTAGAGTGAGATGATTGCCCAAGACCACAGACCACCTTGGAGGACCTGGCAAGGCTTCCGACTCTGTACAAGGAGGACGGCGTGGTGACCGCAGGAAACTCACAGGTGAGAGCGCAGCCATACCTTGTTCTTCTCTGTGACATAGGAGGGAAATCAGACCTCATCGCACGACTCCAAAGTCGCACGTCGGCTGATTATCGATACAGCCAGCAGTGTGCATGCGCGGTACCAATCCTGCAATGACATCCTGCTACCTATTCACAAGCCATTCGCAAAGTGATTGACAAGAAGTAGGCGTGTGCAAGTGGTAACTGGCCTTTTAGTGGGAGTGTTAGGAAAAACGCAGGCACGCCTCGAAAACCGCTGGGACGTGTGCGGGAAAGTGGCCCCTGCGATGAATTGTGCCCAGTGTAAAAATCATTTTTATGGTGATTCTGCTATGGTGGGTTTTGGCTTTGGACTTATTCGCTCGACTGCAAATAGATTTGTAGCAGTACGTATCCAATGACACAGCGAGCACATTAATACTCAAGCCGGATTTCACTCTAGGAGGCGGAGTCTTAACAGAAGACCTGGCCGCTGTGAATTTGCAGCGGTGCGATCAGACCTGTTATTCCCATCAGGGTCCATCAGACACACACAGCTGATCACACTGGTCAGGTCCACGGAACACACACAGCTGATCACACTGGTCAGGGCCATCAGACACACACAGCTGATCACACTGGTCAGGTCCATCAGACACACACAGCTGATCACACTGGCCGGGTCCAAGGAACACACACAGCTGATCACACTGGCCAGGTCCATCAGACACACACAGCTGATCACACTGGCCGGGTCCACGGGACACACACAGCTGATCACACTGGTCAGGGCCATCAGACACACACAGCTGATCACACTGGTCAGGTCCATCAGACACACACAGCTGATCACACTGGCCGGGTCCACGGAACACACACAGCTGATCACACTGGTCAGGGCCATCAGACACACACAGCTGATCACACTGGTCAGGTCCATCAGACACACACAGCTGATCACACTGGCCGGGTCCAAGGAACACACACAGCTGATCACACTGGCCAGGTCCATCAGACACACACAGCTGATCACACTGGCCGGGTCCACGGGACACACACAGCTGATCACACTGGTCAGGGCCATCAGACACACACAGCTGATCACACTGGTCAGGTCCATCGGACTCACACAGCTGATCACACTGGCCGGGTCCATCAGACACACACAGCTGATCACACTGGCCGGGTCCACGGAACACACACAGCTGATCACACTGGTCAGGGCCATCAGACACACACAGCTGATCACACTGGCTGGTTCCATCAGACACACACAGCTGATCACACTGGCCAGGTCCATCGGTCACACACAGCTGATCACACTGGCCGGGTCCACGGGACACACACAGCTGATCACACTGGTCAGGTCCATCAGACACACACAGCTGATCACACTGGCCGGGTCCAACAGATGCACAAACACAGCTGATCACACTGATCGGGTTCATCGGGGACACACACAGCTGATCACACTGACCGGGTCCATCGGACACACACAGCTGATCACACTCGCCGGGTCCATCTTACACACACAGCTGATCACACTAGCCAGGTCCACGGGACAAACACAGCTGATCAGTGGCGTAACTAGAATTTTTGCCCCCCCCCCCTTCCTCCCGGCCGATATCGGTAGCACCATTAGAACTGCAGGAGGAGACAGAGCCAGGACAAGACCTGCGCTGCGGCCGGGACCCTGCATGCGGCGGCATGCGGAGGGGCTTAGAGGGGGGGTGTAAGTTTACTTGGGTGGATGGGAGGGCTAGGTAGTAAGTTGTAACTATAGCCCCGCAGATCGGCGCCCACAGTCCCTCAGCGCCTCCCCGCCACGAGTGACACTATACCCGGGAAGAGGGGGAGGCAGCAGAATAGGGATTTTTGAGATCACATTACTGCATGATTTGCTCCCTAAGCTGCACTTGTGCATGTGCAAGCCGGACCCACTGGGGATGGATCCTTCAGATCCCTCTCCCAAAAACAACCCGCGAAAGGTATTCCCAAGTCTACTATAGGCTAATGTTGTCTAATGGCATTGGCTGTCTGTGAAGCATTCCAGCAGCACAGCAGTCCCCATACAAACCTATAGGGGATACTGCCCGAAGGTATACCGTACGATGTCTAGAACGACCATGCTTAGTCCAACCAGTCTAGTTAGAAGCCTAAATATAGTCTAGACTGACTGTAACGGAATTTAGACACCAGTGTTAGAGCGACGGGAGCATGGCTGACGGTCACATGAGTTTTTCGCATTTTCTTTTTGGTGCAGAATGTCACAGGTCGACTTGGTTCATACTTTTCCTATCCAAGTGGACATAGGGGGTCATTCTTATCTGCTCGGTTCCTGTGGAATTCGCACCGGGGACTGATGCTTAGCCTCTGCACACTCGCATAGTCGCATATGCGCATGTGCAGGGCTGCTGTGTAGGCGCCTTCGGTGGCTTGCATAGTCGCCAAGGCATTCGCAACGGGGGGGGGGCTTGTACCCAAGAAAATGCTCTCGGACCAGACTCTTCAAGTCTAAGTCATCCATTCGCAAAAGATCCTTTGGCAAATCGGCGGGATGTGTGGGGTTGGGCATTTGCGTGGGTGGCGTTAGTCGGATGGCTAAGCAGCGAAGTTACGCTGTGTAGCGAGTCCACCAGAATCATCCCCATAGAGCGAGATTATAACACTGGCGCCGTCCCCAAAACCATGCGAGGGGGACACTGTGCACATATACAGTGTCCTCGGGGACCCCTGTGACATTCAGCACCCAAAAAATGTGAAAAACTCATGTGGACCATGTGACCACCGACCACACTCCCTTTGTTCTAACGCCGGCATCTAAATTCCATTACTGTTGATCTAGACGTGGTCGAATATCTTTAGGCGTCTAACTAGACGGTCTGACGGTGGTCGAACATAACATGATCAATCTAGACCGCGTCGATCCGCTAAACCATAATCCTGCCAGAAACAGAGAGAGATGTCTTCTTCAGTCCCTCAATAGGTTTCTATGGAGCGCACTGTGCAGAAGGATTAACCTGAGGATGGTGTTGGCCTGTAGCAGCCTATGGCCCCGTACACACAGGGCGAATTCAACTTATATCCCCGTATTTACAGCGACGGTCGCTACTAGTGCGATCCCGCAACCAGCCCAGTACTGGTCGCTGGTCATAGGAGCATGCTTCTCCTACAGTGACTCCATTTTCATCAGCGGCCATCACTGGTCGCTGATGAAAACAGAACACTCATCGATTTGGTCGCTGAGGGATTTATTGCTGAACGATGTTAAGTCAAAATCGCTCAGCGACCAAATTGCTCTGTGTAAAAGTATCAGAGATTTATTCGATCCAGGAGCCAAAAACAATGCAAATTTAGTCACAAATATATATAATACATCCACATTAAAAATGCAGATTGTAATAATTGTGCCCCTCACACCTCTAGACGTGTTTGGGATTGAGGTGCATGGTGCAGACAACCAGTAACAGAGATTCTGTGCCGCAGGGGATCTGCGATGGTGCCGGTGCAATGATTGTGGCCAGCGAGGAAGCCACTGCCAAGCACAAGCTGACCCCATTGGCTAGGATCGTGGCCTATCACGTGTCTGGGTGTGACCCAAACATCATGGGTATTGGTAAGGAGAAGCCACGTTCTCAGTAGCTGTTTGGACATTCTGTTCTCGGACACTACAAATATGAGGAGGGGGGTTATTCAGGAAGCCCACTGTAATCAGGAACTCGTTGGAAGTTCCCCTTCATCTGGCAGCTTCGGGGAATGTTATATCGGGGGAAATTTACCAAAATGGATTCGTAGAAAAAAGGTGTATTCGTAGGCAGAAATACACCTTTTTTTTACGAATTTGTATTTTCGGGATTTACAATCCCGAAAATACAACAATTCGTATTCCTAAAGATGGAACATTCGTATTTGTATTTACAAATACGAATGTCTACACCATCGATAGGATACGACAGAAATCACCATTCAAAAGAATGGTGGTTCCTGATGTACTAAGCAGCCGTACTGATAATACGGCTGCTAAGTGGTGTAAAACACCCACGCAAATACGACAGGAAAATACACCTTGCTTTCCCTGTCGTATTTGCTTTAAGCCTGCACGGATCAGTCAGATCCGTGCAGGCTTCAGTGTAAAAAAAATAGAAAAATTAAATAAATTAAAAAAAAAAAAACGGCGTGTGGTCCCCCCCACAGCCGAAACCAGCACCAGGCTGACGGAGCCTGGAGCCGGTAATTAAAAATCAGGGAACCCGACAAATAGGGGTTCCCCGATTTTTAACAACCAGCGCCAGGCTCCTGCTCGGGGGCTGGTTCCCAAAATACGGGGGACAAAATGACTAGGGGTCCCCCGTATTTTAAGAACCAGCCCCAGGCAAAACCAGCCAGCAGGGTAATGCCACAGCCGGGGGGAGACTTTTTATACAAGTCCCCCCGGCCAAAGCATTCATCCCTACCGACCAGTCAGCCTGGCCAGGGGCCCTGGGGGAGTGGGGACCCCCCCAATGAAGGGGTCCCCCCCTCCAGGACTTACCTGACCAGGCTGAAGCCTGGTACTGTCCCCGATGCCCCTGGGCGGTGGGCATCGGGCTGATTCAAGTGTAAAAAAAAAGATGAAACTATTGTTTTTTACTGTGGCACTACAAGTGCCAGCAAGCCTCCCCAGCAAGCTGGGACTTGGAGAACCACAAGTCCCAGCCTGCTGGGCATTAAAGGGCCCGCTGGCACTTGTAGTTCCACAGTTCAAAAAATAGTACAATAAACACACACTGACACAATGAAAATAAAAGTTTAATACATACTGATACTTACCTTTCTTGATCCCGTAGGTAGCCCTGGTCCTGATGTCCTGTGTCATCCTCCAGGTCCATGTCGGCGGTCCGTGTCGTCCTCCAGGTCCATGTCGGCGGTCCGTGTCGTCCTCCAGGTCCATGGCGGTGTCCGGGTCCGAAGAAATCCATGTTGGAGCTGTGGAAGGAAATCCTACTCACCTGGTCCTGTGCTGAAGATGTCTTCTCTTGGTCCGCCGTAATCCAGGTAATGTTCAAGCTGCCGGCGCTCCCCGCAGTCTCCGCATCGCACTGAGGAGAGATGCTGAGATATTTCATACTCGGCGCCTCTCCTCAGAATGAATTCTATTGGCCGCCTAGCAGGCCAATCAGGAGCCGACTTTCTTGGCTCCTGATTGGCCGCTAGGCGGCCAATAGAATTCATTCTGAGGAGAGGCGCCGAGTATGAAATATCTCAGCATCTCTCCTCAGTGCGATGCGGAGACAGCGGGGAGCGCCGGCAGCTTGAACATTACCTGGATTACGGCGGACCAAGAGAAGACTTCTTCAGCACAGGACCAGGTGAGTAGGATTTCCTTCCACAGCTCCAACATGGATTTCTTCGGACCCGGACACTGCCATGGACCTGGAGGACGACACGGACCACCGACTTGGACCTGGAGGACGACAGGGACCGCCGACATGGACCTGGAGGACGACACAGGACATCAGGACCAGGGCTACCTACGGGATCTAGAAAGGTAAGTATCAGTATGTATGTAATGTATGTATTAAACTTTTATTTTCATTGTGTCAGTGTGTGTTTATTGTACTATTTTTTTAACTGTGGAACTACAAGTGCCAGCGGGCCCTTTAATGCCCAGCAGGCTGGGACTTGTGGTTCTCCAAGTCCCAGCTTGCTGGCACTTGTAGTGCCACAGTAAAAAACAATAGTTTCATCTTTTTTTTTACACTTGAATCAGCCCGATGCCCACCGCCCAGGGGCATCGGGGACAGTACCAGGCTTCAGCCTGGTCACTTAAGTCCTGGAGGGGGGGGGGACCCCTTCATTGGGGGGGTCCCCACTCCCCCAGGGCCCCTGGCCAGGCTGACTGGTCGGTAGGGATGAATGCTTTGGCCGGGGGGACTTGTATAAAAAGTCTCCCCCCGGCTGTGGCATTACCCTGCTGGCTGGTTTTGCCTGGGGCTGGTTCTTAAAATACGGGGGACCCCTAGTCATTTTGTCCCCCGTATTTTGGGAACCAGCCCCAGAGCAGGAGCCTGGGGCTGGGTGTTAAAAATCGGGGAACCCCTATTTGTCGGGTTCCCTGATTTTTAATTGCCGGCTCCAGGCTCCGTCAGCCTGGTGCTGGTTTCGGCTGTGGGGGGGACCCCACGCCGATTTTTTTTTAAATTTATTTATCTATTTTTTTTTTACACTCTGCAGCCTGCACGGATCTGACTGATCCGTGCAGACTGCTAGAAAAATTTGTATTAGCTGCCGTATATATGTGCCGCTAATACAAATTGTTACACCATCGGAGGGTTACAAAGCAGTCGTATCTGACTGCTTTGTAATTTCCCCTCTGGAACACGACTTTGCATACGACTAAAACAGTCGTATGCAGCCGTAGGGGAAATACCAATACGAAAAACTAGGTTTTTCATATTGGTAAATGTCCCCCATCATCTTATCTTCATAAATCACAGCTACCTCTCCCAATTAATACCACCGTCCCCATAGTTTCTAAGGGGTCTATTTACTAAACCTTGGACAGAGATAAAGTGGAAGGATATAACGCACTGGCCAAGAAGCTCCTAACTGTCATGTTATAGGCTGTGTTTAAAAATTACAGTTATAAGCTGGTTGGCTGGTTTGCTCTTTTAATCTCTGGAAGGCAAGTGGCGATAGACATTTAAGTCACCTCGTCCAAGGAGATTCCTCGCCCTGTTTTAGGACATTCAATACAAAATTCGCATCCATAGTAAAGACCTCCATCAGTTCCACCAGCTTAGGCATTTTTATGCCAAGGTTGCACCACGTCTCTCTCCACACTAGGGTTACCACCTTTGTGTAGAGAGATTCCCGGACAGTGGCCCATCTATCATACATTTGGGGAATACTTAATATAATACTTAATGTTTTTGGCTTGCCTTCTTAGGAACCTTCTGACCAGTATGCTGTGCTCCCTTGTTCTTCTCATGCTCCTCCTTTCCTACTTCACCCTCCATATGATTGGCCACAAAACCTGTATTCTCTCCACTCATAATGTAAAATAGCCCATTCTCCAGGATGGCTGGGTACACACTATGCAATATATTGTTCATTCAACCAACCCCTGCAGATATATCGGTACGCCTGCACGTTTGTATCGACTCCCTGACCATGTGATATATATCGACCGCAGAATCCATTGTCTTAAGCTGGCAGTGTGCGGGCCAGACACCGTTCGTGAAATGTAATAGGGTGCGATTTATTTAGACAGGTAAAAATTAGCAAATTTTACGGCAATTCGCACGTTACCGCATGTGTGATTTTCGGAAAAAGTGCAATTTCTGCTGTTTTTTGCCTAAAAATCGCACATGACCAAAATTCGCATTTACTACATTTGGACCCATGTCCGTGGAAAGGTTTCATTAATCAGCTTCCTTTATCATTTGCCCTGATTTTTTAGGTCCTGTTCACGTCATTAGCATGGCACTGGGGAAAGCCGGACTGACGGTAAAGGACATGGATCTCGTGGAGGTGATTAATTGCATGTTCAATATGTGGAGTTGGTCTCTCCTCACTAATGTGACTACCCTTATTCAGATCTGATCGCAGTACAAATTTGTTCACAAAATGGGCAAAACCATGTGCACTGCAGGTGGGGCAGATGTAATATGTGCAGAGAGAGAGTTAGATTTGTGTGAGTTATTTTGTTTCTGTGCAAGGTAAATACGGGCTGCATTATTTTTACACTGCAATTTAGATTTCAGTTTCAACACACCCCACCCAAATTTAACTCTCTCTGCACCTTTTACATCTGCCCCACCTGCAGTGCACATGGTTTTGCCCATTTTGAGATCACATTTGTGCTGTGATCAGATCTGAATAAGGGCCTATGGCCGCACATACACAAATGAAGAACTGAACTATAGGTCTGGTTCTGATCTGTCGGTAAGCTACGAAGCTCGCAGTTTACCGAGCAGCTGTGACGCCGCCCTGCCGAATCCCTGCCCACCTCGCCGCCATATCCCCTGGGAACCATGCGAGGAGATGTGTTATGAAAACACTCACATGTGCCCTCGGCATGAAAAATCATTTGACGGTCGGTGGAGACTGACTTATATTTGCGGGCAGCGTGACGAAGACAGGGCGGGTTCCCGACACACTTCGTCCTGCCTGCATTTGCATGGGAACGCCCAACATTTCGATGGACGTTCCCATGTTTCAGCGCCGCCACCGCCCCCCCCCCCCTCTGTGAGCACCGGTGCAGGTCAGTGCGGGTGCCCTCACAGAAGCCCTGCGCAGAAACAAAACATCGGTCCTCTGTGCGAAAACTTGGGGGACTGAGCCGACCAGAATAAGGGCCAATGTGTAATAACTGCACTATGGGCCTAATTCAGACCTGATTGCACAGCTGGGAATTCGCAGCGGGCAGCGTTCAAACTGCATCGTTAGAGTGAAATCCCACCTCGCGAATGAATGTGAACGCTGTGCGAATCGGTGTGTACATGGCTACGGTTGACAGGGTTGGAAGGCGACACAAGCATTAGGTCAACCATGGCAAGGTCATCGGTCAAAAGGTCGACATTAGGATTTAAAAAATTTTTTTAGCCAACATGTGGCGACAGGCGGTATTTCATGTCCTGCCATGTCGACATTTGGGACCAAAAATTTCATGTCGACCTTGCCATTGTCGGCCTAATGCTTGTGTCAAAATTTCAAGTTCAGTGGTGGACCCAATGACCCATTCCCAAATCCATTTTGTTATTTCTATCAATAGGTGAATGAGGCGTTTGCCGCTCAGTACTTGTCGGTGGAGAAAGCTTTAGGCCTAGACCGCGATAAGACCAATGTTAACGGAGGAGCGATCGCCCTGGGGTACTCGACTGCTGCTTCGGGGGCGCGGATCATTGCTCATCTCACCCACGAACTGAGGTACGTCTCACTGGCCTATAAACTCTCAATGGACCTGATAATAATGTGGTCGCAATACGTAATAAATGCAAGGGATTTACACAACGCAATGCCGGGCGTGCCTGTAGGGCGTTACAGTGGTATAAAACAGTGTGGGTGCTAAACATTGTTAGCGTCAAGGCCCCAATACAATAGTTACCTGGTAACTGCTCGCCAGGGAGTCACCGTGCTCCTCAGGGGCTGGACCACATAAGATTCTCCTACAGGAAGCTGGCGCCGCAAATGGCTGCCTAGGATCTGTGCACTCAGCATATGTAACCCCCTGTGTCCCCTGTATTTCCCCTGTGTGATAACTGTACTGTCCCTGTTATAACTGTGGTATCTTTGCTCATAGTGTTACCACCCGGCTGCTGCAGCGACCAGTGGCGCCACTGATGGCTGCCTAGGCGCTGTGCAGCTTGGCGGGTATATGTTCTGTGTGATACTGTAATGTCCCTGCTTATACTGTCACCTACCAGGCTGTGCGGTGCCTAGGCGCTGCGCAGCTTGGCGGGTATATGTTCTCTGTGTGATACTGTACTGTCCCTGCTTATATTGTCACCTACCTGGCTGCCGCAGCTCTGTGACCAGTGGCGCCGCTGAAGGCTGCCTAGGCTCTGTGCAGCTTGGCGGGTATATATTCTCTGTGTGATACTGTACTGTCCCTGCTAAATGTGCCAATGTAACCCATGTAATGCCCCCCCCCCCCCTCATCCCTGCTTGATGCTGCACTGTATATCCAAAACAAATTCCGAGTGTGCGCAAGCACACCTGGCCAATAAAGTTGATTCTGATTCTGATTCTGATAAATCGTAGGCGGTCCTTTAGCATACGATGTATCGATGTGAGCCCCAGGAAGTGCTGCCGGATCCAGTAAACTTTATGTGCAGCACTTGCGATCTCCGGGACCGCGCATCGTATCAGAATCGGAGGTTTGGTCACTTTTCACCCAATTTCTCGACCCGATTCGTCGGAATTGGGTGAAAAGGGCCCAAATTGTATAAGTATACGGGCACCTTTAGTGTTACAATAACGATGCCCCAAAGGGCCAAAAGTAGGGAAGCCAATCCCAGGGTATTTTTTCAATCCCAGGATTTGGTATTGAAAAATGCTCAATCCCGGGACTCCCGGGATCCGGCGATTGGCCTCCCTAATAAAAAAAAAATGTCCCTGCCCCACCAAAACTGCCCGCCCCATACAAGTACTTGCGCCGGTAGTGAGGCCGGGAGGGTCTAGGAATCCCCGTCGGGGAGACTGGAATGAAAGAGTAGCTAGAACTGGAGATCGGCGGTGCGGCCGACAGGATGTGAAGCGTAATGCGCAGCGTGACCTCTGACTGCGTCACATTGCGCAGAGCAACACACCCGGGACGGGAGCAGCCAGGCAGCGTCTGAGGTCGACGTGAGTTTTTCCCATTTTCCGGGTGTCATTGTCGACAGCTGACCTCATGGGCACCCAAATAGTGTATCGCGTCCCCTTACATGGCTCACTCAGGGCCATAGGCCTCACTCCACTCAACACACTTTACTGTTCTCAGTCATAGTCCATGTGGATGGAAAAAGTATTTTTTTTTTTTTTAAAAGCAAGTATGAAAAAGTAAACATTTTTTTTAAAAAATCATGAAAAAAAGACCAATGGAAAGATGGTACTAAAAAAAATCATGAAAAAAATGGTGTCAACCTTTCCATTGCTAGGTTAACCTTTTACGTGTGTTGGCCGTTTGCCTATGTTATGTGTTAAACATATGGTGTCGCCCTGTCATCCGAATCCCACCCCTCTGGCCACACCAAACAGGGGGCCCCATCCCCAAGCCCATTCCAAATACTAACATGTTATATGCATTTACCCAGGACTTACCTTTGATAGTGCCCATTAAACTATGTTGGTCCAAAACTACGTGTTAAATTGCAGAGTCCACGAGCTGCTCACGAACAGACTCACGAGCTGCTGGCAGCCATCTTTCCACTGATGTCTTCAGAAAGATGAAAGACTCTTTTGATATGTTCTGCACATGCACCATGATTCTGAAGACATCATTACAAAGATGGCGCTGCCAGCAGCAAGTTATGGGGTGAGGGGCCCACTGCTCATGGGCCGACTCTTAGACAGGAATGCCTCTGGTAATTATCCAATTGTTTTAATATTTTAAACTTTCTGTCCTCAGGCGACGTGGCGGTAGATACGCAGTGGTGGCTTTGTGCATTGGTGGAGGACAAGGTATCGCCATCGTTCTGGAGAATGTTGCCTAATATCTCCATCTACAACACAGAAATCAGAGAGCAACATAAATGTTTACCAGGTGTTATACAACCCACTTACCAACTCTAACATCCTTCTCCATTGTGTCTGGTGAGGAGGTCATGTCCCTCATCCGTTCCTCACCTCTACCTCCTCCACTACCTCTCTCCTTCTGCCTGTTTCTATCTGGCACACCTTCTCAATCTCTCTCTCATCTCGCACTGTCCCCTCTGCCTTCAAGCATGCTTTCATCTTCCTCCTTGAGAGAATAGTCTACAACCACCGTATTGGGTTTCTTTCCTCCTATTCCCTGCTGGACCCATTGCAGTCTGTCTTCTGTCTTCTATAATCCACTTAAACTGCCATCACAAAAGTCTGCAAAGACCTCCATGGTGCCAAACCTAAAGGGTGCTACTCATCTTATTGTTTTTTTACCTCTGTGCTGCTTTTGACACCATGGGCCACCCTCTACTTCTCCAAATCTTGCACTCCCTTGGTCTGCATGATGCTGCCCTCTCCGGGTGTCCTCTTGCCTCTCTGACATCTCCTTCTCTGTCTCCTCTCATGACTCCACCTCAATCACACTTCTACTAACTGTAGGTGTCCTTCAAGGTTCTGTTCTTGGTCGTTTCCTTTTCTTTCTCTATACGTTCTCATTAGCTCTTTCAATTTGCAATATCACCTCTATGCTGATGACACTCATATCCACGTTTCCTCCTCTGACCTTTGCCCAACTTCAACTGTCTCTTCGCCATATCTTCTTGGATGTCCCAGTGTGTTCTAAAATACAATATGTCTATGACTTAGCTGATCATGAAGGTCAGAAGGTCAGCAAAGGTCAGAGGAGGAAAAGTGTCAGTCACTTCATTGGTTACCTGTATTCTACCGTACTCTATACAAAATTATTTTACTTACACACAAAGCCATAAACCAAACGACACCAACATACTTATCTTCTCTTATCTCAAAATATCATCCAACACGCCATCTACGCTCCTCCCAAGATCTGCGTCTCTCATCCACACTCATTACTCGCTCCCATTCCTGACTGCAGGACTTTCTTCGGGCTGCACCCACTCTGTCGAATGCCCTCCCAAGCACAATAAGACTCTCCTCCAGTCCCCAAACCTATAAGCGTTCCCTAAAAACTCATCTCTTCAGGCAAGCTTATCAATTCCAGAACAGTCACGGAACCTTGCATTCTGGTGGAATCGATGCAATAAAGAATACAGTATCTATCCTTATGTACCACTGCCTATTTCCCTATAGATTGTAAGCTTGCGAGCAGGGCCCTCCTACATTTTGACTGTCTGTAAATACCCTGTTTGTTGTATCACTGTCTCCTTTGTAAAGCGCAACGAAATATGCGGCGCTATATAAGAAACTGTTAATAAATAATAAATAAATAAATCATCTTTCCATCCTCCCACATAACCTCACCTCCTACTATTTAACTATCTGTCAATTATCTCCTCTAGCTCAAGATAAAAACTGTCTTGGAGTAATCCTTGATTCCTCCCTCTCCTTCAAACCACACATTCAGCACCTATAATAAAGGAGCTGCTTTCATCTCAAAAATATGTCCAGGATCGGACCCTCTCTCATCCAGGATGCTATAAAGACCTTAATCCACTCTCCAGTCCAGTCCTTTCCAGACTGGACTAATGTAATATCTTCCTGTCTGGCCTCCCTGACAAAAGCCCCTCCCCACTCCAATCTGTCCCCAATGCTGATGCCCGACTTATCTTCCTTCACAAACATACTATGTCCACTTCTTTTAGAAGCCTGTCACTGGCACCACTTCACTCTTAAAATCCAATTCAAGCTTCTCAAACTAACTTGCAAAGCCCTCACCCATTGCTCTCTTACATCTGACCTTATCTCCCTTTATGGTACCACACGTCCTCTACACTCCACTAATGCACCCCGCCTCTCCTGCCTACTGATTGCTTCGTCCCACTCCTACTGCCTATAATTTCCTTGTACTGCTCCCTACCTCTGGAATTCTCTACCTCTCCCTATCAGACTCTCCACTACCCATCCAACTGTTATTCTGTGTCACCCCTGTCTGTCTGCCCATCCCCTATAAAATGTAAGCTCCCACTAGCAGGGCCCTCTTCCCACTGTGCTTTCCAACTCTTACTTAATATATTTTCTACTCTATACTCTTTTTGATGGCATTTAATCCCTGATACTCATTTCAGTGTTGTTTGTTGATGTAGCTAAGTTTATACACCCATCCTACATTGTAATGAACTGTAACTCACTGTTTTTGCCTATGTGTATGTACTCTGTAATTGGACGCTGCAGATCCCTTGTGGCGCCATATAAATAAAGGCTAATAATAAATGGATAATAGAGCGTCACTGGGTGAGTGAACTCTGACATGTACATGAGACAGAACACCTTGCTGTACACTGCAGTGTTTTCTATATTACCACAATAATAAAATGCCTCCATTGGACTGAGCCACACTCTACTATCATTCATATCCTCGTATCTTTATCTGTATTTGTATATCACATACAGAGGAGTGATTGTACTAAGCTTTGGAGAGAGCTAAAGTGGACAGAGACTAACCTTATCGGGGTATTTTCTGGGAAAAATACCCTGAGAATGTGCTGCTCATGTACCACCACCACCATAGCCATTGCTGCTACCACCGCCGTAAGGTGAGCTGCAACTTCATATCATAACTTTGATGCACCAGGGGTCATGCAACAGTGCTGAGCGACATCCCGCATTGGAGCAACAATAAGCAGTCCCTGGAAGTAGGTAAGTATCATTTTCTTTTTACCTTTTTCTTCCTTTTTTTTCCCACAGTGATCATCTTGTGAGTTCACTGGGTCCATTGGACACACACAGTTGATCAAGTGTAAAAAAAATGATAGTGATCAAAATTGGGCACTATGCTACCCAGTGGCCCAGAGGCAAGATAAAAGTTGGTGCCCCTCTCCCCCATAGCTAGGTAGCTAGAGAGAGGGACAATATGAGAGAGAGAGAGAGAGAGAGAGAGAGAGAGAGAGAGAGAGAATGAATTATGGAAAAAGAGAGAAACAAGAATGTCAGGGAGAGAGAGGCTTTCATAGACTCACCGTCTGCCGCTGCAGCATCTCCCACCCAGCTCCCAGCTCTTAGTTGCCATCTGCCTGCTTCGCACACTGGCTGTGTGGAGTGGACTGTCTCCCGCCCGACTCCTGGCTCTTCGTCACTATCTGACAGTGACACTGTTGGCCGGCTGGCTTGCTCAGCCTCAGGTCCCCGACTTCCGCCCCAGCGGACGGGTAACAGGGAGGAGCGGCCGCTACACAGAAGACTACGGGGGAGGGGGGCTGCCCGCCCGGCCACCCGCACCACTTTACATAGGGGTATAGGGGGGCAGCCCGCTCCCACCAATGCACACCAGGCTACGGGGAGGAACCATTTCATACTGAACAAGGCTATGGGGGAGGGGGACCGCCCGCCGCACAAGGCTACGGAGGGAGAGGGCACCCGCCCGCACCACTGCGCACAAGGCTACGCCCGCACTGTGCTGCATAACATAACCGCATGCCGCTGCGCTGAATAAGAGCGGCAGTCTGCAGTGGCATTAATGAGCGAAACATCAGAGGCAATGGAGCCAGTGCCTCCCTTATGCTTGGAGCCCGGCAGCAGGTGACTCCATTGCCTCAGGGAGTTCAGCCACTCATGCTACCTATAGATCTATCCACACCTTAATAGATGTCACCACATCTAAACAACACACAGAAAAAATATATTGGCATGATCTGGTGGCGCAAATGAATATACTGTATATAGTTTTTACAGTGAAAAAAAGTTAAATAAGTGAAACAGTGTCCAACACAATGGGGCAGATGTATTAAGCCTTAGTAAGAGATGAATGCAAGGGTGATAAAGAGAGATAAACATCCAGCCAATCACCTGCAAACTGCCATGTTACAGGCTGTGTTTGAAAAAAGTCAGTAAGGAGCTGATTGGCTGGACGTTTATCTCTCTTTAAAACTTAATACATCTGCCCCCAATGTGACAATCACAAAGTGATAAATAAAAGGAATACATCCCTACAGTTCCAAAATGAGATTAAACCTGGTGTATTGAGAAAGATGTTGATGAGCACCAGGACGTTTCTTTGTTTTTCTTCCTTTCCTTCTTTCACATACGGTATTTTATGGAGAATACACACGTAGCGATTATGTGCTAATTTCTAAGCAATCTGAATAGATTGCTTAGAAAGTAAGCACAGATCTCTCTGTGTGTATGCTCCGAGAGATTATTTTTTTCCTGCTAACGAAGTCAGTGCATGCAGTCAAAATCTAGTCAGATTGCTTAGCAGGTGACTGCAAATCTGTCTGTGTGTACAGAATGAGAGATATGGATCACAATCTAGCAAGAGATATTTAATCTCTCGGAGCATACACACGGAGAGATCTGTGCTTACTTTCTAAGCAATCTAGTCAGATTGCTTAGAAAATAGCACAAATTCGCTTTGTGTGTACACCCCTTACATGTGTATGCCCCATTAATAGAATATCAGCGTTGCTCGGAAGAAAGGATAATGAAATAGGAATTAGATTAAATTTGTACTGCCTACCTCACTCACCTCTATAGGGGTGAGGAAGGGCATACAGGTATCTTTTTCTGTAGTTAACAAAGGAATGTATTCAGAAGGTGGAGTCAGAATGGCGTACCCCACTCACAGTGACAGCGGGATGTACTAAAGGGAAAATGCGGTAAAACAGGGGTTGTACCGCATTTTCCTATTTACCATTACCGTCCGACCCGTCTCCGCCGGGCAGGGGTGGCGATACCCTATAGAAGCCTAGGGCTTCTATCGCCGCCCTCGCGACCCCCCCTCCCGTCCTCCATCGATCTCCTCCTACCCCAGCAGGTGTCACAGCCGGGAGGACATCCGGCTGCAGGGGGGAGGAGGAGACGCAGGGGGACACTGACAGTTGCCGGGATGTGACGGAGACCCCGCAAACCACATTACAGGTATCGCGGGGTCCTCCATCACCGCACCCCGATGCTAGCCGCATATGTTAGTACATATGCGGTAGCATCGCGGTGGCTGGGCGGCGATGTATATTAATACATCCCGCCCTGAATGTGCTGTTATCACCACCTATAAAGGTATCTTTTAGCTCTCTGTCTCCTACTTTTATGTAGAAATAGCAGTGTAAATACAAAGATTGTGTACACAACTCACAATTAGAAGTATGGGATGACACATATAGCGGTATCTTTGGAAACCGGTACACACAGCTGATCACACTGGCCGGATCCATCGGACACACGCAGCTGATAACACTGGCCAGATCCATCGGACACACACACAGCTGATCACACTGGCCGGATCCATCGGACACACGCAGCTGATCACACTGGCATGATCCATTAGACACACACACAACTGATCACACTGGCCGGGTCCAAGGGACACACACACACAGCTGATCACAATGGCCGGGTCCAAGGGACACACACACACAGCTGATCACACTGGCTGGGTCCATCACACACACACAGCTGATCACACTGACCAGATCCATCAGACACACACACAGCTGATCACACTGCCTGGTTCCATCGGGGACAGACAGCTGATCACACAGACCGGATCCATCGGGCACACACAGCTGATCACACTGGCCGGATCCATTGGACACACACAGCTGAGCACACTGTCTTGGTCCATCAGACACACACAGCTGATCACACTCGCCAGGTCCAACAGATGCACAAAGCTGATCACACTGGCCAGGTCCACTAATCGGGTTTATCGGACATGCACAGCTGATCACACTGACCAGGTCCATCGGACACATACAGCTGATCACAGAGGTTCTGCACTGTGGCTGCGTGTAGTGTAATACAGGGGGAGGCTCTGCACTGTGGCTGCGAGTAGTGTAATACAGGGGGAGGCTCTGCACTGTGGCTACGTATAGTGTAATACAGGGGGAGGCTCTGCACTGTGGCTGTGAGTAGTGTAATACAGGGGGAGGCTCTGCACTGTGGCTGCGTGTAGTGTAATACAGGGGGAGGCTCTGCACTGTGGCTGCGAGTAGTGTAATACAGGGGTAGGCTCTGCACTGTGGCTGCGTGTAGTGTAATACAGGGGGAGGCTCTGCACTGTGGCTGCGTGTAGTGTAATACAGGGGGAGGCTCTGCACTGTGGCTGCGTGTAGTGTAATACAGGGGGAGGCTCTGCACTGTGGCTGTGTAGTGTAATACAGGGGGAGGCTCTGCACTGTGGCTGCGTGTAGTGTAATACAGGGGTAGGTTCTGCACTGTGGCTGCGAGTAGTGTAATACACGGGGAGGTTCTGCACTGTGGCTGAGTGTAGTGTAATACAGGGGGAGGCTCTGCACTGTGGCTGCGTGTAGTGTAATACAGGGGGAGGCTCTGCACTGTGGCTGCGTGTAGTGTAATACAGGGGTAGGTTCTGCACTGTGGCTGCGAGTAGTGTAATACACGGGGAGGTTCTGCACTGTGGCTGAGTGTAGTGTAATACAGGGGGAGGCTCTGCACTGTGGCTGCGTGTAGTGTAATACAGGGGGAGGCTCTGCACTGTGGCTGCGTGTAGTGTAATACAGGGGGAGGCTCTGCACTGTGGCTGTGTAGTGTAATACAGGGGGAGGCTCTGCACTGTGGCTGCGTGTAGTGTAATACAGGGGTAGGTTCTGCACTGTGGCTGCGAGTAGTGTAATACACGGGGAGGTTCTGCACTGTGGCTGAGTGTAGTGTAATACAGGGGGAGGCTCTGCACTGTGGCTGCGTGTAGTGTAATACAGGGGGAGTCTCTGCACTGTGGCTGCGTGTAGTGTAATACAGGGGGAGGCTCTGCACTGTGGCTGCGTGTAGTGTAATACAGGGGGAGGCTCTGCACTCTGGCTGTGTAGACTATGCATTAGTCTGACTTTGCAGTTTGCACTGTGGCTTAGGGATGGGTAATCATATGATGTTTCATCGGTAACATCGGATTTATGGTTCCAATGTTCGATGTTTAACCCTGCAATGTTGAGGATCCAATGTTTCATCTACATCGCTAGATTTCTCCCCCGATGTTTTTCTCAATCTTCCAATGTTTTTTCTTTTGTGTGTCAATGTGTGCTGCTTTCAATGCTTTGCAGCCAGCTCACTCTCTCCTTGATTTATATTCATTAAAAACTTAAGAGACTGATAAAAAATCCATTAACAAACATGACAGTATCACTGCTGACTGGGCTTTCATATGTGTGTGTGTGTGTGTGTGTGTGTGTGTGTGTGTGTGTGTGTGTGTGTGTGTGTGTGGCTGTGTGCTGCTGCTGTGGGTGGTAGCTGACAGTGAAAGACAGTCTGGCCAGCCATTCAGCAGTAGCACACAGGACAGCCCCATTCCTGCCTCACTGCAACTGTTGCTGTTAGTGAGTCACTGTCGCACAGGTCTGGTTTGCATATCAGTGCTGATATACAGACCACACTGTGCTAGAAGCACTACAGCAGACAGCGACACTCTAGGCAGGGAAGAGGAACTGCATGGGTTTTCAGAGATAGCGGATGCTAGAATGAACAGTATAATACTAGTAGTGACATAGCGGTGAACTCCCTTCATATTTATTTTATTTATTAATAGTTTCTTATATAGCGCAGCATATTCACTTGCGCTTTACAATAGGAGACAGTGATACAACAAACTGGGTATTTACAGTCAGTCAAAGGTATGAGGGCCCTGCTCGCAAACTTACAATCTATCATTTGATTTATTATTATGCAGCAAGCATATCACAGCACCTTACAAAGGGCCTGATTCAGTTGTGGATGCAGACATTTGCACAGTTTATTTCTGTGCAGTGATTTATTAGTAACAGCGGCTGCAGATACTGAGTGACAGGTACAGTAGTTTCTATTTGAGGGAGGGGATGGGGGCTGGTTTGTCAAATGCAGACGTGTTTCAAACATTAATTTGCAGTTGCACTGGCTCCAGCATCTTTGTTCTGATGGTTATTCTAAGCAACAATCGGGTTGCTCAGATGTTTGATGTTGGCAATGTTGCATCTTTTATACTTAAGCGGTGGATTTGAGAGTGCAACTGCATCCACCTCTGAAAGTTTTTCCATATTAAAACAATCGTGATAAGTGTATTTAAATTAAAGTATTTTTTTTTATGAATTAGCAATAGCTTGCTATTACAAATGCCAGCATAGTCATGTTTTTTTATAACTTGTTACGGAGAGTCAGAGAGTATCATGGAGAACCCACTAAGATAAACTTAATAGAGGGATTATTTATCATTTCAGAAGCTTATTAGTGTATTATATGCTTTGGTAACCAGTTTATTTTAAAAAATATCGAAACATCGGTTAACATCGGGTTCACAGTACCAATGTTTAGGTCTAAATGATGTTTTGCAACCAATGTTGAAAAACATCATTTGACCGATGTTTTCTTTCGATGTCCCATCCCAGTGTGGCTGCTTGTAGAGCAATATAGGGGGAGGCTAGCTCTGCACTGCAATGCATGTTGGGCTGGGTGGAGAGTAGTAGTGTAATACAGGGGGAGGAGGAGGAGGAGGAGGAGGAGGAGCTTGGGTGTGATCATGAGGCTGTGAAGGGGAATAGGCCGAGCCTTGTACTTAGTGACCTTATCCTGTGACAGACGCTTCCAGCATGGCTCTGCTCAGAGGTAATGTAACTATGGCTCTCATCTAAGTGTGCCTGCAGGTGCCTGTGTTCCCTGGGGGGGGGGGGGGGGGGGGCGCCACACACACACACAGTGCATGCACACCTGCAGACTTCACCCCCCAGGTGTGTGCGTGTGCAGTGTCAGCCTCCCTCCCTGGTGTGTGTGTGTGTGTGTGTGTGTGTGTGTGGTGTCAGCCTCCCTCCCTGGTGTGTGTGTGTGTGTGTGTGTGGTGTCAGCCTCCCTCCCTGGTGTTTGTGTGTGTGTGTGTGTGCAGTGTCAGCCCCCCTTCCTAGTGTGTGTGCGGTGTCAGCCTCCCTCCCTGGTGTGTGTGTGTGGTGTCAGCCTCCCTCCCTGGTGTGTGTGTGTGTGGTGTCAGCCTCCCTCCCTGGTGTGTGTGTGTGTGTGTGTGGTGTCAGCCTCCCTCCCTGGTGTGTGTGTGTGTGTGTGTGTGGTGTCAGCCTCCCTCCCTGGTGTTTGTGTGTGTGTGTGTGTGCAGTGTCAGCCCCCCTTCCTAGTGTGTGTGCGGTGTCAGCCTCCCTCCCTGGTGTGTGTGTGTGGTGTCAGCCTCCCTCCCTGGTGTGTGTGTGTGTGGTGTCAGCCTCCCTCCCTGGTGTGTGTGTGTGTGTGTGGTGTCAGCCTCCTTCCCTGGTGTGTGTGTGTCAGCCTCCCTCCCTGGTGTTTGTGTGTGTGTGTGTGCAGTGTCAGCCCCCCTTCCTAGTGTGTGTGCGGTGTCAGCCTCCCTCCCTGGTGTGTGTGTGTGTGTGCCTGCCTGCCACACTGGTGTATGTTTGTGTGTGTGTGTGCCCCCCCCCCCCCCCCAGGCATGGGTGTGTGTGTGGTTCCAGTCGTGTCCCCCCCCCCCCCCCCCAGGTGTGTGTGTGTGGTGCCAGTGGTGTGTCGTCGTCCCCCTCAGGTGTGTGTGTGTGTGGTGCCAGCCTACCCACCCCCTGGTTTGTGTGTGTGTGTGTGGTGCCATCCTACCCACCTCCTGGTGTATGTGTGTGCTGTCAGCCTCTCCGGCGTGGGTGGGTGTGTGGTTCCAGTCCCCCCCCCCCCCCGGTGACCCCCCTACCGGTTTGTGTGTGTGGTGCCGGCCTACCCACCCCCTGGTTTGTGTGTTTGGTGCCGGCCTACCCACCCCCTGATTTGTGTGTGTGTTTGGTGCCAGCCAAAGCCCCCCCCCCCCCAGTGTTTGTGTGAGTGTGCAGTGGCGGGTGGCACCACACACGCACACACCTAAGGGGTCACTGATGAAGGGAGTCGCTGGTTGCAGGAGAATGTAGCCATCAACCCCCCCCCCTGCACATGGGTCTTTAAATAAACCTTGCCAGCAGGCTGTGGACTGTAGTGCGGAACCCTTGTGATGCCGTATAACTATAATAATATATTGGTGCTGACAGGTTCAGTTATTTTGGGACTACGGTGTCCTGATCAGGGAACCTTCATCATTGGTGTACTGTCATCGTGATCCTGGCTTCAGGGAGGGCAGTGGGGGGGCCTGGTCATTGGTACAGCTCTGAGAGGGCAGCGCAGGGGGGGTCTGGCCTTGGTTCCGGCTCCTGGGAGGACAGTGGGGGCCCTGGCTGTTGTTCCAGCTGCTGGGGGGGGGGGGGGTACTGGCTGGCCTTGATTGCCGCTAAAGGGAGGGGCCTAGCCTTGGTTCCAGCTCCTGGGAGGCCAGTGGGGGACTGGTCATTGTTCCAGCTCCTGGGAGGGCAGCGCAGGGGGGCCTGGCCTGGGACCGGGGAGGGCAGAGGGAGGGGCCTAGCCTTGGTCCCGGCTCATGTACAGCTGGAATTATTGGAAGTGCATAAATTAAGCAACATGGTCTATATTATTATTATTATTATTATTATTAATAATAAAAATACCCCCTATAGGAATCCTCTTCTGATAATCCAATATAACATTGTGGCCATACGCAAAGGCTAGCCTTCTGTACCCATGGTCTGCGTACAATGACTGGGATGCCCCCTGTATGACTCGGCTGTACAGTATTGTGCAGGTCCCATATGGAGACCTGCATGGTAAATAAAACACAGCATTTATACCTGCAGAGTGGACTCGTGACCTTTGTGACAGTTATTCCTGTCCTGACCCTTGTACGTACAGCACTGACACTGGTGACACTGGTAATGCGGGTGTGCAAGCTGCCTCCCTGGTATAGTGACCTGCTGTAAGCCAGGCTGCCCGGGGGGGGTGGATGATGTCCACTGGTCATTAGCAGAGTAGGGAATGTCTGTCCGGGCGCTTATACACTGTGACGGAGGGGAGATGTCGCTGTGCGGACAGTGGTCTCCTGCACCGACGCCATTATTTTACATTTTTTCTTTTCATTTATTTTCTTTTTATTTCTAACTTCTCCTGAAGGTTTTGTGGCCCAGTTGTACCATTCGCATCCACTGCCTTTACCTAAAACAAGGACCGGTTTTGGTATAGTGGGTACTAGGTCAAAAGTCACTAGGTCGACACCTGAAAACGATTGACACACCATGTGATGGCATTGCCAGAATGACGGCACAAGCTTACGGTCAACATGGACAAGGTTTTTGGTGTCTGTCGGCATGGATACACTATTATATTCTCCCTCTATGCCCACTTGGATAGTAAAGTATAAACCAACTCAGTCTACATCCCAAAAAAACCGTGAAAAACTTGTCGATCATGTCCATGTTGACCGTAAGCTTTTGTCGACCTACTCACTGTCCACCATTAGTGGTTAACCTAGACATTGTTGACCCAGGGACCGCATACCACCAGGCCTATCTTATTATGGTCTGGACACGCCTTTCCCCAATTGTGCTGCTGTGAGCATCCTGGCTTTCTCATTGGCTGCTGGGTGTGCTTACCCCTCCTACCTTGAGGGCGGAGTGACAAGCGTGACCCTGAATACCGTACTCCTGCCGTAGTGATGTATTTTCTCTCATGTAGATTTGTCTTTTCCAGGTATTTTTGTTGTTGCTGCCAAAAGAACCCCGTTTGGCACCTTTGGGGGGGTGCTGAAGGATCACTCCGCCACGGATCTGGGTGAGATTGCGGCAAAAGCCGCGCTGGCCGCTGGGAACGTGTCCCCTGATGCCGTGGACAGTGTGGTGTTTGGGAACGTTGCTCAGGTACAGTATGATACCAGATGATCAGCCAGCTATAATGTATGTCCTGCATTAGCAACGTCACCCCCACCCTCTCTATCACCATGATGCTGAATTGCATCCCCCCTCCCCCCCCCCCCCCCCCAAACCACCTTCTGGCCAATGCTACTAATGGCGGAATTCAATTAGCCACAATCAATTTAAAGGGTGAAAACAGGATGGCACAGCCTCCTGCAATTAAACGATTATTAGCTGCGGGCTATTCAATCACAGCCCCCTCCCCCCACTATTATCCGGGGTAAGTTCCTGAACCTAATTGAATCCCCCCCGCCTGAATGTGTCTGCACTCTATTATGACATGTACTCCAAGTGTGTGATATCAGTGGCGAATGCGGTCATATTAGACTCATGGGCAGATGGCCTCCTTAGTGGGTGTGCTCTGTGTCGACTGAGCAGATGGCGACGGCTTGTCTAGGACGCGCTCAGTCATCTGCATGACTGGCAAAAGCAGCTACCTGTTGTGCATTGATCGGGTTTGAATGACCGTCAACAAGTGGGAATCCGGATAACTCCCAGGCAATGTCTCGGTCGACGGCGACAAAAAGGTTGATGCATGAAACAGACGACGTAATTATATATATTTTTTTTACTTTTTTGATTCCTTACCATGTACATGGACTCCAAATGGAAACACACACACACACTATTGTCAGGTTGCTGACCATTACAATGTCGAATGTTATAAGGCCAACACCATAATGTCTACATGGCTAATGTCTAAACAGGCGATGTTAGTATATAAAATGTTACAAAGTCAAAATGTTGACAATAGAAAGGGTTTAGGGTCAGGCTTAAAATTGCGTGTCGGCATTGTGTAACAGTCAACATTGTGTCCTTTTTATATAAATTGTGATTGTTGACGTTTTGTAGATTTCGGCCTTATAGTGGCTACATACTGACTATGGGTATCTGAGTGTCATAAAAAGCATACCCCCCACTAGCTGTTCCCCCATGGGGCAATTTACTTGCTGTTCCCATGCCGCAAATAGCCATGGGAGGACACATTCCAGCTTGCAGCCCCCAGAGGTCGCAAACTGAAATGTGCGAAAAGTCGACGCAAAGCCAGCCACCGACAAACTGCAGCAAATTTTTGGTGCGCAACCCAGATGCAGTTTGATTGACAGGAAGTCACTGTTTTTGTGGGTGGTTTCCAGGTGTTTTCAGAGAGTATCAGGGAAAATGCAGACGTGCCCTGGTGTTTTCAGGACGGGAGTGAGACATCCACTCCGGCTCCGATCAGCCTGGTATTGATGGTGGAGACTGTGATGGGTCTGATATGGAAGCGCTTTTCATAGACTCTGTGATCTCTAGAACTGAAGATACAATCTTTTTTCCTAATACAGGTTGAGTTTTCCTTATCCGAATATCCGTTTTCCAAATTATTCCGCAAACCATACATTCCAGAAACTGTTTTTGTGTGCTAAAAGCGCTACTGGGGACATGATATGTAACTGGCACTACTGGGGACATGATCTGTAACTGGCATTACTGGGGACATGATATGTAATTGGCACTACTGCGGACATGATATGTAACTGGCACTACTGGGGACATGATCTGTAACTGGCACTACTGGGGACATGATATGTAATTGGCACTACTGCGGACATGATATGTAACTGGCACTACTGGGGACATGATATGTAATTGGCACTACTGCGGACATGATATGTAATTGGCACTACTGCGGACATGATATGTAATTGGCACTACTGCGGACATGATATGTAACTGGCACTACTGGGGACATGATATGTAACAGCACTACTGGGGACATCTGTAACTGTCACTACTGGGGACATGATATGTAACGGCACTACTGGGGACATGATATGTAATTGGCACTACTGCGGACATGATATGTAACTGGCACTACTGGGGACATGATATGTAACTGGCACTACTGGGGACATGATCTGTAACTGGCACTACTGGGGACATGATATGTAATTGGCACTACTGCGGACATGATATGTAACTGGCACTACTGGGGACATGATATGTAATTGGCACTACTGCGGACATGATATGTAATTGGCACTACTGCGGACATGATATGTAATTGGCACTACTGCGGACATGATATGTAACTGGCACTACTGGGGACATGATATGTAACTGGCACTACTGGGGACATGATATGTAACAGCACTACTGGGGACATCTGTAACTGTCACTACTGGGGACATGATATGTAACGGCACTACTGGGGACATGATATGTAATTGGCACTACTGCGGACATGATATGTAATTGGCACTACTGCGGACATGATATGTAACTGGCACTACTGGGGACATGATATGTAACTGGCACTACTGGGGACATGATATGTAACAGCACTACTGGGGACATCTGTAACTGTCACTACTGGGGACATGATATGTAACTGGCACTACTGGGGACATGATATGTAACAGCACTACTGGGGACATCTGTAACTGTCACTACTGGGGACATGATATGTAACGGCACTACTGGGGACATGATATGTAATTGGCACTACTGCGGACATGATATGTAACTGGCACTGCTGGGGACATGATATGTAACTGGCACTGCTGGGGACATGATATGTAACTGGCACTGCTGGGGACATGATATGTAACTGGCACTGCTGGGGACATGATATGTAACTGGCACTGCTGGGGACATGATATGTAACTGGCACTGCTGGGGACATGATATGTAACTGGCACTGCTGGGGACATGATATGTAACTGGCACTGCTGGGGACATGATATGTAACTGGCACTGCTGGGGACATGATATGTAACTGGCACTGCTGGGGACATGATATGTAACTGGCACTGCTGGGGACATGATATGTAACTGGCACTGCTGGGGACATGATATGTAACTGGCACTGCTGGGGACATGATATGTAACTGGCACTGCTGGGGACATGATATGTAACTGGCACTGCTGGGGACATGATATGTAACTGGCACTGCTGGGGACATGATATGTAACTGGCACTGCTGGGGACATGATATGTAACTGGCACTGCTGGGGACATGATATGTAACTGGCACTACTGGGGACATGATATGTAACTGGCACTACTGGGGACATGATATGTAACTGGCTCTACTGGGGACATGATATGTAACTGGCACTACTGGGGACATCTGTAACTGGCACTACTACTGGGGACATGATATGTAACTGGCACTACTGGGGACATGATACTGTATGTAACTGGCACTACTGAGGACATCTGTAACTGGCACTACTGGGGACATGATATGTAACAGCACTACTGGGGACTTCTGTAACTGGCACTACTGGGGACATGATATGTAACTGGCACTACTGGGGACATGATATGTAACTGGCGGCACTACTGGGGACATGATATGTAACTGGCACTACTGGGGACATCTGTAACTGGCACTACTACTGGGGACATGATATGTAACTGGCACTACTGGGGACATGATACTGTATGTAACTGGCACTACTGAGGACATCTGTAACTGGCACTACTGGGGACATGATATGTAACAGCACTACTGGGGACTTCTGTAACTGGCACTACTGGGGACATGATATGTAACAGCACTACTGGGGACATCTGTAACTGGGACATGATACTGTATATAACTGGCACTACTGAGGACATCTGTAACTGGCACTACTGGGGACATGATCTGTAACTGGCACTATTGGGGACATGATATGTAACAGCACTACTGGGGACATCTGTAACTGGCACTACTGGGGACATGATATGTAACGGCACTACTGAGGACATGATACTGTATATAACTGGCACTACTGGGGACATGATATGTAACAGCACTACTGGGGACATGATATGTAACAGCACTACTGGGGACTTCTGTAACTGGCACTACTGGGGACATGATATGTAATAGCACTACTGGGGACTTCTGTAACTGGCACTACTGGGGACATGATATGTAACAGCACTACTGGGGACATCTGTAACTGGCACTACTGGGACATGATACTGTATATAACTGGCACTACTGGGGACATGATCTGTAACTGGCACTACTGGGGACATGATCTGTAACTGGCACTACTGGGGAAATGATCTGTAACTGGCACTACTGGGGAAATGATATGAAACGGCACTACCGGGGACATGATATGAAACGGCACTACTGAGGACATGATACTGTATATAACTGGCACTAAATATCTGAAAGACAATGATTGCTTGGCATTCAAATTCAGTACCTGAGACTTTACACAAACTTTGTTTCATGTTTCGAAACCTTGTTTTATGCACACATATAATATATCTGTGTGTATTTCATGTGTTTGATGTGTTTATACAACATAAATGCAAGATACCTCAAGATACATCATTGAAATACAAAACTATTCTGAAACAGCACTACTGGGGACATGATATGAAACTGGCACTACTGGGGACATGATATGAAACTGGCACTACTGGGGACATGATATGTAACAGCACTACTGGGGACATCTGTAACTGGCACTACTGGGGACATGATATGTAACGGTACTACTGAGGACATGATACTGTATATAACTGGCACTACTGAGGACATCTGTAACTGGCACTACTGGGGACATATGTAGCAGCACTACTGGGGACATGATATGTAACAGCACTACTGGGGACTTCTGTAACTGGCACTACTGGGACATGATACTGTATATAACTGGCACTACTGAGGACATCTGTAACTGGCACTACTGGGGACATGATCTGTAACTGGCACTACTGGGGACATGATCTGTAACTGGCACTACTGGGGAAATGATCTGTAACGGCACTACCGGGGACATGATATGAAACGGCACTACTGGGGACAGCTGTAACATCACTACTGAGGACATGATACTGTATATAACTGGCACTACTGAGGACATCTATAACAGCACTACTGAGGACATGATACTGTATATAACTGGCACTACTGGGGACATCTGTAACGGCACTACTGAGGACATGATACTGTATATAACTGGCACTAAATATCTGAAAGACAATGATTGCTTGGCATTCAAATTCAATACCTGAGACTTTACACAGACTTTGTTTCATGTTTCAAAACCTTGTTTTATGCACACATATAATATATCTGTGTGTATTTCATGTGTTTGATGTGTTTATACAGCATAAATGCAAGATACCTCAAGATACATCATTGAAATACAAAACTATTCTGAAATACAGAATAATCCGTTATCCAAAATTCTCCTGGTCCCGAGCATTTTGGATACTCA